>NC_064619.1:610316176-610672426 GCF_023898315.1 Schistocerca nitens
ATTATAATTTATGAAAATAATGTTATTTATGTCTAGGTAATATTGACAACCATGTTGTTTCCAGCCTCCAACTGTGATCTGTCTTACGAAATAATATTATTGCAATCATGTGGTTTTTATGATACGAAATTGTTCGTGATAATTGTTTGACATCAGTTTGACAGTTGGTTCCCTTAGATGCTATGTGTAATCAGACTTTTTATCTCTGGGAGTCAGAGATGGTGTGTTTGTTGCGTAGATGCCATTTAGTTAAAATCTTTTATATATGTATGACCTATGATATATGTTTGTCCTTTCCCGTGGGCTAAAATTTCGATGAAATCTTATAAGTAAGAATTGTGTTGCAAGCCAATTTGTTCATTGAGTGAATCGTTCAGGAAATTTTTTCGTCTGCGTCTATAGCCCTAATTCTTCCAGGAATTCATAGCAAATCCGTAGGTATTTTATTTAAAATTTGTACAGTATTGTAATGTGTTCTGCTGTGTGTTTTTCATTTTTAAGATTTACGCTATGTGATTAAAAGTATCCGGACACCTCCAAAACCATACGTTTTTCATATTAGGTGCATTGTGTTGCCACCTACTGCCAGTTACTCCATATCAATGACCTCAGTAGTCGTTAGACATCGTGAGAGAACACAAGGGGGCGGTCCGCGGAACTCACGGACATCGAACGTGGTCAGGAGACAGGGTGTCACTTGCGTCATACGTCTGTAACGAGATTTCCACACTCCTAAACATCCCTTGTCAAAGATAATTTAACTTCTCCTACCCTGGACGTTCAAGCTATGCGAGAGGACCTGAAACACACTCCATAAAAAGTCAAACAACTACTGTTTGTGTTTCAGTCTGCACACGATCTTTAGAGTTTTAGTGCACTTCTAGGCTCTCATGTGTTCTTTGTATCCCACATCAAACGTTCTGCCTTTTGTCCTACATATCTGCCATCACAAGTGTTACACTCTCATTCAAATATACCTGATTTCTGGAATATATCTGGGTTTCTTGTCATTTTGGGGTGTATTTTTTGACAGAATTATTTGTTGTGTATGCTGTGTATATACCCTATCTTTCGAAAATGTTGGTGATTTTTTGTGTGAGTTAGTGTTTCTATTTCATTATGTGCCATCTTGTGTTTTCTCTTATGTTTTCCTATTAATTTTGTGTAGTTTTTTATGGTACTGAGTGATTTTTGTTGTGTTTGGTCCTGTTGTGATGTTGTCAATGGTTTTTCCCTTTCTGATTTATTTTACTTTTGATTTTGTTATTCAGCTTTGTGACTACATCACTATTATACTCATTGTTTCGGGCTATCTGCATTATTATCTCCAGTTCTTTTTGGTAGTTTTCTTTATTGAGTGAAAATGTATTGAGTCTATGGAGCATATGTGGAAGTATGCTTGCTGTTGTGAGTGTGGGTGGTTCAAGTACTGGTAGATAACAATGTCAGTTAATGTAGGTTTATGGTGAATTTCAGACATGTGCTTATTGTTTTTCTTTTTGACTGTTATATCCAGAAAGTGTAGTGAATTTTATATTTCTATGCATCTTGTTGAAGTCAGTATGTAATTCTTCACTTTTTTTTTGTGGTTCATCCATTAAGTAGAGGATGTCATTCATATACCTGAACCAGTATAGTATGTTGTATTCCTTTGCTGCTGCTTTTTTGATCACAGGATCAGTTACACTGGTTCCTTATCTCTAGATAAGGACAAAAAAAATGGTTCAAATGGCTCTGAGCACTATGGGACTTATGAGCAGCAGCTCGACCATGAAATCCAAGTTTCCTCACCTCCCGCCTAACTGTCATAGTACTTGCAGTGGATCCTGATGTAGTTTTGATTCCTGTGTGATGGTCAGCGTAGATGCCTGCCTATTATACATTACGACCATCTTCAACTTTCGCCAGATGAAAGTTGATGTCAAGCCCTGAATCAAAATTGCGCAACGGATAACTGGGGAGGGGAGCTTGAGAGCGCTACCTAGAGAGCGTGTCCTTTCTGTGCGATACTAGGCAAGGGGCTGGAGGCTCACACGCTGATGTGTGGGTCCCTGCATTCTATCTCTTTAATTTTAAATAAATTCCTTTAACTTGACATCTTTGTGATTTTTAAGGTATGTTAAAGATTGATGACAGTTGATTTCCTGTTTATTCTAAACATTATCACTCGACTTTACAGCGATAGCAGCAATTGTTTCAGTTTACAGATATTACAGTTTTACAACTTATAGCTCGGGTATATTATATAGTAATCTGCACGCACATTTCTACGGGTAAGACGGAATTGCGTTGGCCAAATGTATACCACCAAAGTCTCCCAATATTTTACATAGGACATTCACTATGTGAGGAGGATAACGGGCAAACTGGGGACCAGATACTTTAACACAGGGGGTCAAATTTCCGGAATTAAACGAGCACATTCATTACCTTACACAATCCGAAGCTGGAAATGAAAGAATTAGTACAAATATTCAAATACCTCTCTTCCATGCTTGAACATTGAGACAGACGCACTGAGGGCACGTCTGCTCACTTACCCGGCTTCTGTAACACTTCCAAGAATATGGCGGGCACGCGGAGGTCTTCCTGGGCCCCGGTGGAGGGGGTGGTCGAACTACTTGGCCGTGACCAACCTCTCCACCCCAAATCTTGTAACACTGGAAAGTCTTTGACTTTTACCTGCCTGTGCTGTCTCTCTGATCCCCTAGCCAGGAGTAAGGTTGGCACTACTATAGTATAGAACTACTTCCCAACAAAGATTTGGCCACGCTTTACGGAAAGGTGCGAGGAGGATTAGGAAAGTTCATGTGCAGATTCACATCCACGGACAAGAAATGCATAATACACGACACATATAAATACGTATTATGAAGCCTGACACATTTCTTTCCACCCGTCCACATGGGTTCTGTTGCACCCGCGGCCGGCCGCGTCGTGTAATAAAATTGGCTGCGGAGCCGCCTCTGTTTCTATTTCCCGGTGCGAGCGAGCAGCGAAACCTGCTGCTTATGGAGCGGAATCTACTGTACCGTTTCAACAGTGGGCCTAGGGAGTGTGGAAATCTCGCTTTCTAGACCTACCATACATGTGACACCATATTGCCTGACCAGATTCAAAGCCCGTGATTTCCGGGAAGCATCCCATTCTGCTCTGTCACCATGTCTACTGACTACTGAAGTCGCTTATATGGATTACCTGGCACTAGGTGGCAGTTCAATGCACCTAATGTGAAAAACGTATGATTTTGGAGTTTTCCGGGATACTTTTGATCACATAGTGTAGGTCTGCTCAACGTAATTATCTCCATTACGCATCAGGAACGTATAAATTCTTGCCTACTTCTGCCACGAAGACAGTCACACCCTCTTGGGATGAATAGTTATTACGTGCGTTCTCATATTTGATGTCACTAGACTCTCGAATATTCTTAACACTATCAGAACAGCCACTAAGAAAGTAATGTGGCCCACACTGGTTTGCTTTCGACAGAAAGACAGCCATCCATCCTACGTACAGTACACGGTAGAGGTGTCAGCATCGCTGTTTGGTGGGTCATGTAGTGGGTTCCCATGTTAAATAATTAGAACTACAATCAGACAGGGCATAGACTCTGATCGTATGGAACATAGCACTACCACACAGGTTACAGTATTTAATACTCCGGAAAAAGCCAGTTTGGACCTTACATAAATCTGTATTTGTGTTTCTAAAACTATGTAGGACAAACACTGGAATGCGTTTTTGCCAGGCAGTACGACCACTAAGAGCAACTGCTTTTTACTGACGATGATTATTTACTATAACAGCAGAATACTATTAGATATTGGTCATTATATCTACACTATTGATCAGGCAATCCTCTAAAATTGATTGGACGCACACTATAATGTTTGCGCCGTGAGGTGGATACGCCAGAGTCGTGAGTTGGGGGTGTAGCGTCCAGCAGCAACGAACAATATGCACAGTGCTACTCAGCACACCAAAAACACATACTTAGCTGTGTCCTCGGAGCTCAAGCCCAGCGACGGGGTAATTTGTAAACTAACTGAACCCTCGTAAGTGAATAGTTACAGATGTCTCAGGCAGACAGGCAGATACAACTATCTGATCGAGCCTGATTATTCAGCTGTGCGATGGAAACGACCTACCATACAGAATCGTAGCGAGGAGTAGGCACGCAGTCGGGACTGATAGCATCTCAGGATCGCCACCCTTGATTCCCTTCCCCCCCCCCCCCCCCCCCCTCTATCTCTCTCTCTGTTTGCTGATCGCTCATTCTCCTCCATGGTACATGCATCAAAAGCAGTAAATCTCCCTCAACTGATACCAACGGATAGAACAATCGAAAAAAGTTCAATGTAGGCTAAATGGAATTAAACATTACACATACACGAAACAATAACACAACAGCTTGCTTACAAATACAGAATTAGTGGGAGTGCGCCAACTTCGTCTTCTGTCTCTAGAATGTTCCATCGTTCCACTAGTAAGAAAAATGCGCTGTGGATCCCTCCTTACGGGTACTATCGACCAATTACCCCAACTGTACAGTAATTATGTTTTTTCTAAGTACGAGTGTTGGAACTTTAATAGAGGCAACTACTTATTTATAGCTCATAAAAAATAGATACGTGTTTTAAAGTTTTACTGACGTTCAGAGTAGTCACCATCATTGTGTATAACCCGTTGCCAGCAATGTGGAAGTCGTAGGATATTCTTAGCAGTGCCAGCTGTGTTGACAGTTCGAGCGGCGCGGTCTGTTGCCCGACGAATTCGTAACAGTTCTGAAGCGAATGCTGTGAAGTGTTTCCTTTAGTTTAGAAATGTAGCCGAACTCACGAGGGCGTAAGTGAGGGGATTACAGTAGGTTGTATAGCAGATAGCAGCTCCATGAATCAAACAAATCAAGAACAAGTTGCACTGTAAGTGCTTGAGTGCAAAATGATGGTCAGGTCCTGCCGAAAGTGTCAGCTGCTCATAGTTTCTGTTTTCTGCGAGAGGCCGTGGATCAGAACGTGTTAATGTAAGTTTAGAACATGACACTGACCTCGAAGTCGTGGCGGAAAAATAAAATCTTTGGCAGTGTACAAAGCATGTTAGAGGAGAAAGAAGCAACGTTTCAAACAATGAGACAGGGTCACAGGGTCTTGCGACTTACAGCATAATCCGTGTGGTACGATCGTCCTCCTACAGTACAGGTGATGAAACATTAAACTGGCCTGTGCAGTTGATTAATACCTCTATATTTAATAGGATCGTCACGTACGCTCAAAACGTGCATGCATGCCGGCCGGTGTGGCCGTGCGGTTCTAGGCGCTTCAGTCTGGCACCGCGTGACCGCTACGGTCGCAGGTTCGAATCCTGCCTCGGGCATGGATGTGTGTGATGTCCTTAGGTTAGTTAGGTTTAATTACTTCTAAGTTCTAGGCGACTGATGACCTCAGAAGTTAAGTCACATAGTGCTCAGAGCCATTTGAACCTGCATGCATGCGGTATTTGTTTTCGATATGTGGGAGGAAGGGGCGCGGTTAAAATCTTATCGAGTTATCTATCGGATGAAGTTAGTGGAGCTTTTATAGTTCATAATTTTTCTCTGTTGGTTGGTACAGAATAACGAAGATGTCATATTGGGGAGATAGATGTGAATGGACCTGGATCTGTAGTAGTTGTATGTAGTTTGCGGACGCACGACAGTGCAGTAGCAAAAATCCTTGTCCTTCAACCCGTTTCCTTTTCGATGTAAAGCTCAAAACACAGTCCTGTCGCAGTAACGCAGCTTAGCCTGTTTCTACACGGGATGCAGAAGGTGGTAGATATAATTACGTCCGACTTCTGCTCAGTTCCGACTTACATTGGAACGATCACATGCGCAAAGCTGCAGGGATGGTAGCGCAGAGTCTGAGGGTGCTGTTGCAGGATGCATAGGGACTACCAAAAACGAGGCTGTAATTAAACTGTAGCAGATAGGTTCGAGAAATGTGACTCATTTTGAGATATGAGAGTGCCAAAAATATGGTTCACTAAGGACTGTAATCATTGAAGGACTTCTCCATAGGGTATAACGCATGTATGAGCTTCAATGGGGAGATAGCGGATAGCATGGCATTAGAGATCTGAAAAGTTAGTGTAGATTTCTTATGACCTCTATCAGCTCTCTATCTACTGTTTGTGACATTTCTCAATCAACCATCACCTATAGCTCAGTGGATATATCACTGGATATATCACCTCTGTCATGGCATCGAGACAGAATTCATTACAAATACTGGAGAAACATCTAGTGGCGGTGGCGTGAGGGAGTTAGAAATACTGGTTTCATACCACGTTCCTTAGGTGAATCATTTTGTAAATTGGGTAATTTTATTACGAGGTTGCACCATCGGCGACTTGTAACTTCACTGCTGGTCTGATACAATATACTCCAGGGATCACCGTCTATCTTCTGTGTCACGCTATTTGTCTGGACAAGAGAACCACCTCATGCAGAGGTTATGTCGTACCTCGATTTATACAGACAGTATAGCTTCTAACATGGATACTTGTATGCACCTGTAGAAGCAAACTGCTTGTGATGGTAATATGGTCGTGTTTTTTAACATCTGACGGTTTGTAAGACGATTACGCCTCGCTTTCTAACACACAGTGGTACCACTCGCAAGAAAAACTTATGAGACATGCCCACCAATGGTTGATTTTCTGGACAGTATTATTTCGTATCGTCAGCAATCAGCTATTGACGACGTATTATACTTAGTAGTAGGGGATGTATGACAGGTTCACCATGAGCATCAGGATTATGAAGTATGTGTTTGTGTTCTGACATGTGCAAACGAGATGACTATGTCCAGTCATAAGGAAGGTATGGATTTGACGTCAAATACTGTGATAGCAAAGGGAAGAGTATGTAAAGTCATAAGAATGGTAAGATATTTCTATTTCCACAGCCACAGCCGTCAACAGGGTGTATTTCCGATACTTCGCTCATTGTTGAATGTCACTCAACTGAATCCGCAATGGTAACATTGAATTGTACGTATAGCGATCAAATATATATGTAACCGATTTCATAGGATGATTCTGTCTATGAGTGGCCTATGGCAGGAATGATTCACGTTTCCCGCTAATGGAAGGTGCCGTCCAAGTGGAGAGTGCTGTTGCAATGCAGGAATGTAGTTCAGTTAACCGTGTAGTCTTCTAGACAGTCGAATAGCGAACTAATATTTAGTATGTGTTGGACAGCTTTCGTGATCAAGTGGAAATTTGAGAAGATTCAATATGGATGTGTGTTGGCGCTAGGCATTATTCCCTCCCATGTAAATTGTTCTGCTGGCTGCTTCTTTGCATTTCACGTCTTTATTGAGTTGAGAGAAGATCCATTGTGGTGTGTGCATCTAGCACATGGAAGACTCGTGTGCTGGTTCTCTAGATGTGAGAAACACCTTATTTGATTTTGTAAATTATATGGGTGATTTGTAGTCTGTTACGTCACCGACATTAGTGTTCATGGGTGAAAATATCAGTTTTCTCTATTTTCTCTATCGAGTTTCAATGTAAATGTATTCACAGACATGATACGTTTCTCAGTTGAATGTGAAAAACTATATAGATTTTGCTCATAAAGCTAAGTGAAACTGGACATTGTCTATTTTCGTGGAAAGAGAACACTTATTATCATTGTGAATGTTTTTTCCCTCCTTTTGTTGATATCTGCTTCATTATAGGAGTAGAGTTGATGTTAAATAATCCCTCACAGAATGGCTGATGAGTTCTCCACGATACCGTGGCTCTTGTCCAGTCCCTGCTGGAGTGTCCCTGCATGACGTTAAACAAAAAAATTTATTTTTCTCAGATCTAGAGGCGTTGGGGCCTGCGATTGTACATGGTGGAGAACACATGTAAAACTGCAGTCTTTTAGGACGACACTTTCCCCTGTACATGTGATGCATTATGACCTGTTCAGTACGTGTGCTAGTTTTTTTCGCGAGAATTTCGAAGTATAGTTATAACTATGACGCATTTTTTTCCATCAGCTGTGATAGCGTGTATTGGCTTCGGTTATCCAGGCAGTAGGGTGATTTTTAGTAGGCGTGTGTAGTGAACTCTGATGTGAAACAGCGAACGATGCTATATGCTTGCAGGTAATACACTTTTCTTAAACTCCCCTCTGTCCAACACCAGCATCTAGTCATAGAACATACCCATATTCACTTTTACTGAAGATCTCGTAACCCGTTTCCTACACACTATGCATTCGGTTCAAGTTATCTTCCTCAAGTTCACTGCCGTCTCTGACAGAGTGACAATGTTATCGGCAAGCCTTAAAGTTTTTCTTTCTTGTCCCCATCTTTAATTCAGATTCCAAATTATCTTTGGTTAGCTTTATTTCTTCCTCCATAAGTAGGTTGAATAACACGGGCAAGGATAGATTAGATACATGTGTTACCCTTCTATCAGCCCATGCATTTGTTTTGTATTCTTTAAATTATACAAGTGTGACTTCTATCCAAGCTGTACACAAAGCTTGGCACCATGTATTTAATGTAATCTCAGAATATTTTGTAGTTAATATTGTCAAAATGTTATTCCATTATTTTGCTGTAATATTAAAATTAAGAGAAAACAGCTTCTCAATGAAATGTCTGCCCTTCTTTTGTTCGATGTTATAATTTTCACATCGATACTTCAATTTCCATTGACGAAAGGCGAACGTAGCGACTGTATAGAGATGCAAAAAATACCAATCTTTTAGTATTTTCTGGAGGCTGAACACAGAATACTTACATTACTATTACAGCTATTCGTCCATGGAAGTAATGAAAACAGTTACAAAAAATTAAGAAACGTTATTTATATCTTGACCTAGTAGAGACTCAAAGAAAGCCATTAGTTTACGTTTTGAAATTACAAATTCCTTTATAGCAATGAAATGTATTCGTATGACAACGACTTCTCCCTCAGGAGAAGCGTCTTCGTCCTCCACCATCTCCCTCACATCGGCTAACCAATCTTCTTCGGGCATCAGTTCGTCAATCCACCATAGATCTGTATCTGAATAATCCATCTCGTCAGGGAACACCTCGAAGAGATGCAGCTTTTCTACCAGGTCAGCCTCGATGTCCAGTACATATTCCTCCAAATCAGCTTCCAGCAAGTCCATTTCCGATCGCCATCTAAAAAGAAAAAACCAAAACAAAATTGAATTGTTTTGGAAGACATTATGTGGATAACTATTCCAAAATATATTACTCTTAAACAGTGTCATTCTTGTGAGAAGAGATTTGTACGTATAACAAACCTACTTATCAAAAGCATTATCAGCACCAAGCTGACTTATTTCTAAAATACATTATGTGATGACCTCACACTAAGCGTTTGCAGATTACAAGTAAACGGTGCGACACACAGGAATACTACTACATATCGGATGTGCGAATTTGTCATGTACTACTTACTGTGCCACGAGCGACATTGAACATATGTTAAGATGATGCTTCAATACAATTTAACGAAGTACGTCGGTCTGTCATGCTGGTAGTTAACTGCTACTAAAGTGATTAGCTGCATGTGTATCGTGACACTACTGGCATATCTTCTGGACTGCATGTTGCTAGCATATACGATCGTGCTCGCCACATCGACCATTACATGACGTCTGCTAAGGGGACTGAAATCGGTCGTGTTTTAATTTGCTATCATAACCAAGAAGACAGATATTGCCGCGTGTCACACCACAATGTCTGAGTCAGTTACGGACTGCTTCTACGTCAGTGACGTCACCAGTGAGACGACCAGCCCCACCCACCCTCTACCTCTGCGCTGTGTCCACCCTGAGCACTGTGTATGGCGACCTTATCTGTATCTCCCCTCTTTGCAAGCACTGACGAGCTATCGTAAACCATTATACGTAACATATATAACTAAAAGAACTTATCTTCTATTAATCAGAAAGACTTGGTACTTACATTTCAGCAGAGAGTATGAGCTGCCATAAAAGCCTGAAATAGAAAAGAGAAGAACATGCATTTTAATTACGATTGACGAAGGGTAACTAGTTAGGTTTACTAACAATAATCAATACTAAGAGCTCAAAGGAGCGAAAGGTTTTCCGAAACATGTATTTCGGTGTGAAACTTTGTAAGAACTTCGAGACGCGAGAGCAATTGGTGCCTGTATGCCTCGCCAGTCACACGACAGCTCGACTACAACCAAAACGCGAGACTGACGCAGCGATTCCGGCCTATAGCGTTTAGAGTGAGGAGTGTGCGAGGATGCGAGAGCTGGCGGCGACTTACCAGCACAGAATCGCGAATGCGACGCTGTCGAGCGCAGTGATAAGCACGAGAACAAGCATCTTGTCTGACTGCTTAGCACCAAATTAGTGTTTCCGCGGTTACCCCGGCTGTAGCTCCATTGTCGATACAGGAGACAAGGGAGTCTCACCACTCACGAGTGTCGCGCGAAAAAACTGCTCAACGATTCACTGTTTTTATTCACATATTTACTTCGCCGCAGCGTGTTGATAAAGCATATTTAATCATTGTTGCACTGACCGACATAGTTTACATTGCAGTTTTATAATAGTTTAATAATTGTTCTTCATATATCCGTAAGCGCGGCATAAAGTTAAGGTGAAAATGCCGATACTTCATGTATAAACGTTGGTTTTGATAGAAACTACGCAGATGTTCCGAGGTTCCTCTTTCGATTGTCTTTTAGTATCCACCCAGCGCGTTCCAAATATGTAGGTAGGATGACGTGCGTCGCTGTGCCTGCCTACCAGGGCAGTTTCGTAATAGACGTGGGTAGACAAATTCCTGCAGTGTCTAAAAATGTATCAAGCATTTTCCGCTTATCAAGTGGTCGAGGTCGGAAAGTTCGTCTGTGACATACAATACGATAATTTCGTACTTTTTATGTTGTACAGCTGTGACGCATAACATCTAGTCCCAACTGATGGATAGTATTTTAGATGTTTGAAGTTTGAATCATCTCGCTTGAGAGATACATGGTTTCTAGATGCATGAGGCTCTTCTGTATGCAGGAAGCTGTACTATTCTATAGAGTCGTATCTTTGGAATTGCAGCGACTATCACATTTCTTTTCATTCCAGTAATGTCTGCTACTTCAAGTCAGAGGCATCGTTAGTGGTATTGAAGTAAAGAAACGGTGACCTCCTGTCACACACGACTTTTCCACTTGGCCTATTATCTCATGCTGTGTGAAGGCGGTGTGTCCTTTGATTCAAAGTAACTGTGGACCTCTATATTGTAGAGAAATGTTTCTTGCACTTTCAGGTCCATTCCTTATCTTCTAGTAAATCTACAGTACTTCTAGAATCAGTCACTCATATCCTGCACCTACACATTCCTTTCTTAAAATGCAAATCTGCTTTGTCAGATGGGCAAGGACGTCACTGTTCACCCATGATTGTGCCATCTGCAATTTTTAAACGGCCTCGGCACTCACCCCATTCGGAGTTCATGCACAAGCAGTTCGTATAAGCATCACGTTTTCCGTCTTCCGGTAGCGGTAACTAAGCTCCAGAAGGCATACCTTCCCTTTTGTCGTAATTATCTTCATTACCCATCCTACATAGAATTCAAATAGCTTAGCCCTATGGAAGTGTTCGGGAACAAAGGCTATCGGCGAGGGCACTGCCCCCCTGATGGTGGCAACACTTCCGCTGCTGGTGGACAACTGGTGTAAATCAGCAGGTGGCTCTGGTCGGAAAACTAACGGTACGAAAATGCTTGGTCGCATGTCCCAGACTACCTGCGACACCTACAAAAGAGTCGATATCACCACAGTCAGGAAGGGTAACCTACAGTTCACGAGCCTTCGTGTAAACGTGACGTCATTTCGACTTTCGTGGTCGTTCTGTTTGCATGCAGCACGTGAGGCGAACATGGCGTTGAAAACAATAGCATTCACCTCAAGTAGAGAAGACGTTACGATTTTCTTTACTGCAGCGTTCATTAACCTGGTGGTTACTTTGTTAATAAGATGTGTAAAGTTCAATATTCACATAGACTCTGAATAAGTGGGAGTGAGGTGTCAGGTCAGCGGGGTGTTCTGAACACAATTTCGACACAAAGCAGCTCAATCGGCTGTGGAGTGGAAGGGGTAGACTAGCAATAGACCAGTGCAACACCATTTACTAGACACTCATTTATTGAACATATAAGTCAGGTATTACCCAAAAGGAACAATCAGTACAAAATTACAAAATAATATTGTTTTCCTTAAGTCACTCAAACATTTAAACAGGCAAATGGCAATCATTTAACTGAAAGCCTTTTAAGAAAGCAAGACTAGAAATTTTGAATGATAAAATTATATTTAAATAGGCTCTGACCGAGCACATATTTCAAAACGAAATACTTCCTTTAAAGAACCAGCGACCAAAATTAATTACAGAATCCTCAACAACCATTTTACATCCAAGACATTTAAGATTAAACAGTAATATATATAACATCAGAGAGCTGCAGTCCCAAGCTTTAAGCAGCACGTTTCAGATGGACTGCACTGCAACAGTACAATACAAGTCCCTCAGAGGATCTCCCCACACAGGGAGTTATTGCCGAAATCGACAAAATATCAACATCATTCCATGTACAGACCTAAAACAAACTAAAAGCTCTGTTGAGTATGATACAGTTAATTGCCTTTCAACATAACATACATCACAAGTCTAGCCCAAGGACGGCACCGACACCCCGCAATTTAGCCTCGTTACTCCTCGCGTAGGCCCCAGAGGGCGCTGCTTACCGCCCTGACCGTGGCACGAAAGATAAACCACCAGAGTGGCACTATCGATATGAGCCGCCACGGCTCAGGGAGATTAATGTGTGTGCATGAGTCAACTCGGAAACTTACTGAAAAGTTTTACAAACCATGTTCCCTAAACGTCTTCATCAACCCCAAAAGTGAGACGATGTGCTAATTTAGAAGAAAGAAACAAGCTAAAGCCAGTCAGAGTTGAACTCAGTATCGAATATATTCAACGGTGTACATTAAGTTTATTTTTAAAACTCCGAAACCAGTTTCAGGATTGAACTATAATTACATTCACTTTCAGAAGAAACATAACGCCGTGAACGACTAGAGGTGGGACGCTGATAAAAAATGGTTCAGATGGCTCTGAGCACTATGGGACTTAACATCTATGGTCATCAGTCCCCTAGAACTTAGAACTACTTAAACCTAACTAACCTAAGGACATCACACAACACCCAGCCATCACGAGGCAGAGAAAATCCCTGACCCCGCCGGGAATCGAACCCGGGAACCCGAGCGTGGTAAGCGAGAACGCTACCGCACGACCACGAGATGCGGGCGGGACGCTGATATTCGCAGGACATGTACAATAGTATGTTCTGCAGAAGTGCGTAGAATTTGATCCATGTCGGATTGCAGCTGCAAGGTCAACATCGATATCGCGGTGCAACACCACCTGCCAGTAAAATTTCCCTGCGGCTCTCGTTGTCGCTGTAAACGGAAGGTAATGGATCAGTGTAACTTGAGCAGAGCTGCCGGACGCCTCGCAAATGACTGCTCAAACTGTAAAGTCAAATCAGTGAGCTTGAAAGAGGGCGCATTGTTGGCATGAAAGACTGTGATGCGTCCGTCCAAAAAATTACTGCTCGTGTGGGACTAAGTGTTTTGGCAGTGCTGATGGTGTGTGCAGAATGGTTCTCAGAAGACCGTGTAACACGACGAAACGGGTCAGGTCTCACCGGAACAGACCACACATCCTGAGAATATTGACGCCTCATCCAAATGCCATTGCAGGACAGATCTGCTCTAGGGCAACAGTGGAATAGTGTAACACATCGTACACTATCAGGGATGACGGTCCGTCGCCGTTTATTAAGGCATGGGTTAGATACTCGTCGTCCTACCTGGGGAAACATACATGAAAGACGGCAATGGGATCAGGTAGTGTATTCGGTCGAATCTCGGTTCAGTTTTTTTTATTATGATGGCCGCATTTTGGTTCACTCCAGGCAGGGGGAGCGGCATCACATTGACTGCATTCACACAAGACAATCAGCGCCAACTTAAGACCTTGTGGTGTGGGGTGCTATTGGGTACAGCCACGAATCACAGCTGGTGTGTGTCCAGGTCACTGCGACCAGTGTGATCTACGTCACTGACATCCTGTGAACCATTGCCATACCCTTTCTGCACAGCATCCCAGATGCCATTTTTCAGCAAGACAATGCACGATCACATGTTGCTGAACGATCTCGTGTCATCTTAGCATCATAGGATGTTCCGCTTTTGCAGTGACCCGTCAGATCACCAGACTTGTCGCCAATTGGAAAACAATGGGATATGATGAAACGACAGGTGTAGCCCTGAGCCCAATTGACAACCATCACAGATGAACTTTAGAACCAGTTTAATGTAGCGTAGATGTCTACACCAGCCAGCCGTTGTCACCGAGCGGTTGTAGGCGCTTCAGTCTGGAACCGCGCGACCGCTACGGTCGCAGGTTCGAATCCTGCCTGGGCATGGATGTGTGTGAAGTCCTTAGGTTAGTTAGGTTTAAGTAGTTCTAAGTTCAAGGGACTGACGACCTCAGATGTTAAGTCCCATAGTGCTCAGAGCCATTTGAACCATTTGTCTATACCAAAGGACGCCTTTCGCACCTTATACACGTCAATGCCATCTTGCATGAAACAAGTTATTAGGGACCATAGCCGAATGTGTGCCTATTAGACAACAGGACACATGCTGAACTGAGGTGACTCAGCTGCTAATCATTTCTACAGAACATACTAATGTACGTTTCCTGAGACTATGATCGTCCTATCTCTAGTCGTTGAAGGTGTTCAGTTTTTTCTCAACATGAGTGTACAAATGATGGGTAGCCATTCTAGGAGACGAATTAAACTAGCAGCTCATTAATTTCCTATGAATAAATGCTGCTACCAAATGCCAGCAGATTTTGAACAGCTCAAAAACGAGTTCGTGTTGGTAAAGTTTTTTGTAATGAAATGACAAGAAACCTAAAATTGGTGGTGAAAGGTGCACTTTAATTGAAGACATGACTGTTTCAAAAACAAGTGTCCTACAAAAATTAGGCAAAAAGTAAGCCAGCTTTTGATTCTTTTGCATATATGTCGGTCTTTTTATACTTTTTATGGTGAGTGATAGCTTGTTGCATCAGACGATCAATGTGTCTTGAATATTTATTCGAGTTTGCATTTTTGATGCTTAATTTGTAAATTCATAATGACAGCTCATCCCTGAGAGACAGAAAGAGAGAGAGTCTGCACTCTTATATGTGCATAACATCGAATGTTACACGGCATATTTGTTTTGTAAGTCAAAAAGGCCTTCTCTCGCAGCTTTGTGTTTCTTGTTCACAAACGCGTTTCGCATTTTTCCATTTTAAGAGACGTCATTGGACTCTATAATGATGCAGTTATGGTATACTTTTAGTTTGATATGTATCTCGCTTTTTATGTAAATAAGTGACTACCTATGGTTCTTCCTGTTTTTAGTTGGCATCGGTGTTTCCCCTCATCTGGTCAAATGGAGGACGCACTACCGTTCCACTGACAAAACATAAGCATGTTTTGGCGTTGGGAACATTTTTCTGCCTACCTTTAATTTTGTTTGAATTGCTTCTTGTGATGTACTATCACTCTCAGTCTTTTGTCAGTTACATACACGTAACATTAATGTACTCATAACCACTTTGAGTTCACTGTGTATCTCATCCTGTTTGGTTTGTTTCCATACACGTACATGTAGCCAACCGAACGATGGATATGCTGAAACTAACGCGTATTTGTTGGTATGACGTTTATATCTGTTTGTTGTGTGTGTGTGTGTGTGTGTGTGAGTGAGCGAGAGAGAGAGAGAGAGAGAGAGAGAGAGAGAGAGGGAGAGCGAGAGAAAGAGAGAGAGAGAGAGAGAGAGACAGAAAGAAGAGAGAGAGAAAATACATGCATGGATTTTTTTTCCATTTGATTTGAGTTTTGGTTAAATGTTCGCGGGGATGTTCAAGGAGCAGTGAGTAAATGGAAATTGGGTTGGGAGGCATTATTGTCACGATAATAGTCCTCTGCTGTGGCCTTCCCCTATTATTTTATTTATTAGTGTAAACAACGAGTTGTTTGGTATTTGTATTTGATCATTCATCACGGTTTACTTTTCTGCTTCGGTTCTCTGTATGTAATAATTTTCTTGCAGGGTTATGAGATGTCTTTTATTGTTGATTCTAATTATTTTTATGTCTTCTTCTGTTGTGTTTGGTTTGTGATTGTGTTCACTTAGTCGTTCTGCAAATGTGGAGTGGTTTGTCCATACCTCCAGGCTCTAATGTATTTTTAGTATCTCGCATCAAACGTTCTGCCTGTTTGTCCTATGTATCTACCAACACAAGTGTTACACTGTAATTGAAATATACCTGCTTTCTCGTATATATCCGTGTGTTTGGTCAGTTTTGGAATGTATTTTTTGATAGACGTGTCTGTTGTGTATGCTATGTTTATTCCCTGTCTTTTGAAGACGTTGGTGATTTTTTGTGTGAGTTTGTGTTTGTATGTCATTAAGGGACCATCTTCTGTTTTCTCTTATGTTTTCCTAATAATTGTTATGGTAATGAGTGATTGTGATTGTGTACGGTCCTGTTGTGATACTGTTAATGGTTTTGCCTTTTCTGATTATATTTTAATTTATATTTTGTTGTTTAGTTTTGTGACTATATCACTATTTTACTCATTGTTTCAGGCTATCTACATTATTATCTCCAGTTCTTTTTAGTAGTTTTGTTTGTTAAGTGACACTGTAATGTGTATGTGGAGGATGTGTAGAAGTATTGTTTGCTTTTGTGAGTAGGTGGTAATAATGTCAGTTGCTGATGGTGTACGGTGAATTTCAAACATATGCATATTGTTTTGCTTTTTGTTTGTTATATCCAGAAAGTTGATTTGGTTGTTCTCATTCCATTGTGGTTTTTATATTTTTATGTAGCTTGTTGATGTCTGTGTGTAGTTCTTCAATTTTTGTTTGTGGTTCGTATATTAAGCAGAGGACGTCATCCATTACCTGAAACAGTATAGTATGTTGTATTCTTTTGCAGCTGTTTTTGTAATCAATGTGTCAGTTATAACTGGTTCCTTATCTCGAGACATATACAACCGGTCTCAGGTTATACATTGGAGGTCCTTGTATCCCCATTCGATATTCCCCAGAATCGACCGGAAATTTCTCAAGGTCACCTAGGAGATGCACCCAGGCAACTGTGCAAGTGATATTCAAGATCATTAAGTAATTCGACAGACGTCACATGTCATAAAAATGGCGGAAACCCCGTCTACCTTTCCTCACCCCACCCCTTTGAAGCATGAGGATTAATCACTCTTTTTTAACTGGGACACTGAAGTGTGAGGTGATGTTATGGAGCTGGACTGTATAGCAAGAGAATGTGGCTATCTCTTAATAACAAATGATGTCACCTGAGTTCGATTTAATAACAACCGTGTTACGTGACTCCTGCAGAGACCATATCGAGTCAGATCTGAAAGTACTGTTATTAGACCACATTTTACGTATTTATCACCAATTTCCCACAATGTTCCTGTTTTATAACTGAATGCATTCTTGAGCTGGGTAGCGTAGGGAGACAAGTTGTAGCCTGTGCCTTTTTTATAACGTTATGTCACATCAATTGGGTTCTATTTGTTAACAAGAGTTTTCTATTAGCTGGATCCAGCAGAGACTCCACCCAGGCAGATATGTAAGTACTCTAATTACTCCATATAATCTCACATTTTCACAAATTTTACCTATTTTCACTCTTTTCCGGGATTTTCTTTTGTCCAATTACGCAAGATACACTGCTCTCTTCCCGAGATCGCGACGACGTCCTGATGCTCTCAGGTAATCACAATGCAGTATGGGCTTTAATTAGATATCACTGATATTAAAGCACACTTTCCCAAATCCATCTGTTATAGTTGTGACACTCTGGAGTTGAACAGCATACGGTTAGGTTGTATTCCGTGTCTGTTTGTTAATAACAAATTGTGTTACTTGAGATGTATTTCATTTGTAACAGTTAATATTTCGTCCTTACAACCACTAGCCGAAACGTCACTGACACACATACGTAAGTAATCTCATTCATCCATATTTTATGAATTTTTTCCGTATTTTACGCAGTTTTAAACATTGTACCCAACGATGCGACTTATGTGTCAACATGGTGTTAACATCGCCTCGCATCGAGACAAAATGTCACGTCACATACGTCACGTCACGTCATGACGTCACATCACAGTGGCGCACCGTGTCGTAGCACGTCGTGATGCGCTGCGTAGACGTCGTGAATTTGTCAGTCGAGAACAATGCAGGATGTTGCCGATTTATTTTTCGTTGCTGAGACACCATTCCATTACTAGTGTTGGACGTCATAGTGTTATAAAAGTAATCATTTGTACAAATAGTGGCTTCATAGAGAACTCTATACGCGCTACCGATTTCTAGACAGAGATGCTTTATATAATACACATATCACACAGAAGGAGGTAAAGCACCACTACATTAGTATGTGGGACGTCAAAGTAACATTGGATGCTTCCAACCGAAGTGTTTGTTTGTGTGTAGGACAGTGCTACAAAATACACCTCTAGAGACGTAAGAAACGAAAATGAATTTGCCCACAGGGGAATCCGTTCCTCAGACTCGGTTGTGTTGGCGTGTAGCCGAGAACTCCGACGTTTGCGGACACACTACTCACCTACTGCCGAAAAGTTACTTTATAGTCCTCTCCGGTCTGGCGCCAGACATTGGTGCTATATTAGTTCTCGCCGAGAGATCTCCTCCCCACGTTAATAACGGTAAGCAGATGCCGACGCGTCGATGAAATTATGTAAGTCTGGCACACACATAGATAACGGACAACTCGCCCAAGCATCACCACGTCGCGAATAAGACAGCTGGCACAGATGGTGCTCCATGGTTCAGTGAGAGGGTATCCCGCCGCAGAAAAGCCTGTCGTAACTCACCAGCGCCTTTGCAGACAATCGTAGCCAACAGTTGAAGCTCCAAGCACTGCCCTCCCCACCCCACCATACTTTCTCTCTTGACCACCGAGGCGAACCAGTCGCAACTCGCAGACACTTAGACGCTCACCAGAGGACATGACCTAATTGGTTATAAGGTTGTAGCAGTATAAGTATCGCAGCAGTAAGGTTGTAAGAATATAAGCTTCGTAGCAGTGAATCCCTTGTCAGTGTAACACACTCCTTATTAAGCGGGAGACTTCTCCAAGGCACCAATGACGTAATGATGGACTTGTTTCTGCTAGGATTAATCCACATGCTAGTATTATGTGAACTCAAACTGGCCAAAGCTGTTTTTCGGCAAAGACAGTACTGAGAACAGGCATAGATAGGTATAACGTAAAGGAAAATACACTCCTGGAAATTGAAATAAGAACACCGTGAATTCATTGTCCCAGGAAGGGGAAACTTTATTGACACATTCCTGGGGTCAGATACATCACATGATCACACTGACAGAACCACAGGCACATAGACACAGGCAACAGAGCATGCACAATGTCGGCACTAGTACAGTGTATATCCACCTTTCGCAGCAATGCAGGCTGCTATTCTCCCATGGAGACGATCGTAGAGATGCTGGATGTAGTCCTGTGGAACGGCTTGCCATGCCATTACCACCTGGCGCCTCAGTTGGACCAGCGTTCGTGCTGGACGTGCAGACCGCGTGAGACGACGCTTCATCCAGTCCCAAACATGCTCAATGGGGGACAGATCCGGAGATCTTGCTGGCCAGGGTAGTTGACTTACACCTTCTAGAGCACGTTGGGTGGCACGGGATACATGCGGACGTGCATTGTCCTGTTGGAACAGCAAGTTCCCTTGCCGGTCTAGGAATGGTAGAACGATGGGTTCGATGACGGTTTGGATGTACCGTGCACTATTCAGTGTCCCCTCGACGATCACCAGTGGTGTACGGCCAGTGTAGGAGATCGCTCCCCACACCATGATGCCGGGTGTTGGCCCTGTGTGCCTCGTTCGTATGCAGTCCTGATTGTGGCGCTCACCTGCACGGCGCCAAACACGCATACGACCATCATTGGCACCAAGGCAGAAGCGATTCTCATCGCTGAAGACGACACGTCTCCATTCGTCCCTCCATTCACGCCTGTCGCGACACCACTGGAGGCGGGCTGCACGAAGTTGGGGCGTGAGCGGAAGACGGCCTAACGGTGTGCGGGACCGTAGCCCAGCTTCATGGAGACGGTTGCGAATGGTCCTCGCCGATACCCCAGGAGCAACAGTGTCCCTAATTTGCTGGGAAGTGGCGGTGCGGTCCCCTACGGCACTGCGTAGGATCCTACGGTCTTGGCGTGCATCCGTGCGTCGCTGCGGTCCGGTCCCAGGTCGACGGGCACGTGCACCTTCCGCCGACCACTGGCGACAACATCGATGTACTGTGGAGACCTCACGCCCCACGTGTTGAGCAATTCGGCGGTACGTCCACCCGGCCTCCCGCATGCCCACTATACGCCCTCGCTCAAAGTCCGTCAACTGCACATACGGTTCACGTCCAGGCTGTCGCGGCATGCTACCAGTGTTAAAGACTGCGATGGAGCTCCGTATGCCACGGAAAACTGGCTGACACTGACGGCGGCGGTGCACAAATACTGCGCAGCTAGCGCCATTCGACGGCCAACACCGCGGTTCCTGGTGTGTCCGCTGTGCCGTGCGTGTGATCATTGCTTGTACAGCCCTCTCGCAGTGTCCGGAGCAAGTATGGTGGGTCTGACACACCGGTGTCAATGTGTTCTTTTTTCCATTTCCAGGAGTGTAGTTGTACGGTTAGATGCTTTCCTCTCTGTAGGTCTACTTTTTATTAGTGGCACTTGGTGCCTTACTATGCGTGCGTCTTGAGAAGGGAGATACCGAATTCGCATGATCCCCTTACAAGTAAGAAGCTTGCCAGAGTCCGGATAAGCATTTAATAAAACATAATGAATCTGAGTCTAATTTGGAAGTGGAAGTGTTCTTTAGATAATTACAGCTCGCATGCATTAAACCAAAGTGGTAAGTGTCTCAGACTGTAAGTCAAACCTCGTATTTCGTCCTAACTCAGCACAAAATTTTTAAACATCTTATGTACGTGATAAATAACTATTGATGCGGAGACCCAAGGTAGGTAATACCATACTACCATTAGTGCTGTGTAATGGAACTGTACAGGTGTTTCCATCAGCCGCAGCCGTGAGAGCATGAGAGAGCTAGTTTCACACACTTAATTCTGTAGCAAGCAACATAGACAGGTTAGATGGTTAGAATCATCCGGCGGAGTAATTCTGAACTACTCCGTCA
Source organism: Schistocerca nitens (assembly GCF_023898315.1). Lineage (NCBI taxonomy): Eukaryota > Metazoa > Arthropoda > Insecta > Orthoptera > Acrididae > Schistocerca > Schistocerca nitens. The sequence continues at coordinate 610,337,560 of NC_064619.1, forward strand.
GATCGGTTGTAAGTAGCTTTGTTTCTTTGTGTAATCGGCCTCCACGATAAAACTAAAGGCATACAGAGATTAGCTTTATACAGCAACATAGATCATGACTGTCTTTCTTTCAGGTATAGTTCGAAGTATTACATCGTGTCACTATAGAATAATCCTTAAAGCTAGTCTTTCAGAACACGTAAACATCCAGCAAAAAATAAAGCACTTACGTATTTGAATTTTATGGGTCATGAAAGGCGTTATAATCAACGGCCATCTAAGCTAGTAATACTTCTTCAATAGACAAATTCTGGAATGGTATGGTCAGTTTTTGCGCTATATAGGGATTTTAAGCCGTCCTTGTGCAGCACTATGCATAAAGTTGTGTAATTAGGGTGGAACTCTGTGATTAATCACGTATTTAGGATGGTTATTTGCGACAGTGTCCCGAGCAAAATAAATAAAGTACACTAACCTAACCTTCCTCTCCCCCATCTGTACAGTTCCCAGGTGTTAGGGGGTGCACATAGGCTTTCCATCCAGTAGAATCAGTGCTGGAGTGGCTGATGAGTTGCGTTTCTTACGCGCACTGAGTGTTTGTGGAATTATTTTCGGGTGTTTAAGCATTCTGAACGTGTTTGCGTGTATTATTTCGGTGATCTACGAGTAGTTTGCACTTCTGTATGGTGTGTACTGGATTATTTGGGTAATTTACCAGTTGTAAATCAGCGTAATGTATTATTTATGAGTAGTTTCCATGTTTGTAATCTGTATATTCTGACCCCAAGCACATCAGGGTGAGTGTTTTGCATCAGTATAATAAATAAACTAGGTGAAATCCGTCGCTAAATAAATTGTTCCAAAATACAATAAAGTGCAATTGTTTCTTTCTTCATCAGCCCAGAACAGGCTGATTCCATTTTCGGCCAATTTTCGTCCTTCAGACCGCCGGCAGGGTGAGTGTTTTGTATCAGCATAATAAATAAACTAGGTGAAATGTGATTCTTGAATAGGCACGCGCAAACGCTATGAACTCAGTCTCCGACTCACCTTGAAGGTGGCTGGGAGGTTTCTAGCTGAAATATCGCAAGAAGAATTGTCGCTGTCCCGAGTGCACGCCCGAAAGATGATGGAACATAGGTGAAATGTGTTCCTAAATAAACAGGCTGATTCCTGGTACCACCAGGTTTCCCCTCCAGACCGGCAGGGGGAAGAGGAGGCTGGGGCAGTTGTGCAGCTCAGAGAAACACGTGACGTCATGATGATGATGTTCTCTTATGGACTGAACGCACCATCATGTGACCCATCGCCGCGCCCTCTAGCAATGAACTCGCGAACTAGGTCAGTTCTTTGGTCTGGTGGATCGGAGGCAGTTGTGTCTTGTGTGGTGGGAGCTTATAAGCAGGTTTTACAAATGACAGACAGTTCCAGCAGACTCAGATGTTTCCATGCATCTTTAATGCAAAGCATTTATTTGCAGGAACGTGTTCTTCCTCTTCATATTTACAAGCACTAAAGCTCGCTTCCATTCTTCATGCAGTGAGCTGTCGATACACTCCTCAGCTGAATGAGTGCATGTAATACAACTATAAAGACTCCACCTGTCTGGTACCAACATCTCGCTAGTTGATCACCGACAGCTCAACAAGCACTGATATCAAAGCGTCTTGTGGCGGTAACACGATACTAATGCTTTAGGTACATAATAAATTTCAACAAATCTAAGAAGATTTCAGCAAATTTATACAAATTTAAAGATACTTATACAAATTCGAATTTAATGACATCATGAGCAATCTTAGAAAATACTGAGGTGTCAATTATGGAAAGGGATGCCACTGCCTCATGCTTATGTGACCCGAACGGACACCTGTGCATTGCTTAGCAGCTGACAGTTGCATCGTCACTTCGTGGCGGCCACTGGTGCACCCAGACTCTGGCAATGGCATAACACGTCGATTGGTGGGATGAGTTTTTTTACTAGCGATCTTTCGTTTTAACTATATTGCATAGATTTAACTGATTAATAGAATGCTACAAATTTTTTAAAAAAACTACCCCATGCATGTGAAGAATATAGATTTACATAATTTGCATAATTTTTTGTATCAACGTAATGTTATTGGTACAAGTGCTTGGCAGAGTGTTCATCGACCACAATCATACTATCTCTCTGTCATTCCACTCCCGAACACCGCGCGGTAAAAACGAACACCTAAACCTTTCTGTTCGAGCTCTGATTTCTCTTATTTTATTTTGATGATCTTTCCCACCTATATATTTTGGGCTCAACAAAATATTTTCGCATTCGGAAGGGAAAGCTGGTGACTGAAATTTCGTAAATAGATCTCGCCGCGACGAAAAACGTCTTTGCTTTAATGACTTCCATCCCAATTCGCGTATCATATCTGCCACACTCTCTCCCCTATTACGTGATAATACAAAACGAGTTGCCCTCTTTTGCACCCTTTCGATGTCCTCCGTCAATCCCACCTGGTAAGGATCCCACACCGCGCAGCAATATTCTAACAGAGGACGAACGAGTGTAGTGTAAGCTGTCTCTTTAGTGGACTTGTTGCATCTTCTAAGTGTCCTGCCAATGAAACGCAACCTTTGGCTCGCCTTTCCCACAATGTTATCTATGTGGTCTTTCCAACTGAAGTTGTTCATAATTTTAACACCCAGGTACCTAGTTGAATTGACAGCCTTGAGAATTGTACGACTTATCGAGTAATCGAATTTCAACGGATTTCTTTTGGAACTCATGTGGATCACCTCACACTTTTCGTTATTTAGCGTCAACTGCCACCTGCCACACCATACAGCAATCTTTTCTAAATCGCTTTGCAACTGATACTGGTCTTCGGATGATCTTACTAGACAGTAAATTACAGCATCATCTGCGAACAACCTAAGAGAACTGCTCAGATTATCACCCAGGTCATTTATATAGATCAGGAACTGCAGAGGTCCCAGGACGCTTCCCTGGGGAACACCTGATATCACTTCAGTTTTACTCGATGATTTGCCGTCTATTACTACGAACTGCGACCTTCCTGACAGCAAATCACGAATCCAGTCGCACAACTGAGACGATAGCCCATAGGCACGCAGCTTGATTAGAAGTCGCTTGTGAGGAACGGTGTCAAAAGTTTTCCGGAAATCTAGAAATACGTAATCAACTTGAGATCCCCTGTCGATAGCGGCCATTACTTCGTGCGAATAAAGAGCTAGCTGCGTTGCACAAGAACGATGTTTTCTGAAACATTACGTGTCAATAGATCGTTCCCTTCGAGGTGATTCATAATGTCTGAATACAGTATATGCTCCAAAACCCTACTGCAAACCGACGTCAATGATATAGGTCTGAAGTTCGATGGATTACTCCTACTACCCTTCTTAAACATTGGTGCGACCTGCGCAATTTTCCAATCTGTAGGTACAGATCTACCGGTGAGCGAGCTGTTATATATGATTGCTAAGTAGGGAGCTATAGTATCAGCGTAATCTGAAAGGAACCTAATCGGTATACAATCTGGACCTGAAGACTTGCCCGTATCAAGCGATTTGAGTTGCTTCGCAACCCCTAAGGTATCTACTTCTAAGAAACTCATGCTAGCAGCTGTTCATGTTTCAAATTCTGGAATATTCCATTCGTCTTCCCTGGTGAAGGAATTTCGGAAAACTGCGTTCAATAACTCCGCTTTACCGGCACAGTTGTCGGTAACAGTACCATCGGCACTGCGCAGCGAAGGTATTGACTGCGTCTAGCCGCTTGTGTACTTTACATACGACCAGAATTTCTTCGGATTTTCTACCAAATTTCGAGACAATGTTCCGTTGTGGAACCTATTAAAGGCATCTCGCATTGAAGTCCGTGCCAAATTTCGCGCGTCTGTAAATTTTAGCCAATCTTCGGGATTTCGCGTTTTTCTGAACTTCGCATGCTTTCTCCGTTGCCTCTGCAACAGCGTTCGGACCTGTTTTGTGTACCACGGGGGATCAGTTCCATCTCTTACCAATTTATGAGGTATGAATCTATCAATTGCTGTTGCTAGTATTTTTGCCAACATATCGAGGGAAGGTTGAAGTCCCCACCAACTATAACCGTATGAGTGGGGTATTTATTTGTTACGAGACTCAAATTTTCTCTGAACTGTTCAGCAACTATATCATCGGAGTCTGGGGGTCGGTAGAAGGAGCCAATTATTAACTTAGTTCGGCTGTTAAGTATAACCTCCACCCATACAAATTCGCACGGAGTATCTACTTCGACTTCACTACAAGATAAACCACTACTGACAGACACAAACACTCCACCACCAATTCTGCCTAATCTATCTTTCCTGAACACCGTCTGAGACTTCGTAAAAATTTCTGCAGAACTTATTTCAGTCTTTAGCCAGCTTTCTGTACCTATAACGATTTCAGCTTCTGTGCTTTCTATTAGCGCTTGAAGCTCAGGGACTTTCCCAGCACAACTACAACATTTTACAACTACAATTCCGACTGTTCCTTGATCCAAGCACGTCCTGTATTTGCCATGCACCCTTTGAGATTGCAGCCCACCCCGTACTTTCCCGAGGCCTTCTAACCTAAAAAACCGCCCAGTCCACGCCACACAGCCTCCGCTACCCGTGTAGCCGCCAGCTGAGTGTAGTGCTCCTGGCCTATTCAGCGGAACCCGAAACCCCACCACCCTATGGCGCAAGTCAAGGAATCTGCAGCCAACACGGTCGCAAAACCGTCTGAGTCTCTGATTCAGACCCTCCACCCGGCTCTGCACCAAAGGTCCGCAGTCGGTTCTGTCAACGATGCTGCAGATGGTGAGCTCTGCCTTCATCTCGTAAGCAAGACAGGCAGCCTTCACCAAATCAGATAGCCGCTGGAATCCAGAGAGAATTTCCTCAGATACAAAGCGACATACGTCATTAGTGCCGACATGTGCCACCACCTGCAGCTGGCTGCACCCTGTGCTCTTCATGGCATCCGGAAGGACACTTTCCACATCAGGAATGACTCCACTCGGAATGCACACGGAGTGCACACTGGATCTCTAAGTGCAGAACAATAGGTTAATTTTCATAATTTTTATGCAAGACATAGTATAATAGTTTAAGGGGGTTCAAAGGCATGCGATCCTTCCTCCCCACCAAAGAGCCGCCAATTTTCATATATTCCATACACTGCCTTGAATCCTCTAAATTGTTGAAATAACCAATAATCCACAGATTGTCTAAATTATTTAAACAACTTTCCATACAACTATAGAGTCACATCTTCACCTTGAATATAACTCTCACAATTCTCATTATGTTTCCCCTGTGTGACCTTGATCAACTGACAGATCCACAGGGGAGAGAGAGTGGGGAAACCTAAGAGCAGAAGTGTATAACCTGACAGCAGATGTTTTTATCTTGAGATCATAAAACAGTTCTATCTGATCTGGGGCCTCAACATGCAAAGCTGCCCTACTCATGCGCAAAACTAAAAGTATACTCCTCCTGAACAGGCCCACAGTACTGACCAACTGTCACGTCACCTTCAGCCCACAGGCATCACTGGACACGGATATGTGGGAGCATGTGGTCACCACACCGTTCTCCCAGCTGTATGTCAGTTTATGAGACCGGAGCCGCTACTTCTTAATCAAGTAGCTCCTCAGTTTGCCTCACAAGGAAAGTGTTAGGTAGATTCTTCATGAACGTTTCAACATGAACAAAGTGTGTTCAAAAATGGTTCCAAAGTGTCTCACAATTGAACAGAAGGAACGCCGAAGAATGATTTGTTCTGACATCCTGGAAGCTCCTGTTAACTCAGACACTGCTCTGATTGTTAAACGGCGATCTTGTCGAACAAGTTTACCGATTTTTTCAATGTTTGCATCAGTTTTTGCTGACAATGGTCTGCCAGTGCGAGTGTCATCACTGGTGTCTTCGCGGCTATCTTTAAATCGTTTAAACCACTCAAACACTTGTGTTCGCGATAAACAATCATCGCCGTACACTTGTTGTAACATTACAAACGTTTCACTTGCAGATTTTCCTAGTTTGAAACAAAATTTGATGTTAACACGCTGTTCTTTCTGTACACTCAACATTTTCCGACGCACAGACAAAACGTCAACTACTTAAAACAGACGCCACGGGCAGACTGAGTGCAGGAGGCAGATGAAACTCTAGCAGTAGGCGGAGCGAGAGTCACGTGACAGGCCACGCGACTTTCAGCCTTATTGCATTCGTTTTATTGTTTCACCAGTACTAGTCCGGTTTTTTTCTAGCCACACCTCGTATTACCTCATGCTGTGTGATAGCGGTGTGTCATTTGATTCAAAGTATTTGTGAATATATTTAAGAGAAATTTCGCTTCCATTTCGAGTTCCATTCCTTATCTTCTAGTAGATCTACAGTTCTTCTAGAATCACTCACTAGAAAGACGACGTCGGCGGCAGTTCAGACGCATAATGAGGCCTTCTTCGTCGCTTACACTTCCCCAATACAGATGTTGCTTTCCACATTTTCCTAGCTTGCGTACCTCCGCAATACAAGTCGCAGGACATGAAAGAATTATGAGCGTTGCTGTCCACGTGGACGGGACGAGGTCGGTCGTATTAACAGCTGAGGTTGTTGGTGTACACTGTCCTCCACGCTGATAGAAAAGATCTGGTTGTACGACAATAGCTTCACAATCCTAGCTAAACCTAGGTTTATAGTTTCAATTGATGCAAGCATTATCATGTGTCTCATCGGTAAAGATCACTATTATGGCAAGATCTTGCAGCACGGTGTGTGACTTCTCTGTCTCGCTTAGAAAATAGCTCAGGGCACTACCACGTACGTAATATGATTCCGTAACTGGATGACGATTGTATAATGCCACTGTAAAGCGAAAATAAAACCAAAACCTCCACACCTGAGATGCTGCACTCACTATGACAAGTAACCGTCCAACGTCGCTTGCTAACGATTCAAGATGTAGGCGCCTCGTCGGTTGTCAGTCAACAAACGGCGCCAGCAGTGTAGCCACCCTCTAGGCCAAACTGTGAAAGCTCCTGGGTGACCCGTTGGTGTTGTTATAGTCTAGCACTTCCATGTGAAGACTAGAACATGACAGTTAATAACAGTTTTACTACGAGCGGTTTAGTTCTTTCACACAAAGAGACTGTTTAACCCACGTTACAGTCACAGAAGTGTCATCCTCAGATTAATCGAGTAAGTATACAAGCACATATAACCGGCACACATCAGTACTTTGTTAAACATGTTTAATCTCGTTTCAAGGTATCCTGTATTTACTGTTTACAAAAGGGGACTCAACACCGATCCGTGTGAGAGGCTGCTATATATCAACTGCGGTGAGTGTAAGGTTTTGTCAGAAAGTCTAATGTATAACCAGATTTTGAATAAAATAGTTAAGATTTTCTATAATAAAGCCTGGAATAATGATCACGTGTAATTTGTTAACCAACACATTTATTTCCACGCTGTCTTCGGCTTTAGAGATGCGACGAGCCGGGACCGTTAGGAAAGCATTCGGTGTCTTGGGCTTCCCGACCCTGGGCTATGCGACCTGTAACGTAAACGTGGGGTTTCCGAGCACAAATATTTTAGCCGTGACTATACCGACCGTCAATGAAAGCTTAATACTGGCGGAGCCTCTGCTGACCCCTTTTTAATATGTACAGTCACTTTCTCATTTTATCCATGTTTAGGACTTACTATGCACTTATTACAGAAGCATGTTCCATATTTTTTTGTTTCAGAGTTTTTATTTTCTTTATTTTCTTTTTAGTTTTACCGTTGTTCCCTTCTGCAACATTACTGGATAAAATAATTATACTTATTATTTTATTCATTTTAAATTCTCACTCAATGTTTTTATAACAAAGCCATGACTTGAACTTCTTCTTATGTCGCACAATTCGTTATTGCAATATCTTTTTACCTTTTGTCTACATCCAATGTATCTTTTTTTCTCAAGTTGCAGGGCAATTAAATCCTTCTTCAATTTCAAATGTGGCATTTACTGCTTCCTCCTTCACACGTTCTGATGTTTTTGATTTATTGGGGAGTTCAGTTTCGTACTGAACGCACACCTACGACAGAATTCGTGGTTCTGTGCCACTGGTTAAAAAAATTCTACATTTCAATTGGTATACTATCACGTTATGTGTACTGATTGACCATGTAGTTCCGTGTACTGATTTGATATATAGTCAGTTAACTTCATGACCTTTTCTCCAATGGGAATTTTCTCCATTATTAATAAGCAAAGTAGTTTTTGCCTTTTTTCTGGGAGCAAAATAAATAAAACAGGAAATCCCTTCGTGTCATCTTCTGTGATTTCGATGTCAACATGTAACGTGTATAGTGGTTTGAACTGTTCCAAACAGCTGTCAGATGACCTCTCTCACCCCCCCCCCCCCCCGCTCAAAAATAGCTCCCTTTTCGCATAGAATGTTCCCAGCTTCTACACAATCGAACAACAGGATTATTTTGTCACAAACAGAACTATCGTCAGTTTTCAAAAAACTGTTACCTTCATCCAGCTTCAAAACGTCCTGGGTCAGTTCAATCTGCGAAATAGTGCCAGGGTTTTAGTTCGTCTCAACAGCTTCCCTCCTTACTTTACTCAATGCCGTCTTGCTGTTGTCATAACTTGGGCTATATGTGTCGAAATTAAAACTTTGTCTTTCAAATCTTGAAATCCCTCCTAAAAAAATTTGTTAAACAAGCACTGTGTTTTCTTCGTGGACTCTTTTTCCTTCACTTACACATCTTACACCGTCAGGGATGACAGTCTCTAAACATTCTGCGTGGTGTCTGTTTGATCTATATCGTGTCTCCCTACCACTTTCGCGCAACGACGCTCTGAGCGTGTTTTTTAGGGAATTGACTAGTTTGAACCTGGGACCTGTTGCTGGTAGGTAGACGCCAGACCACACATGACATGTAGAATTCAGAAGAGTTCAGTGAGACTAGCGATGATATAACCAAATACTTAATGATTTCAGCGTCAGCTCCACTGCACTCCCTGTAAAAGAATCTTAATACTAACTAAATTTAGTGGAAGAGGTTCAAGGCTTTCCTATTTTTAGTTAGCTGGTAAAATAACGTCGAAAAAGCAGTTAAGTTTACCTTTGGAAATTTCATTCTACTCACAAAGCATCGTTTATAAATTGCACGAATGATAAAAAGGAATTGTTTTAATACAGGATGGTAAAACCCAACTGCGTTCAACAAAAATGTGAACGAATATTCCCTGAATGGGTTTCCAAGTTCTACAATGGATCGAAGGATGACCTATGCCATATCACATCTATAATCTAGGTTTAAATTAAGTTTCACAAAAAACAAATTATCAAAATGGTCTACAGTGACCCTCAATTATCTTTAATTACTTATCTAACTTGTCGTAAATTACAGTGGCTGATGTGGCTTCTCAATAACTATATAACAGAAAAATCATCGCATTTCAGATTTTTACTTCAAGTGGCAAACGTGAACACCATGAGCTTTAATTGACGATCGACACTAGTATTACGCAAAAAGGGGATGTAACAGATGAGACTTTTGCAGTTCTGAGTGAAGCCTTATGCGCTAAAAAATGCGGCATCGCGTGCGTTCATTACCTTGTCGGTGTTCGTCAGGGGGCGGCGGGCAGCACAGCTCCGCTCACCTCGCCGTCTCGGAAGCAACTCTCTCCTAACTTCTCCTTACTACAATTTACCGAAGTTGGTTTAAAAAAAAACTATCTGGCTGTGTTTTCATCTGACCAATCAGGGTCTCAATGTTAACCTTAAGCTCCTCCTACAAAAATTCTGTCTATCCAATGAGAAACGTTATACTTTTCGTGGTGGGGCATTGTTTTTAAATTATGCAACGTAACAGAGACGCGAAAAAGTCTCACGCTGAAACTTGCAGCTGGTGTGGTCCTTTAGTGTTATCGTAACGTCTATACTGTTCTTTTGGAGGGCTCTATCTTTTAACATGGGCTGGGGGGTGGTCCTAACGTAACAGACACGCGAAAAAGTCTCACGCTAAAACTTGCGGGTGGTGTAGCCCTTTTTGTGTTATCGTAAGATCTATACCGTTCTTATGAAGGGCTCTAGCTTTTAACATTGGCTGGGAGGGGGGGGGGGGGGTGGTCTTGACGTAACAGAGACGTGAAAAAGTCTCATGCTAAAACTTGCGGGTGGTGTGGTGCTAGCAGTTAGCTGGCGACGTGGGTGTCCGTCCGTCCCTTATCGTAGGGCCTTCCAGCTTAACACAGTTCTGCTCTCGGCATCTTTTCTCGTTTCTCCCCTCGGAACTGCGTCTGTCCCACGGTGGGAAGGTATGACATGCATTTAGGCATTCTTGTGTTAGTCTGTGGTATTCCATTTGCTCACCCGTTACTCGATTTATTCGGAGCTATGTGACATACTACTGGATTTGCTTATCATGTCAGGGTTTTCATGGAAGGTGTCGGATTTGCCTGACACCTTACAAGTCCGTGGCCGTTTATTAAGACATGGGTTACATGCTCGTCGTCCACATCTCCGCCCACCTCTGACGAATGTGGAGAAACATGCTAGACGGCATTGGCATCAGGTAGAGTATTCCGTCCAATCCAGGTTCTGTTTGAAAATGATGGCCGCATTTTGGTTCACTGCAGGCAGGGGAGCGGCATCACAGTGACTGCATTCACACAAGACAATCAGTGCCAACTCAAGGCCTTGTGGTGTGGGGTTCTATTGGGTACAGCCAGAAATCACAGCTGCTGTGTCCAGGGCACTGTGACCAGTGTGATCCCATGCTGAACTGAGGTGACTCAATTGCTAATCATTTCTACGAAACATATAAATGTACATTTCCTCAGACTATGAACGTCATATCTCCAGTCGTTGAAGGCGTTCTGAGTGTTCTGAACGTGAGTGTACAAATGGTGGGTAGGCATTCTAGGAGACGAATTAAACCAGCAGATCATTGACCTTGTGTCCTATGAATAAATCCTGCTACAAAATGCCAGCACATTTTGAACAGCTCGAAAACGCGTTCATGATGGTAAAGTTTTTTGTAATGAAATGACGATAAACCTAAAATTGGTGCTGAATCATGCACTTTAATTGAAGACATTATTGTTTCAAAAACAATTGTCCTAAAAGAATGTGGCGAAAAGAAAGACATCTTTTAATTCTTTTGCAAATGTGTCAGTCTTTTTATGCTTTTTATTGTGAGTGATTGTTTGTTACAGCAATGTGTCTTGAATATTTATTTGCATTTGCATGTTTGATGCTTAATTTGTAAATTATTCATAATGACAGCTCACCCCTGAGAGAGAGAGAGAGAGAGAGAGAGAGAGAGAGAGAGAGAGAGAGTCCCCACTCTTATATATGCATAACATCGAATGTTACACAGCGTATTTGTTTTGTAAGTAAAAAACGCCTTCTCTTGCACATCTGTGGAATCTATAATAATACATTTATTGCATACTTTTGTGTTGATATATACTTGCTTCTTATGTAAATAAATGACTACCTATGGTTCTTCCTGTTTTTAGTTGGCAACGGTGTTTCCTCTCATCTGGTCAAATGGAGGTCGCACTACCTTTCGACTGAAAAAACATAAGCATATTTTACTCTTGCGAACATTTTTCTTCCCATTTTTCATTTTGTTTGCACTTGTTCTTGTGACGCACTATCACTTTCAGTCTTCTGTCAGTTATACAGACATAACATTAATGTAGCCTTAACTACTTTGACTTCAATGTGTATCTCATCCTGTTTGGTTTGTTTACGTAAACGTACACGTTGCCAACCGAACGAAGTATATGCTGAAACTAGCGCCTTTTCGTTTCTATTACGTTGATGTCGTCTGTTGTCGTGTGTGTGTGTGTGTGTGTGTGTGTGTGTGTGTGTGTGTGTTTGTGAGCGAAAGAGAGAGAAAGAGAGATAGAGAGAGAGAGAGAATAGGACCAGTGAGTGAGTGGAAATCGGGTTGGGAGGCATTATTGTCATGATAATAGTCCTCTGTTCTGGCGTTGCTCTATTATTTTATTTATTAGCGTACAAAATGAGTTGTTTGGTTTGTGTACTTCATCATTCAACTGGGTTTTCTTTTCTGCTTCGTTTCTCTGTACGTAGTAATTTTATTGCAAGGTTATGAGATGTTTGTTATTGACGATTCTAATTATTTTCTGTCTTCTTCTCAAGTGGTTGGTTTGTGATTGTGTTCTCTTAGTTGTTCTGCAAATTTGGAGTGGTTTGTCCATACTTCCAGGCTCTCATGTGTTCTTTGTATGTCACAGAAAATGTACTGCCTGTTTGTTCTATGTATCTGCCATCACAAGTGTTACACTGTAATTGAAATGTATCTGCTTTCTGGTATATATCTGCGGTTTTGTCAGGTTTAGGGTGTATTTTTTGATATAATTGTCTGTTGTGCATCCTAAGTTTATTCCTCGTCTTTTGAAAAACTTGGTGATTTTTTGTGTGAGTTTGTGTTTGTGTGTCATTATGTGCCATCTTGTGTTTTCTCTTATGTTTTCCAAATAATTTTGCGTAGTTGTTATAGTACTGAGTGATTGTGATTGTGTGTGGTTCTGTAGTGATGCTGTCAATGGTTTTGCCTTTTTCTGATTATATTTTACTATTGATTTTGTTGTTTAACGTTGTAACTATGTCACTGTTGTACTCCTTGTTTAGGGCTATCTGCATTATGATCTCCAATTGGTTTTCGTAGTTTTCTTTGTTTGACACTGTAGTGAGTCTATGGAGCACCTATTGAAGTATTACTTGGTTTTGTGAGTGTGAGTGGTTCAAGTACTGGGGGATAATAACGTCAGTTACTAGCGGTTAACAGTGAATTTCAAACATATGCTTGTTGTTTTGCTTTTTCATTGTTATATCCAGAACGTTAATTTGGTTGTTCTCTTTCCAGTGTGAATCTTATATTTTTATGTACCTTGTTGATGTCAGTATGTAAATCTTCAATTTTCGTTTGTGGTTCATCTATTAAGCAGAGGATGTCATCCATATACCTGAACCAGTATAGGATGTTGGATTCTTTTGCTGCTGTTTTGTGATCACTGGATAAGTTATAACTAGTTCATTTTCTCTAGGTAAGGACAACCGGTCTCAGGTTATACACTGGAGGTCCTTCTTTTCCCATTCCCTATTCCCAGGGAATGAGCAGGAATTAGTCAAGATCACCTTGGGTATGCACCCAGGAAACTGTGCAAGTTACAGTCAAGATCATGTAAATCTAAAGTCGTCACATGTCATAAAAATGGCGGCAACACCCTCTACCTCTCCACACCCTGCCGCTTTCAAGCACGACGATTAAGCTCCCTCATCAGACGTTACAGTTTTTTAACTGGGACACTTAAGTGCGAGGCGTTATTGTGGAGCTGGACAGCATAGGAAGAGGATGTGTCTATCTCTTAACAACAAATTATATCACCTGAGTTCTATTTGTCAACAACAGAATTACATGAGATCTGCAGAGACCACATCGAGTCAGATATGTAAGTACTCTCATTATCCCACATTTTACGTATTTTTCACCAATTTCCCACAATGTTCCTGTTTTATAACTGGATGCATTCTGGAGCTGGGTAGCGTAGGGAGAGAGGTTGTAGCCTGTGTCTATTTGTTTATAACAAATTACGTTACGTCACATCAATTGGGATCTATTTGTTAACAACAGTTTTGTAGTCCGTGGAACCACTAAATAATACACCCAGGCAGATATGTAAGTACTCTTATTATTCCATATTATCTCACATTTTCCGCAATTACATTTATTTTCAACCTTTTCAGGATGTTATTTTGTGCAGTTACGCAAAATACACTGCTGACTTACAGACGTCGCGGCGACGCCATAATGCTCTCAGGCAATCAAATTGCAGTATGTACTTTAATTAGATATCACTGATATTGAAGCACACTTCCCCAAATCCATCTGTTATACTTGTGACACTCTGGAGCTGAACAGCATAGGGTTAGGTTGTATTCCGTGTCTGTTTGTTAATAACAAATGATGTTACTTGAGATCTATTTCATTTATAACAGGTTAATATTTCGTCCTTATAAGCACCAACAGAAGCCTCACTGACACAGATAAGTAAGTAATCTCATTCACCCATATTTTACGAATTTTTTCCGTATTTTACGCAGTTTTACACATTGTACACAATGATGCGAGTTAAGTGTCAACATGGTGTCAACATTGCCTTGCATCGAGACAAAACGTCACGTCACATACGTCACGTCACGTCATGGCGTCACATCACAGTGGCGCAACGTGACGTGGTACGTCGTGATGCGTTGCATAGACGTCGTGTAGTTGGCAGTCGAGAACAATGCAGGATGTTGCCGATTTATTTGTCGTTGCTAGGACACCACTCGAGTACTAGTGTTGGATGTCATACTTTTAGAAATGAAAACATTCGTACAAATAGTGACGTCATAGAGAATTCTACACGCGCTACTGATTTCTATCCAGAGATGCTTTATATAAGACAAATATCACACAGCAGTAGGTAAATCACCACTACATTAGAAGATTATGGCACGTCACAGTAACACTTTGATGCTTCCAACCAAAGTTTCTGTCTGTATACACCTCTACAGACGTAAGAAACGAAAATGAATTTGCCAAGGGGGAATCCATCCCTCAGACCCCGTTGTGTTGGCGTGTAGCCGAGAACGCCTATGTTTGCGGACACACTACTCACCTACTGCCGAAAAGTTACTTTATAGTCCTCTCCGGTCTGGCGCCAAACATTGGTGCTATATTAGTTATCGCTGAGAGATCTCCTCCCCACGTTAATAACGGTAAGCAGATGCCGACGCGTCGATGAAATTATGTAAGTCTGGCACACACCTAGATAACGGACAACTCACCCAAGCATCACAACGTTGCGAATATGACAGCTCCGCATGTTTTCCTGACATTACACCAGACCATCTCAGCAGGCGAGGTAGAGAGATTGCACAATATATGTGTTATCTACTCCACTCTGGCGGCTGGCACAGATGGTGCTCCATGGTTCAGTGAGAGGGTATCCCGCCGCAGAAAAGCCTGTCGTAACTCACCAGCGCCTTTGCAGACAATCGTAGCCAACAGTTGAAGCTCCAAGCACTGCCCTCCCCACCCCACCACACTTTCTCTCTGGACCACCTAGGCGAACCAGTCGCAACTCGCAGACACTTACACGCTCACCAGAGGAAATAGACTTATGTGGTTATAAAGTTGTAGCAGTATGAGGTTCGTAGCAGTAAGGTTGTAGCAATATAAGATTCGTAGCAGTGAATCGCTTGTCGCTTTAACACACTCATTATTAAGCGTAAGACTTCTCCAAGGCACCAATAACGTAATGCTGGACTTGTTACTGGTAGCATTAATCCACATGCTAGCATTATGTGAGCTCAAATTGGCTAAAGCTCTTTTTTGAGAAAAGCAGTACTAAGAACAGGCAGAGATTGTCAACATAACGTAAAGGAACATAGAACCTGTATAGTTAGATGCTTTCCTCTCTATACCTCTACTTTTTATTAGGGGCCTTACTGTGTGTGCGACTTGAGAAGAGAGATACCGAATTCGCATGATCCCCTTATAAGCAATAAGCAGCCCAGAGTCCGGATAAGCATTTAATAAAACATAATGAATCTGAATCTAATTTGGAAGTGGAAGTGTTCTTGAGATAATTACAGCAGGCATCCTTTAAACCAAAGTGGTAAGTGTCTGAGACTGTAATTCAGACCTCGTATTTTGTCATAACACGCCACGAAATTCCTAAACAACCTATGTACTTCATAAATAACTATTGATTCGGAGACCAACTGTAGGTAATACCATACTAACATTAGCGCTGTGTAATAGAATCGTAGCAGATCTGGAAGGACGATGTTTCCATCAAAAAATGGGTCTGAGCACTATGTGACTTAACTTCTGAGGTCATCAGTCCCCTAGAACTTTGAACTACTTAAACCCAACCTAAGGACATCGCACACATCCATGCCCGTGGCTGGGTTCGAACCTGCGAGCGTAGCGGTCGCGCGGATCCAGACTGTAGCGCCTAGAACCGCTCGGGATGTTTCCATCAGCCATAGCTGTGAGGGCATAAGAAAGCTAGTTTCACAGACTTGATTCTGTAGGAAGTAACATGGGCAGGATAGATGGTTTCATCATCTGGCGGAGTAACTCTGAATTACAGCGTCATATCGGTGGTAAGTAGCTTTGTTTCTTTGTGTAATCGGCTTCCACTTTATAACTATAGGCACACAGCGAATAGTTTTATACACCATCATAGATCATTACTGTCTGTCTTTCAAGTATAGTTTGAGGTATTACATCCTGTCACTGCAGAATAATCTGTTAAAGCTAGTTTTTCACAACACGTAAACATCCAGCAAAAAATAAAGCACTTATGTATTTGAATTTTAGGGGTCATGAAACGTGTTATAATCAACGTCATCTAAGCTAGTAATACTTCCTCAAAAGACAAATTGTAGAATGATCTTAGCATTGCATATACGATAATTTTAATACACTATGCGATGAAAAGTATCCGGGCACATGGCTGAAAATGATTTACAAGTTCGTGGCGCACTCCATTGGTAATACTTGGAATTCAATATGGTTGTGGCCCACCCTTAGCCTTGATGACAGCTTCCACTCACGCAGGCATACGTTCAATCAGGTGCTGGAAGGTTTCTTGTGGAATGGCAGCCCAAGTTATCTCATCTCCCACCTAAGTTTCTTAGTACTTGCACTGGATGTAGTTTGGAATTCCTGCTTGATGCTCTTGACAGATGTCTGCCTATTACACATTACGACCCTCTTCAACCGTCGGCGGTCTGTATCAGTCAAAAGACGAGGTCGGCCTGTACGCTTTTGTGCTGTACGCGTCTCTTCACTCCACTTCACTATCACATCGAAAACAGTGGACCTACGAATGTTTGAGAGTATGGAAACCTGGCGTACAGACGTATGTCACAAGTGAGACCCAAACACCTGACCACGTTCAAAGTCTGTGATTTCCGGGGAGCGCCCCATTCTGCTCTCTCACGATGTCTAATGACTACTGAGGTTTCTGATATGGAGTACCTGGCAGTAGGTAGCAGTACAATACACCAAATATGAAAACCGTATGTTTTTGGAGGTTTCCGGATACTTTTAATCACATAGTGTAAGTCTGCTCAAAGTAATTATCTCCCTTACGCATCAGGAAGGTATAAATTCTTGCCTATTTCTGCCAGCAAGACAGTCAGTCCCTCTATGGATGTACAGTTGTTCCGTACGCTCTCATATATGAGGTAGCTAGACTCTCGCATGTTCTTAACACTGTCAGCACAGCCACTGAGAAAGTAATGCATCCCATGCTGGTTTACTTTCGAAAGAAAGACAGCATTCCATCCAACGTAGAATCTACAGTAGAGCTATTGGTTGCTGTTGTAATGGGTTCCCATGTTAAATAATTACAACTATAGGCAAAGAGAGCATAACATTAAAATCAATTATAGACTCTGATCTTATGGAACATAGCACACCCACACAGGTTACAGTAATACTCCGGAGAAAAGCCGGTTTGGATCTTACATGAATCTGTATTTGTGATTCTAAAACTGTGTAGGACAAACACTGGAATGCGTCTTAGTCAGGGAATTCGACCACCAAGAGCAATTGCTTTTTACTAACAATGATTATTCACTATGTCCAGACAACATCAGCTTGGTCCACTCCGAGACACCAGGACATTTCCTTTGTTGAGAGCCCTTCCTACCACCAAGTAACAATGCGGACGTGATCGAACCAAAGTCTAGGAATGGTTGAATTACAGACAACACAAGCCATGTACCTCCTTCCTGGTGGTATGACTGAAACTGATTGGCTTTTGGACCCCCTCCGACTAATATGTGCTGCTCATGCATGGTTGTTTACATCTGTGGGTGGGTTCAGTGACATTTCTGATCAGTCAAATGGACAGTGATACAATATCCACAGTCAACGTCTAACTTCAGGAGTTCTGGGAACTGGGGTGATGCAAAACTTCTTTTGATGCGTGTAAATAGACACAGCCTTCAACCTTTTCATGTGCAACTCAGTATCACACAGCTTCCGGTTACAATATAGAACAATTATGAAAAATGAATGGAAAATATATAAAATATAGTGTAATGAGAGTACTTACATACCTGCTTCAATGTAGGTTCTGCAGATGCACCACTGTCACTTTGTATGGGAAAAGTTCTAATTTTTTCCTTAGAGTTGTGTGGGCCGTTCCGACACTAACATCGATTTCCTGGGCGAGTTTTCTTACTGACTTGTTCGGACTCATGGACATTTTATCGGAAATATCGAGTAGTTTATCCTCAGAGAAAACGCTAGAACGACCACTTCTCCGTGTATCTGTCACTGAACCCATACTTCGAAATTTGTTAATCGAATCTCGCACAGTATCGCGATGTGGGAGTGTTGTCTCCGGGAAAACTGAATTAAATGTCTGACTTACTGAAACTGTGTATTTACCGCCAGCTTTGAACACTTTGAACACTAAAAACACAAATTCTTCAATGGTTAATTTTTTAACACTAACAAAAACGAAACAAACGAACAAAGGAACTAAACTTAAACGTTCACGTTAACTCGTAATAAACGAAACAGTGGAATGTTGGGAGAGTCCACTTGAAGGGAAGTAACCCAGGCAGGCGAACAATCATACAGCACGCGCGGCTATCATACAGAACTGCGGAGAGTCTTTTTGAACACCCCGTATTAGGTAATGTGGGCCTTCAACACAGCTAAACCTGACCCACCATAAGACCAACAGATGTCAGAAGCATGAAGAAATGCTACAATCTCACAATCGACGATGATGTCCTTTATGATTCTCAGCGCCTCAAATGGGTTAGTAGACGATAAAATCCAGAACTTGCTATATTATCTATCTCATCAAGAATCCCACAAACTGGTTTTTCTATCAGTGTAACTGTAACATATACTGACGTCCGGTCTAATTTTACTATATAGTGAGTGAAATACCGGCTGCACATTGTAACTATATTTCCATTTTTAGAGCTGTATATTAAATTATTGATTTATTATTAGAAATTCAGTACATCAACAAGCTAGCAGAATGCTTAACCCAATTTGCCACTTTGCTAACAATGGTAACTGCAGGTAAGTGGTACGATAAACTGTGTCCGATAGGTCGGTCTTTCGGTTTCGTCACAATTCAGATTAGTCTGGAACACTTCATGTCGACTTTCCTGCTTTTTCACTTCTGCAAACGCTGTCGAGCTAGCAGTTGTATTGTCAAAATTGCGTGGTGAAGTTAAACGTTGCAGTTCGCGTTGGTAGCGCCGAGCGCCGATTACGTCAGCATTTCGCCTCATACGTCTCTTATCACTGCAAAGACGATTCTTGTCACTTAGATTTTTGTTCATTAGTTTCAGCAACTGTTGTTGAAGAATGCCGATTTGAAGAAATAGCAATTCGTGTGCTGTTCCTTCACGTCGAATATATATGGCCGCTGAGACAATTACGCCACGCCAGTTGCGCATGCGCAAAAGCTCCTTGAAACATGCACCATTGAAGGCGGGCCTGCGACTCTAATGCCAAGTTTCACCGAGTCTGGGGCAACAACAATGTAATATAGCCCGGTATTCTTAGCACTGTGTATTTCAGATTACCACATCTACATTGCGTTTAACAACATTCAAATAGAGATTACCAATAAAGCCGCAAGATGTAAAAAGTTAGGGTGTTCACGTACTCTTGTGCTCTTACAAAATAGCCGCCACTGCTGCGAATGTCTAGCTGCTTACTCCTGGATAAACAAGTGACTGTGTTTTTTGTGTGTGTAGTGTCGACTTAACCACTATCTTTTGATTTCACTTTATCTATAAATTTTCTCTTCATATGCTCATATTATGTAATTTTAGATTTTTTATGGTGTTTTTGATGTTGAATTCGTCTACCTGCTCTATGTATCCTTTTGTTTTCACGAGCACTGCAGTGTTACCTTTATCAGTTCTGAGTTTTGTTTTTTAATCTGTGCTGCTGTGTTTTAAATTTCTGCTATTATTAATTCTCCAGTTAGCCATTTATTTACATTATTATGGTCGTTTCTTTCTTCTGCGGTGAGAATATGTTTTCTGAAGTGAGAGACGTAGTATTATTAGTGTTTCTCTGCATTAAAAAAAGGTTCAAATGGCTCTGAGCACTATGGGACTTAATTTTTGAGGTCATCAGTCCCCTAGTACTTAGAACTACTTAAACCTAACCAACCTAAGGACATCACACATATCCATGCCCGAGGGAGGATTCGAACCTGCGACCGTAGCAGTCACACTGTTCCAGACTGTAGCGCCTAGAACCGCTCGGCCACCCCGTCCGGCTTCTCTGCATACTCTTGGCTATGACTGTCTTTTTGTGTATTTGCATGTATAGTGACGCCAGATTAATCGCTAGTTTTGGTTTACACTTTATATCAAAAGTTCTCTTCACCTGTATTTTTACCAGAGCTTCATGTGTAGTTTCCCTTTTATTGGATAAATTGCGTCGCGCAAATACCACGAAATCAGTTTTGACCGCAGGATTTTTGAGGATAGCACAGTGCTTGCCAGGTAGAACGAATTGTACATAAGGCCAATGCGCGTGTTTCTGCTTAGAACCATCCTAAAGGTGCAGATCTCAGGCGGAGATAAGTTTGTTTGGCGAACAAGGGCATATTGACTGTGCTTTGTTAACATTCCAAATGTAGCGTTACTCTATGGTTACCTTATGAACAGAAAGAAATTTCTCTTTTCGAAGTTGTATGGCATTACGGGTAGCAAATTCTACTGCTAGTGGCGTACTGTGTTATTGCGAGTAAAGGTTTCTAGTACCTACTAAATGGAAAGTAAGAGAACTCTTTGCAACGAGGGTTATTTTTTTTTTTTTAAATTACAGTGGTCAATAACTCAAATATATCGTACATAACACTGTAATTTAGTATGTAGTTAAGTGTAATTGAATCCATAAACAGTCTTAATTTTAATTTATGAATATCGATGTTATTGCATGGATGAGGAACTTCAGCTGATGATGTATGTTGGGATAAGTACCACCACAAGTATGTGTTGAAAATGTTTGTATTTTACGACACGACTAGTTTCGGTGGCACATTACCGCCATCCTCAGGAACTGTTTACAACAAATAGTAACACAATGTCACTATATGAAAACTAAATAACAATAATACAAAGAACACATAAAATTATGGTACTGTTATGTATCAGTTGAAGTAACCTTAAGGTAATATTCTACGAAGTACCAATAGAGCACATATGTTAACAAGACAATGCAGCACGATTATAGCACCTTTGGCATACGTCTGTAAACATTAACGAACATTTTTAGTTGTATGGTTTCTGGTATGTGGGACCCTTTGTTAAATCTGTGAGCATGGTATGTTGTGTAGTTTTAATGATATGATTTGAAAGGAGCGAAAGTTGCTTGTTAGATGTGCATTGTTTTCAAATATGAGGACAGCCATGTGTTTTGTGAGTGTGATTCAGATTTATTCGATGTTTATGTTTTATACGCTTATACATTTCCGGATTAGAACAGGATAAAATTACGAGGTGGAGCACTACCTTAAGGTTACTTCAACTAATACATAAGTGTACCATAATTTTATGTCATCGTTGTTTTACAGTTGTGTGGTCCTCAAATATTGGCGTCGTGTTATTGTTCTTTGGTAAACAGAGCCTGAAGATGACGGTAATGTGCCGCTGAAACTAGTCGTGTGATAGAAAAAGACGTTCTCAAGATACACCTGTGGTGATACTTTTACTCATGTAGTCCAGTTTTAATTGTATGGTTTGTGTTTCCATTATCCCTTCACTGAAGGAACACGTCATTCAAGGGTAAAATACGACAACGCTACAGGCCAGTCACGCAGCATTGATCTCAAACCGTGTTACTCGTATTTAAGGCCTGCAGGTACCACAGGGCTCGCAAAACCAAACCGTACCGGGAAATACACTGCCCGGCAATAAACTTCACAGTTTATGACAGGATGTAATGTCACTGTAGTGATTACAGAGTCGAATCAAGTTGACAATGAACTTGACAATATGGGCTCATTTAACGGTATGCCGCTGCACCCACACTCAGCTGGATTCAGTTGAGAGCGGTCTTATAATGCCGCTGTATTCTCTTCTAAGGCAGGCTTGCCCACGACTGCGGCAGATGTAGGGTCCTGCTGGTCACGCCGAGTACTTCAGCATCACACAGGAAGTGGACAGAGGCACGTGCCACATATGGACGAGCATTGGTCTGCTGAAAGCTGCACTACCATACTGTCACATGAGATTCGACACATTAGGGCGTCGTAGGAGGTTGCGGCGTAACGGTTCCTTTCCATCCTTTCTGTCCTGCAACTAGCCGTGAACTCGTTGTAGCAAATCGCCGCAGGAAAGCCGAGCAGAAACCTACCGTACTGCAACTCGCTCCAGGCTGCATACAATGTAACGATTCTAAGAATCTGGAAAACGTCTTAATTTTGAATTTTATGTGGAAATACTGGTAAAACTTCGGTATATTCTGGAGTTGAGAATTACGAGTTCACTGCCAAGCCCGTGATAATGCTAACACAGTCACGTACAAACCGTTTCATTCACGTTAGCAAGTTCGTGATAACGTATTTCCCGAAATCAGAACAGCTACTGAGCACTGATTGTTCTTAAATGAAAATGCTCGCCACGCTATTATGTTTATCGGTGCCGAATGCACTCAAGTTTTCAGCACCGATCTACTCAATAGGCCAGGCTGAGTTAGTCTTTTCTTATACACAAAATTACTTAAGAAATCCGTACTTTCGAAAAAAAACACACCAGTATAATATGCCTTCACTTTAAAGCAGTTTTGAGGCATGTATTACAACTAAAACCGGCAAATTATACCTTCCTTTGGAGCTCATACTGCACACGACCATACCATTCAAAAGATGGGGTCCAACTACTTAGACTGCTGTAAGCATTCTCTGTCTCCAAGAGAAGAGACGCGCGAAGAATACTCCGCTCTGAATGGTCAGTTTTCTTTAAGGTCATTAGAAAAACATTATTCTCCCGCTTCAGTCTACGCTTTTCATGACTAACCAATCAGCAAAAACACTCTTTCGAACTGTACTTTTTTCCTAAATAAATATTTAAGATTCTCATATTTTATTGATACTATACGTTATTAACTATTTTCATTTGTACTCGAATTAGCTTTCCTTTTACCATAAACGTACTTAACATATTATGATAAAAAAATTACCCGTCATCTACAGTGACACTGTCTTAAAACTTTTTCACACTACAGCGTTCATTAGTAGAACAATGGTCTACATATTTACTTTACATGCTTCATTCACACTACTAAAAGCATATGCAAAAATGTAAAAACGTAAATAAAGAAAAAAGCGATCAAGATTGAAACAGAATAATTCACAAAAACATTCTCTTGATCTGTTTCTTGAATGTCTCTGTCCGCTACTGCACTCTGGTGGATGAAAATTAGAACTATGTATTCGACTGAACCCGCTTCAGACCATCTGTCACTGTGCACGCATGAGTCATTCTCCCGATACACAGGCTCCATACAGGAGCGATATAAGGCACTGCGCCTCAATGTCCATAACGTATAGTTCTGCCGTGATAGTTCCTTCAACACTACCAGCCGTGACCTGAAGTCGTACCCGATGTTCCTCCAACAACGATGCTAGGAGAAAGAGCGCTCCAAAACGCTGGAAGAATGGGACCTCTCCCCACCCCACCGACATGCCGACGGTCATCCACGGCAGTGCAGAACCCCACGTCATCGCTGAACGCAATGTGATGCCATTCATCAGCAAGCCATGCTTCCTGGCCAGGGCACAAGTCCAAACATTGCCGCTTACGTTGTTAACCTAACCTAACCTAACCTAACCTAACCTAACCTAACCGTATTGACGGCAGCCTGCCAACGGCTTTGCCACAGTGTTAACACCGGTTCCCATCAGATCACTGAAGTTAAGCACTGTAGGGCTGGGCTAACACTTGGATGGGGGACCATCCAGTCTGCCGAGCACTGTTGGAGACTGGGCCCTTGTGAGGCAAACTGAGGACTGACTCGTAAACTGACATATGGCAGGGAGAGCAGTGTGCTGACCACATGCCCAACCATATCCGCATCCAATGATGCTTGTGTTCTGAGGACGACACGGCGGCCGGTCGGTACCGTTGGACCTTCATGGCCTGTTCGAGTGGAGCTTTTTATTAATGGCACCCAACTCGTGAGACAGTAATTCCCTAGTCGAGCTATTGTCAGTCACCGACCAATGGTGCGCGATGATGCACAATGTTGCATGGAGTCCATTACTTGTTTTGGGTGGCAGGCACAGAGGACAAAGTGTTACAATGTGTCTGGTGCACAATAAAGTGACTCTCCATTGTACTGGTCAGATGTGGTCGCACGGAACTTAACG
Organism: Schistocerca nitens; assembly: GCF_023898315.1. Classification (NCBI taxonomy): domain Eukaryota; kingdom Metazoa; phylum Arthropoda; class Insecta; order Orthoptera; family Acrididae; genus Schistocerca; species Schistocerca nitens. Next base: position 610,362,022 of record NC_064619.1, read on the forward strand.
TTGACTGTGACTGACGTCATGTTCCCATGCAGGCTAACATCTGAGCACTCTCACGTCTTACTGTCCCACAAATCTGGATATTGCACAATTCGACCAGCTGGGCAAAGGGAGCACCTCAGTGAGGCCACTATGACACTATCAGTTGTTGATAACGTAGTGTTACATCCCATTCCTTGAAAGATAGGTATTACGTCCGTAAACACGTATGTCAGAGAGGAGATGTTCTTGACTGAGAGTAGTTTATAAGTGGTGAGCACCCCACTGTTGGCAGATGTTTTAAATCCTAGGTGCCGATACCAGGGCTTTAGATCCAGTGGCTGTACCGAAGTGGGTAGTAGTCAGACGACCCTACCTGCTGAGTTGGAGACAGGAGTTCCATGGAGCGGGCGGTGCGGAAGGTAGAGCTCCGTGACTTCTAAGAACGCGAGATGTCAAAGGTAATGAATGTATTGTAACTGTTAATTATCAAGTTGACTATCAGATCTGTTATGTATATAGTAGAGAGAGGCATGTATGAGTTGGTAACTGTCCTCATTTACCATGTACTGAGTTGTAATTTTCACGATAATGTAGGTAGGTAGGTGAATTGAATCTCACTTCTGATTTATGTAGTGATGTGAATGAGAACGAGAAGCTAATTTTCAGCAGATTTATCTGCAGCCTGTAAGGAGGCAAAGTCAGAGCTGAGTCAGAGATAGAAGGCACAAAGATTTAGGCGCAGACTAGCTGGACTCTGATTAATAATACCTAACGGCGACCAAATATTCAATAAGCATCATTCATTGTATATAAAAACAGTGTTCGGGTGCACCTTATTTAAGTGTTTAGTGCATGAGGTGAGGTATAACAAACCACCACGCAGCCCTACCGGAAACACTTCAACTCTTAATTATTTTAATACCAGCCGATGCTGTGTACTTATACGAAGCTACATTCAAATCGCGGTACATCATCTAGGTGCTTCACTTTTTGTCAGGCAGTGTATTTCACGCATCTACAGAAGAGCAGCCCAGTTTACATTGACCAATCCCAGGCCATATGGTGTAAGCTGGGTTGCCTATCTGAAGTTCATGATGTATTTTCGGGGCCAGTACCACTAAAAAGCCTGCTCATTTCGGTTTGCAATGCCACGTTCAAATTCACTTGTGTGTGTTGGGAATACGGATCTTACATACGTCCTACTTATGATACAATCAAACACCGTCCGGACAGGCCTTGAACTCCCAACAGTACCGACCGACCGCCGTGTCATCCTCAGCCCTTAGGCGTCACTGGATGCGGATACGGAGTGGCACGTGGTCAGCACACAGCTCTGCTGGCCGTTGTCAGTTTTCGCCGCCGGTGCCGCTACTTCCCAGGCAAGTAGCTCCTCAATTAGCGTCACAAGGGATGAGAGCACCCCTCTTAGGCAGATCCGGACGGTGACCCATCCAAGTCTAGCCAACAGCGACAGAGCTGAACTTTGGTAATGTGATAGGAACCGTTGCTACCACTGTAGAAACGCCGTTGGCCTTCCTCATGATAAGTAAAATTATAATTTATGAAAATAATGTTATTTATGTCTAGGTGGTATTGACAACCATGTTGTTTCCAGCCTCCAACTGTGATCTGTCTTACGAAATAATATTATTGCAATCATGTGGTTTTTATAATACGAAATTGTTCGTGATAATTGAAGGGGTCGGAGAGATATAGTCATAAGCCACATCGAACTAGTTTTGAGATACATCGAGTTTAAAGTTCCACGGAGGTTTGAAAATGTTTAATACAAAATAGAAAGTTTATTTCTACTGCAAACACTTGCTTAGTACTTGCGAAGCATGTTGTTAAATAGTCAACTCTGTGCATGCTATAAAATATTAATTTTAGGATGATTCTAATTAAGATGTAGTCAATGGTGGCTTATGACTATATCTCCCAAAAAATTGTTTAAAACATAAAGTATGAATTTGTAAAGATTTATTTTAACTACTCTTACATAGCAAGCAGAAAATATAATTTTTACACATTAATATATACATATCAGGTATCTGAGATGTATAAATTACTTTTTCATTGATACAGTTGCATCAAGGAAGTTCCTCTACCTCATCATTGTACACGTTATTTACAGTACATGACCGAAAGAAATCTTGATTTGCTGCAGGTATGTATGGCACAAGAGACAGTACATCATCAATTTTTTTCTGGTTAATTCGTAGTGGCTTTCTGCACTTTATTGGCAGCTGATATGGATTTGGTTCGACTAGCCTTCCTTTCTTTTTGACACGAATATCCACTGACATGAAAGCTCCTATGTCTGAATAAGAGTGCTTTACACTTAGCTTGAAGACATCTTCAGACTCAAACTTAAATTGAGTAGCTTCACTGAAATGGTGGGGATCTCCAGATGTGGATTCTGTATGTTTTGAGATCAATGTCTTCAGTCTTTCCAAACTTCTGAAATCTTCTCTTTCCATTTTAGTTACAATGAAATGTTTTGGACTCGCAGGTTTTATTACTTCTGCCCATTCATCTGGAGTGTACACTATTGCACGTCTGTTTCTTGCATACTGTTCAATGCGTCAAAAATGACGATCACAAGGTAGCATGGTGTGACCTACCACAGGGAAGTAATGCTGGACAGAATCAAAGCTTTTGGTAGCAACAAGGGACCTTTCCAAAGCAATAACAGTCCAATTCTTTGCCTGGCCCTTGCAGTTGTCTGTGATTATGTGGAGATGTTTTGTCTGAGGATTAGTTATCTCCAAGTACTTCAATAAGCAGCTCCCAACCTCATCTGAACCCCGTCCTCCATCTTTCTCGCTTCATAGAAACATATAACCCTTATTTGATCCACAGTCATGGATACCATAGTTGTATGTCCATATTTTTCTCTTGTAAAATGCTGGACCAACTGTTAGTTTAGGTGTGGGGAACGTTTGCTGCATATCCATTGCTATCACATGATGCTCTTTCGAATTTTCTTTAGCCAGAGCAGTTAAAGATGCAATCATATTTTGTCCTATGTCAGCCTTTTTGAGATGCAGTTCATATTGTTGTTTCTTTTCTGTGACTTCTTCTGCACATAATTCTGGGTTATTTATTGCAATTAGAAATCCATCACATTTAGAACAGGTGTCACTTATTGGTAGTTTGAAGCCTGTGTTAAATTCAGATACGAAAATTTCTCTGAATTTACTTTCAGATACTGCAGGAACCTGCTTTTCCTTGCAGTATTCTGAGTATTTATGTCGAAATAAGGAAGCAGTTGTGAGATCATAATCCAAATACACTTTATTGGGGTTCTGTTGCCTACTGTAATGACTGTTATATTTCGGTGTGGCATTGAGAAATTCTCTAACAGTTTGTAGAGCTTCGTCTTGAAATTTATGTGGGTAGTTTCCATATTTTCATGAAAGAAAAGAAAGATGAGCTTATATCCTCTTCCTAACTGAAATATTTGTATAGTACTCAGTTGGAGTACATCCCTAACTTATAGCACAGAGTAACATACAAACCTCTTCCATCTTCTTTTGGCACTGCAAATCCCTGCTTCATTTGATGTTGCAAATTCCTTTCTCTTCGTGCATGTATCTGTAAGCCATGAACCCTTAGGAAAACTTCCTTGCAGATCGTGACTTCTATTCCGCATACCCTCACATTATAAGAAAATGTAACATCCCTGGATGATACTTTCTTGGAAGTCTTTTTTGGATAGCTTTGAAAGAAATTATGACAAATATAACGAAATAAATATACAAAATATTAAACCATTTTTATTTAAATAGTGAACAAACCTCCGCTTTTTCGGTTCTATTTTCATACAGCTCATCAGGTAAGTATTCTGGGCATTAAGGTTTCCTATGTCCGAAAATGAATGAAAATCGTTTTCTTCCTCTCCAAGTAGTTTTGTGAAACATTTATTTAAACAAGAACAGGGACTTCCTATAGTAGCAGCCTGAACAGTCTTGTGGGTTTTTAAAGACTTATACTGCTGACCAGCATTTCGTCGACATTTTGCTTTATTTTTCTTCCACTGATCAATATTTCGCTTTCTTTTTCGTGAAGGCTTTGGTTTTTCGGGCGATTCTTCATTTATTCTACTTATTTCAAGCTATAATATGAAGAGCAAAATAGTCTAAGAATTTGCGTGAGATATAGTCATAAGCCACACAAAACGTTAAATTTCGTTAAAATCACATTAATGAGAAAATATTTTTTATACATCTTTTGCCTTTGAAACTACATTATTTCATCATTAAGCAGTAATATAAATTTGCCCATCAAGTTTCATCATTAACACACAGCATGGTTGTCAAATGCGTTGTCAATGTTGAGAGAAACAAAGTCACAAGCCACAGGAAATTAATCACCAGAAATAAACCGTTTTATATACTTACCGAAACATCATCTGAGCTGGAACTGCTGGTCGATGGTTGCCAAGATTCATCACTTTCAGTATCCAAAGGGTCAAGCTCTTCACTTCCACTATTGTCTGCATCAAATATGCGTTGAAGACCCGAAGACGCTTCAGACGTTCCTGACCCACCTGCCATTTTGCCGTGGCTTGTGACTATGTATCTTCTGAAACTACCACCAGATGGCACAGCATAGAACTGCACTCCATCATAGCCTCCCATCTGTTGCAGTAACATGGAACTTAATCAACACGTTATGAAGAAGACATTGTTAAGAATGCCGCAACATGAAAAACTCAATTTCGTGAAAGTTGTGGCTTATGACTATATCTCTCCGAGCCCTTCAATTGTTTGACATCAGTTTGACGGTTGGTTCCCTTAGATGCTATGTGTATACAGACTTTTTATCTCTGGGAGTCAGAGATGGTGTGTTTGTTGCGTAGATGCCATTTAGTTAAAATTTTTTATGTATGTATAACCTATGATATATGTTTGTCCTTTCCCGTGGGCTAAAATTTCGATGAAATCTTATAAGTAAGAATTGTGTTGCAAGCCAATTTGTTCATTGAGTGAATCGTTCAGGAAATTTTTTCGTCTGCGTCTATAGCCCTAATTCTTCCAGGAATTCATAGCAAATCCGTAGGTATTTTATTTAAAATTTGTACAGTATTGTAATTTGTTCTGCTGTGTGTTTTTCATTTTTAAGATTTACGCTATGTGATTAAAAGTATCCGGACACCTCCAAAACCATATGTTTTTCATATTAGGTGCATTGTGTTGCCACCTACTGCCAGTTACTCCATATCAATGACCTCAGGAGTCGTTAGACATCGTGAGAGAACACAAGGGGGCGGTCCGCGGAACTCACGGACATCGAACGTGGTCATACGTCTGTAACGAGATTTCCACACTCCTAAACATCCCTTGTCAAAGATAATTTAACTTCTCCTACCCTGGACGTTCAAGCTACTCGAGAGGACCTGAAACACACTCCATAAAAAGTCAGACAACTACTGTTTGTGTTTCAGTCTGCACACGATCTTTAGAGTTTTAGTGCATGGAAAGTATGTCCTGCCTGGGAACAATACAACCGCTGGTCCGATGTCTTGTCCCACTCACAGAAAAAAAGTGATCATCTGTGTCATTAAGCTCCACATTTCTGCGTAAGGACTGCGTGTAATTCAGTATTCATCATTGCCTAGAGTTTGGCACATAGGGCATAATGATCAATCAGTGAGATGAATTATATGGAGCCTGCATCAGGTCGCAGCTATACAATTTATGTCAGGTACAAAACTGCACGTGTCTGTGCCTCTGTGTCTAAGGAAACATGCTGCACGTATCGCCATACCACAAGCCAACTGATATGAGGATAGCTGCTCAGAATGGGGTTGATAGGCTGTCTTGTAGTTATGATCTGATAGGCATCACCTTGAGTCACAGGTCTGGTTACTGGCAGAGCTATCTGAATATAGCTACATACGATATAAAAAAGACTGTGTATAGGGTGAAGTGAGTGTTAAATTTGCTGGAGAGCCACTGGTGGTAATTCTTCTATTAAATGTCTCATATCATCTCCATAGTTATAACATTGTGCTGATGCATAGCGCCAACACTTTTTCGTGTACATGTACAAGATCCGGTCAACTCATACCAAAACAGGGGCCTGGATTTTGTAACTGACTTTACAAAGTTGACCTGCACTCATAAAGGAACCAAAAGATGCCAATATGGATTGCGCTACTACCGCCAACTTCAATGTGTTTATATGTTTTACCTGATGGAGGATGTGTAAGGCCCATGTGATGTTCCTGTTGACACCTATCTGGCCTGCTTGTAGCAATCTGTTACATTTGTACACTGCTGTGAGTCATATGCCGTTGGTAACAACAATTCCTAGGCATTCCAAGGTATCAATGAGCCACAAACGTGCTACATATTCTTCCAATAGCCTGACAGCGATACTGATCAACAACCAACTTGTCCACATATATATGGCTGCTAGTAGGCGTTCCATATTTGTGGATCCAATCTAAAGCCACATGCATGTCGTTATCAGGCCACACTGCCAGCATCAGGCCATTAGTATATGCTTTACACTTAAATGTTTATCATCCCAAAGTCAATCCCGTCAATCAGTGGCAACAGCCACAGAGTAACAGATCAAGGGCTACGGAGAAATCATGGTGGAGTAACCTCGTCACGACAGTGATAAATGGCCAAGGAAACTGCATGTGCATCAAGACTTAGACTCACTACATTGAAAGCTCGATCACAACATACTGACAATAGTGCTCCATGGCGGCGTCACGTCTTTGCTAGGGTGATCAAATGGTTCAAATGGCTCTGAGCACTATGGGACACAACTGCTGAGCCGGCCGAAGTGGCCGTGCGGTTAAAGGCGCTGCAGTCTGGAACCGCAAGACCGCTACGGTCGCAGGTTCGAATCCTGCCTCGGGCATGGATGTTTGTGATGTCCTTAGGTTAGTTAGGTTTAACTAGTTCTAAGTTCTAGGGGACTAATGACCTCAGCAGTTGAGTCCCATACTCAGAGCCATTTGAACCATTTGAGCCAACTGCTGAGGTCATTAGTCCCCTAGAACTTAGAACTAGTTAAACCTAACTAACGTAAGGACATCACAAACATCCATGCCCGAGGCAGGATTCGAACCTGCGACCGTAGCGGTCTTGCTGTTCCAGACTGCAGCGCCTTTAACCGCACGGCCACTTCGGCCGGCCAAAGGGTGATCATATCGTGATAGTCACCAAGAGCCTTCTAGATGTTGATATCTCCGCCACGCGCCATATGATCGAGTGAAATAACCTGGCCCAATTTTCAGTGGAAGCGTTCTGCTAATTGCCTGTGATAATTTAAAGTCACAATTAAGCAGCGTCAGCTGTCGGTAGTCTGGTATCCGAGTGCAACTTGAAGATTTTTGTATCGCAATAATCAGTCCCTCCACAAAGCTGACGGTAAGGGCATGACAGGAGGCATTATTTCATGGCAGGTATCAGTCCATTGGGGTGTTGTCGTATAGCTGGTGATCCTATAAAATATCAAAGGGGACCCATTTGGTCCCAGTGGTTTATTCACTGCTCCCCCATCAATCGTCTTCATCCTATGTAACCTACTCCACCTAGTGCAGTGGTACCAAAAGACGTACGTGTAATGGCTGCCATATTGATATCCGCTGCAGCTTAAAATTCACTGGAATGTTCTAGAAAGTCATTCCCCATGTCTTGTTGCGACATTATGTGTGTGCCATCATTCTGTGCTTGTACCAGGGCTCTTCATCGTCTTTTGCCTTTGTTGATGATATGATACGTTAATGGGTGTTCTCCTGTAACCTAGTTTAGTGTCCATGCCTGGAGCAATGCACTTTCGAGGTGGCATTATGGGTTTAATTTCGGCCTTAGCTCGTTGTACCGCCACTTGGATCTCTGTGAAATAAAGTCCATCGTATGACTTCGCTACACTGTCTGCTCATGAGCGTATGTCATCATTTCACAGCACAGAACCAGTTTGGTACAAACTATCCGCAAATGTAGGGTCGCGGAATACGCCCAAAGGTGTCGTTCGCAAGATTTCCCAACAACGACTATCTCTGAGGTCGGCGACATTCAGTTTCCAAACACCGCAGCTCCGCCACACCTGCTGCTGCTGGAGGGAGATCAGACAGTAAATGTCTTATGGTCAGCGGAGGCTACTGGCTACAGTTCCGCATTGAGGACCTCAGAGTTAACATTATGTGTAACAAACTCTGGTCAGCCAGAACATTCTGACCAGTGACTTGCTATCGATATAAACCCGTCCAGGCGATAGGAGCATTACCTGGCGAAGAATGACTGCTAGTGAGACACACGCATGGAGCATGTAGTATTGATGGATGTGCTGTTCATGCGTGGAAAGGGGCATGTGAGCAATCTATGTGAGTCTGGTCGAGGGCAAATGTGACGGCTTGGAGGGTCAGCACGAGTATTTCGGAAACTGCACGAATATTCGGGTGTTATGGTGAGTTTCTTCAACACATGGTGGAACCAAGGTGAAACGATGTCCAGACGTCGTGGGATTTGGTGGTTAACCCTCATTACAGTCGTAGGCTGTGCAGAATGGTGAAACAGGACAGGCAGCGAACTGTGGCGGATTTAACTTCAGATTTTATTGCTATGCAGGGTACAAGTGATTCTGAACACTGGTAACGATGCGCCTCCGCAGGACGACCCATGCATGTATCAATGTTAACAAGGCGACATCAGCAACTATGACTAAAATGGACACATGACCATCGGCACTGGAAGTTGGCGACACCTTCCTTATGACACCGATGCTAGGGTAAGAATGCTACGTCTTCCAGGTGAGCAGTTCCTTGACACCTGTACTGCAGGATGGGGACAAGCTGGTGGTGGTTTCATTATGGTGTGGCGAACACTGACGTGTAAGGCACCATGATGGCCAATAAGTACCATAAACTGATTTCAGAAGTAAGTGACTTGTTTGTGCAGATGTGGTGCCAACTCCCTCCAACGACCTCCCAAGGCCACACTGCTTCAACGCCACGACACATCCCTACTGTTATCCGTGTCAAAGGTAGATATACCGGTTATTAGGTAGGTATTCATAATGATGTGGCTGACCAGTGCACACTCCATCGAGACGACTATCGCAATAACTCGTTACATGGGTGTATCCTCTATGGAGGCCATGGGCATGCTCCCACATGTCAAGAAAATGCATATTCTGTGTCAACGTTCGTAGTTCTGGGCACGGTGTGCATCGAGAAAAGTGGTCTTTCGGTGCAAGTACAAAATTAAAATCGCCGTCTAGGATAAAATAGTCGTGCCGTCCTTGTAACTGCGAGGCAGTTTGACAGTAGATAGACATAATGAGCCGTACATCAAAGACCGTCGCTGCTAACCCCTCTCCCCCCTCTCCCCCGTTGGAGGGTACAAAATATCCTGTAATCTGACGCCTTCCATAAGAAGTTTTGTAATTCCGCTGCCAGTTTGGAAGGCCCTAATACTTAGGCTTTGTACATGCAAATGATGGGAAATTCGCCGATGTACACTTCTTGTAGGAGGAGGATGTCTATGTCCGCCGTTTATAGCACAACTTTAAGTAAAGACATCCTTTTATGCGACTGCATGGCGTTGATACTGAGAGAGGAAAGCCAATATGCTTGTCTTCGTTCCTATGTATATGTCTATCACACATGGAAGCTTACTTCATCTGAATTTGTATTGGCACACTTGTGGCTCTGTCGTGTCTGCTGGCGTTGGTTATAGTTCTCACTTAAAGGGGCGCCTCCCTACCGCGTTGCCTGTTGCTACCGTCAGCGATCACCTCCACAGTCAATCCAGTCTGGTTCGGACACGTTTGCCGTCGGCTCTGTCTTGCCAGCCCCATCTCTCTGTATCGTCTTTTCTAGTACCATAGACTGGTAATGGACTGACGATAGCTCTGAGTTATCGAGCTCTTCAGGGCCATTCTACTGCCGATATGGTGGTGTTCTGGCTGTAAGGTTTTGTTTCCCTCTGTTATGTAGTCCCTTCTTGGCCCATTCTTCATGGTGGCACTTCGTATGTACCTTCTTTTAGTCACGTTGTGTATTAGAGCTTTTCTATTCCCAAACCGCAGCAGCATATCTTCATTGGTTACTCAACCTACCTACAATGGAGAGCTAAGCAAACAGGTATATCTGCGTAATTGCCTGTAGAGCCTCCGCGAGCATGCAGCAGTGCTGCAACACGACGTGGCATAGTGTCGACTACTGTCTGTAGTTGTACTGGAGGGAACTGACACCATGAATCCTGCTGTACTGTCCATATATCCCTTAGAGAACGAGGGGGTGGAGAGCTCTTCTGAACAGCACGTTGCGAGGCAGATATGCTCAATAATGTTCATGTCTCGGGAGTTTGGTGCCCAGTGTTTAAACTGAGAAGACTGTCGCTGGAGCCACTCTGTAGCAATTCTGGACGTGTGGGATGTTGCATTGTCCTGCTGAAATTGCCCAAATCCGTAGGAATTCAAAATGGACGTGAATTGATGCAGGTGATCAGATAGGATGTTTACGTACGTGTTACCTGACAGAGTCGTATTTAGACGTACCACGGGTGCCGTATCACGTCAACAGCACACGCCCGACACCGATACAGAGCCGCCACCACCTTGAACAGTCCCCTGCTGACATGCGGGGCCAACTGATTCATGAGGTTGTGTCGAAGCTAGTAAACGTCCATCCGCTCGGCAGAATTTGAAACGAGACTCGTCCGACCAGGCAACAGTCATCAACAGTCCAATGTCGGTCTTGACGGGCCCAGGAGAGGCGTAAAGCTTTGTGTCGTTAAGTCATCAGGGAGACACGAGTGGGCCTTCGGCTCTGGAAGCCCATATCGATAGTTTCGGAGAACGGTCCCCACGCTAACACTTGTTGATAGCCCAGCACCGAAATCTGCACCAGTTTGCGGAAGGGTTGCAATTCTGTCACATTTAACGATTCACTTCAGTCGTCGTCGGTCCCATTCTTGCATGATCTTTTTCCTGCTTCAGCGATGTCGGAGATTTGATTGTTTACCGGATTGGTGATTTGCGGTACACTCGTGAAATGGTAATACGGGAAAGTCGCCACTTTATCGCTACCTCGAAGATGCGCCGACTATAACACAGCATTCAGACTCGCTTAAATCTTCATAACCTGCCATTGTAGCAGCAGTAACTGATGCAACAACTGCGCCAGACACCTGTTGTCTTATATAAGCGTTGCCGACAACAGGGCCATACTTTGCCGAGGTCCAACTGATGCTTCAGTGATCACGAGTACCGTTACTAAGCGGCTCACAGAGAGGGGGCTGAGTTCACGGCGCCCCTTGCGCCGACCTCCACTGACCTCTGTACATCGTTTATTTATTTTGTTGGCTTAAAATGTATTTCTGAGAAAACAGTAACCTAGTCTCATACATTTAGTGTCTCAGTGTAACATCTTATTACCCATGTTCCTTTTACTTACGTTCATCTCGTAACCTATTTCCTAGGCACTATGCATTTAGTTCAAGTGATCTTCCTAAAGTTCACCGCCGTCTCTGACAGAGTGACAATGTTATCGGCAAGCCTTAAAGATTTTCTTTCTTGTCCCCATCTTTAGTTCACATTCCAAATTATCTTTGGTTTACTTTATTTCTTCCTCCATAAGTAGGTTGAATAACATGGACAACGGTAGATTACAAACATGTGTCACACTTCAGCCAATGCCTGTAATTCGTGTTCTCTCACTTTTACAAGTAAAGTCTGATTACTGTCCAAGCTGTACACGTTTCGCTCCCTGTATTTTGTGTAACCTCAGTACAACATTTAGTAGTCAACACTGCCAAAATGTTATTCCATTATTTTGCAAAAAAACTGAAATTAAGAGTAAACAACTTCTCAATGAAATGTTTGCCGTTTTTTTCTTCGATGTTATAATTTTCACACCGATACTTCAATTTTCATTGACGAACGGGTGTACGTAGCGACTGCATAGAGATGCAAAAAAGACCAAACGTCTTTTAGTATTTTCTGGAAACTGAACACAGAATATTTACATTACTAGTCTTTAACTCCAGCTATTCGTCCATGGAAGTAATGAAAAAAATTTCAAAAATTTAAGAAACGTTATTTATTTCTTGACCTAGTAAAGACTTAAAGAAAGCCTTTACTTTACGTTTTGGAATTACAAATTCCTTTATAGCAATGAAATGTATCTGTATGACAACGACTTCTCCCTCGGGAGAAGCGTCTTCAATCTCCACTATCTCCATCACATCGGCTAACCAATCTTCTTCTGGCATCAGTTCGTCAAGCCACCATAGATCTGTATCTGAATAATCCATCTCGTCCGGGTAAACCTCGAAGAGATGCAGCTCTTCTGCCAGGTCAGCCTCCATGTCCAGTAGATACTCCTCCAAATCAGCTTCCAGCAAGTCCATTTCCGATCGCCATCTAAAGAAACGAAGATAAAATTGATGTTTTTGGAAGATATTGTGTGGATAACTATCCTAAAATCTATTACCCTTAAACAGTGTCATTCATCTGTGAAGAGATTTTTCAAACTTATAAAAATTTATGACTGTGTCATGGCACGTCTTTTAAGGAGCACGTATAACAAACCAACTTATCAAAAGCATTATCAACACCATGCTGACTTGTTTCTAAAGTACTTTATCTGATGACCTCACACTAAGCGTTTGCAGACTACAAGTAAACGGTGCGACACATAGGAATACTACAACATATCGGATGTGTGAATTTGTCATGTACTTCTTACTGTGCCACAAGCGACATTGAAAATATGTTTAAACGACGCTTCAACACAATTTAAGGAAGTACGTCGGTCTCTCATGCTGGTAGTTAACTACTACTAAAGTGATTAGCTGCATGTGTATCGTGACATTTCCGGCATATCTCGTGGACTGCATGTTGCTACCCTATACGATCGTGCTCACCACATTGACCATTACATGACGTCTGCTAAGGGGACTGAAATCGGTCGTGTTTTAATTTGCCATCATCACCAAGAAGACAGATATTGCCGCGTGTCACACTACAATGTCAGAGTCAGTAACGGACTGCTTCTACGTCAGTGACGTCACCAGTGAGACGACCAGCCCCACCCACAGTCTACCTCTGTGCTGTGTCCACCTTGAGCACTGTGTATCTCACCTCTTTGCAAGCACTGACGAGCTATCGTAAACCATTATACGTAATATATATAACTAAAGGAACATATCTTCTATTATTCATAAAGACTTGGTACTTACATTTCAGTAGAGAGTATGAGCTGCCATAAAAGCCTGAAATAGAAAAGAGAAGAACATGCATTTTAATTACGATTGACGAAGGGTAAGTAGTTAGGTTTACTAACAACAAGCAATAGTAAGGGCTCAAAGGAGCGAAAGGTTTTCTGAAACATGTATTTCGGTGTGAAACTTTGTAAGAACTTCGAGACGCGAGAGCAATTGGTGCCTGTATGCCTCGCCAGCCACACGACAGCTCGCCTGCGACCAAAACGCGAGACTGACTCAGCGATACCGGCCAACAGCGTTTAGAGTGTGAGAGGATGCGAGACCTGGCGCCGACTTACCAGCACAGAATCGCGAGTGCGACGTCGTCGAGCGCAGTGATAAGCACGAGAACAAGCATCTTGTCTGACTGCTTAGCACCAAATTAGTGTTTCCGCGGCTATCCCGGCTGGAGCTCCATTGTCGATACAGGAGACAAGGGAGGCTCACCACTCACGAGTGTCGCGTGAGAAAACTGCTCAACGAATGATTGCTTTTATTCACATATTTATTGGGCCTCTGTGTGATAACAAAACTTACTTAATAACTGTTGCACTTGCCGAAATACTTTTCCTTGCACTTTTACAGTGGTTTAAAGATTGTTATACATTTATCCATAAGCGCGACATAAAGTTAAGGTGATAATGCCTCGACCTGATAGATAAACGTTGGTTTTGATAGAAACTCGATATATGTCCCGAGGTTCCTCTTTCGGTTGTCTTTTGGTATCCACCGAGCGCGTTACAAAAATCTAGTTTGGGAGATACATTGTTTTTAGATGCAGGAGGCTGTAATATTCTATAGAGTCGTAACTTTGGAATTGCAGCTACTATCCCATTTCTCTCCATTCCAGTAAAGTCTGCTACTTCAAGGCAGAGACAACGTCAGTGGTATTGAAGTAAACTAAAGGTGACCTGTCACACTCCACTGTACCACTTGTCCTATTATCTCATGCTGTGTGATAGCGGTGTCTCCTTTGATCCAAAGTAATCGTTAACGTCTATATTGTAGTGAAATGTCGCTTGCATTTTGAGTTCCATTCCTTATCTTCCAGTAGACCTACAGTACTTCTATTCAGTCACTATAAAGACGACGTCGGCGGCAGTTTAGACGCATAATAAGGCCACCTTCGTCGCTTACGCTTCCCCTATACAAACGCTGGTTTCCGCCAGGAGTTTGCACACATTCCTAACTTGCGTACCTCCGCAATATAAGTCGCACGGCAGGAAAGAATTATGAGCGTTGTTGTCCTCGTGGACGGGACGAAGTGAGTCGTACTAACAACTGAGGTTGTTGGTGTAGACTGTCCTCCACACTGATAGAAGAGATCTGGTTGTACGACAATAGCTTCACAATCCTAGCTGAACGTAGGTTTACAGTTTCATTTGCTGCAGGCATGATCAGGTGTCTCATCGGTAAAGATCGATATTATGGCAAGAGTTCTCTGTCTCTCTTAGTAAATCGTTCAAGGCACTACGATATTCTTAATATCCATCGATAACTGGACGGCGATTATATACTGCCACGTTAAAGCGTAAATAAAACCAAAACCACCACACCTGAGATTCCGCTCTTACTATGACGAGTACTGTCCAATCTCGCTTGCTAAGCATTCAAGATGTAGGCCTCTCGTCGTTTGTCAGTCAACAAACCTCGCTAGCAATTTAGCCAAACTTTAGGCGAAACTGTGAAAGGGCCTGGGTGACCCGTTGGTGTTGTTATAGTCCAGCACTCCGATGTGAAGACTAGAACTGGACAGTTAATAACAGCTTGACTACGAGTGGTTTTGTTCTTTTAGACAAAGAGACTGTTTAACCCTCGATTCAGTCACAGAAGTGTCATCCTCAGATAAATCGAGTAAGTATACAGGCACATACAACCGGCACACGTCAGTACTTTTAGAAACATGCTTAATGTCGTTACAAGATACCCTGTATTTACCGTATACAAAAGGGAACTCAATAAAGTTCCGTGTGTGAGGCTCCAATATGTAGGCCTCTCGTCGTTTGTCAGTCAACCAACCTCGCTAGCAATTTAGCCAAACTTTAGGCGAAACTGTGAAAGTCTAATGTATAAACATTATTTTGAAGAAAATATATAAGCTTTTCGACAATAAAGCCTGGAATAACGACCACGTGTAATTTGTTAACCAACACATTTATTTCCACACTGTCTTCGGCTTGAGAGGCGCCGTGAGCCGGGACCGTTAGGAAAGCATTCAGTGTCGTGGTCTTCCCGACCTTGGGCTTTGCGACTTATTACGTCATTGTGGTGTTTCGGAGCACAAATATTTTAGCCGTGGCTACACCTACCGTCAATGAAAGCTTAACGGTGGTGGAGCCTCTGCTGACCGTTTTTCAATAAGACAGTCCCTTTCACATTTTATCCAGGCTTAGGACTAGCGGATACAGAGGCATGGTCAATTTTTTCTTGTTTTATTTTCTTTTTACCTTCACCTTTGCTCCTTTCTAGAGCATAACTCGATAAAACCATCATCATATCATTTGGGCCTATGTCCCGCTTCATCGCGGCGTCGACCTGTGACTGTGGATTTGGCCATGTTGGTGTCGGAGGGTGGCCAGATGCCATCCCTGTCGCCACCACGAAGCCCCCAGCACGGAATTAGTGTACCCCAGCTGTCTGCGTCTAGTGTAAATCGTGAAATAGTGCGAATGCTTTCAAAAGTCTACGAGTCGTGTAAAAGAGGCGGGCAGTGGGGATCAACCCCTTATTCATCTAGTGGGATGTGAAAAAAACGCCTGAAAACCACATCCACGCTGGGCGGTGTACTGGCCCTTGTAGTTAATCTGCCATGTGGGTTGGATCGGGGGCAAGCGCGCCTACCCGAGTCCAGGAAGCAGCGCACTAGCGCTCTCGGCTAACTTGGTGAGTCAACATTACCGGATAAAATGATTAAAGTTATCATTTTATTCTATCCATTTCAAATTTCCACTCAATTTTTTTATAACAAAGCAATGTTATCATCATCCTCTTATGTCACCCATCTCGCTATTGCAATATCTTTTTACCTTTGTCTACATCTATCGATATTTTTTTTCTTTCCTGAAGGGGCAGAGCAATGTAATCGTTCTTTAATTTCAAAGATAGCATTTACTGCTTCATCCTACATACGTTCAGATATTTTTATTGGGGAGTTTACTTTCATACCGTACGCCAAAGTTCCACAGAGTTCGTGGTTCTGTCCCTCTGGTTAAAAAGATTCAACATTTCATTTGGTATACTGGCATGTTCCGTGTAGTGATTGACATATTGTCAGTTAACTTCATTACCTTTTCTCCACTGGGCATTTTCTCCATTATTAATAACCACAGCCGCATGGAGTATGTTTTTCGACTTTTGTCTGGGAGCAAAATAAATAAATCAGCATATCCCTTCTTCTGTGATTTCGATGTCAACGTGAATGAAGTCTTGCTGTAGTCATAATTTGGGCTGCATACGACGAAATTAAAACTTTGCCTTTCAAATCTTGAAATCCCTTCTTACAAAATTTGGAAAACAAGCACTGTGTTTTCTTCGTGGACTCTTTTCCTGCAGTTACACATTCCTTTCTTAAAATGCAAATCTGCTTTGTCAGATGGGCAAGAACGTCACTGTTCACCCACTATTCTGCCATCTGCAATTTTTAAACGGCCTTGGCACTCACCCCATTCGGAGTTCATGCACAAGCAGTTCGTATAAGCATCACGTTTTCCGTATACCTGATAGCGGTAACTAACCTCCAGAAAGCATACCTTCCCTTTCGTCGTAATTATTTTCATTACCAGCCCTATATAGAATTCAAGTAGCTTAGCTCTATGGAAGTATAAAGGAAAACAGGATGTCAGCGAGGGCACTGCCACACTGACGGTGGCAACATTTCCGCCGCTGGTGGACAACTGGTGTTAATCAGCAGGTGGCTCTGGTCGGAAAACCGAGGTGCGAAAATGCTTGGTCGCAAGTCCCACAGTAACTGCGACACCTACAAAAGGGTCGAAACCACCACAGGCAGGAAGGGTAACCTACAGTTCACGGGCCTTAGTGTAATCGTGACGTCATTTTGATTTTCTGTTTGCAGCACGTGAGGGGAACATGGCGTTCAAAACAATAACACTCGCCTCACGTTGAGACGACCTTAGGCTTTTTCTTTACTGCAGGGCTCATTAACCTGGTGGTTACTTTGTTAATAAGGTGTGTAAAGTTCTGCATTTATATCGACTAGACTCTGAATAAGGGAGAGATTAAAGTGTGTGCATGAATCAACTCGGAAACTTACTGAAAAGTTTTATCAACTATTTTACCTAAAACGTCTTTACCAGCTCCGAAAGTGAGACGACTTGCCAATTTATAAGTAAAAAACAAGCTAAAGCCAGTCAGCGGTGAACTCAGTAACGTACATATTCAACGGTTTACATTAAGTTTATTTTTAAAACTCCGAAACCAGTTTCAGGATTGAACTGTAATTACACTCACTTTCAGACCAAACAGAACACCGTGAACGACTCGAGTTAGGACGCTGATATACACAGGACATTTAAAATAGTATGTTCTGCAGAAATGAGTAGAATTGGATCCATGACGGCCTTCAGCTGCAAGGTCAACATCGATATCGCGGTGCAACACCACCTACCAGTAAAATTTGCCTGCGGCTCTCATTGTCGCTGTAAACGGAAGGTAATGGATCAGTGTAACTTGAACAGAGCTGCCGGACGCCTCGCAAATGAATGCTCAAACTGTAAAGTCAAATCAGTGAGCTTGGAAGAGGGCGCATTGTTAGCATAAAAGACTGTGTTGCATCCATCCAAGAAATTGCTGGTCGTGTGGGACGAAGTGTTTGGGCAGTGCAGCTGGTGTGTGCAGAATGGTTCACGGGACACAGTAGAACCCGACGAGACGGATCACGTCGCGCCAGAACAGACCACACGACCTGAGATGATTGACTCCTCATCCAAATGGCATTGCAGGACAGATCTGCGTCCTCCTCGGCTCTACCGACGCTGGAAAGCGTAACACATCGTACACTATCAGGGATGACAGTCCATCGCCGTTTATTAAGGCATGGGTTACATGCTTGTCGTCCACTTCTCGGCGTAGCTTTGAAGAACGTGGAGAAATGTGCTAGGTGGCAATGGCATCAGGTAGTGTATTCGGTCGTATCCAGCTTCTGTTTGTTTGAAAATGATGGCACATTTTGGTTCGCTGTAGACAGGGGGAGCGGCATCACAGTGAGCGCATTCACACAAGACAATCAGCGCCGACTCAAGGCCTTGTGGTGTGGTGTACTATTGGGTACAGCCACAAATCACAGCTGCTGTGTCCAGGGCACTGTGACCAGTGTGATCTACGTCACTGACATCCTGTGAACCATTGCCATACCCTTTCATCGCAAGATCCCAGATGCCATTTTTGAGCAAGACAATGCACGATCACATGTTGCTGAACGATCTCGTGTCTTCTTAGCATCACAGGATGTTCCACTTTTGCAGTGACCCGTCAGATCACCAGACTTGTCGCCAATTGGAAAACAATGGGATATGATGAAACGGCAGGTGTAGCCCTGTGCCCAATTGCCAACCACCAGAGATGAACTTTAGTAACAGTTTAATGTAGCGTAGATGTCTACACCAGCCCGCCGTTGTCACCGAGCGGTTGTAGGCGCTTCAGTCTGGAACCGCGCGACCGCTACGGTCGAAAGTTTGAATCCTGCCTGGGCATGGGTGTGTGTGAAGTCCTTAGGTTAGTTAGGTTTAAGTAGTTCTAAGTTCAAGGGACTGATGACCTCAGATGTTAAGTCCCATAGTGCTCGGAGCCATTTGAACCATTTGTCTATACCAAAGGACGCCTTTCGCACCTTATACACGTCAATGCCATCTTGCATGAAACAAGTTATTAGGGACCATAGCCGAATGTGTGCCTATTAGACAACAGGACACATCCTGAACTGAGGTGACTCAGCTGCTAATCATTTCTACAGAACATATTAATGCACATTTCCTGAGACTATGATCGTCCTATCTCTAGTCATTGAAGGTGTTCTGTTTTTTCTCAACGTGAGTGTACAAATGGTGGGTAGCCATTCTAAGAGACGAATTAAACCAGCAGCTCATTAATTTCTTATGAATAAATGCTGCTACCAAATGCCAGCAGATTTTGAACAGCTCAAAAAAGAGATCGTGTTGGTAAAGTTTTTTGTAATGAAATGACAAGAAACCTAAAATTGGTGGTGAAAGGTGCACTTTAATTGAAGACATGACTGTTTCAAAAACTTTTTATGGTGAGTGATAGCTTGTTGCATCACACGATCAATGTGTCTTGAATATTTATTCGCATTTGCATGTTTGATGCTTAATTTGTAAATTCATAATGACAGCTCATCCCTGAGAGACAGAAAGAGAGTCTGCACTCTTATATGTGCATAACATCGAATGTTACACGGCATATTTGTTTTGTAAGTCAAAAAGGCCTTCTCTCGCTGCTTTGCATTTTATGTTCACAGACGCGTTTCGCATTTTTCCATTTTAAGACACGTCATTGGACTCTATAATGATGCAGTTATGGTATACTTTTATTTTGATATGTATCTCGCTTTTTATGTAAATAAGTGAATACCTATGGTTCTTCCTGTTTCTAGTTGGCATCGGTGTTTCCCGTCATCTGGTCAAATGGAGGTCGCACTACCGTTCCACTGACAAAACATAAGCATGTTTTGGCGTTGGGAACATTTTTCTGCCCACCTTTCATTTTGTTTGAATTTCTTCTTGTGATGTACTATCACTCTCAGTCTTTTGTCAGTTACATACACGTAACATTAATGTACTCATAACCACTTTGAGTTCACTTTGTATCTCATCCTGTTTTGTTTGTTTCCATACACGTACATGTAGCCAACCGAACGATGTATATGCTGAAACTAACGCGTATTTGTTGGTATGACGTTTATATGTGTTTGTTGTGTGTGTGTGTGTGTGTGTGTGTGTGAGAGAGAGAGAGAGAGAGAGAGAGAGAGAGAGAGAGAGAGAGAGTGAGTGAGGGAAAGAGAGAGAGAGACAGAAAGAGAGAGAGAGAGAGAGAGAAAATACATGCATGGATTTTTTTCCATTTGATTTGAGTTTTGGTTAAATGTTTCCGGGGATGTTCAAGGACCAGTGAGAGAATGGAAATTGGGTTGGGAGGCATTATTGTAATGATAATAGTCCTCTGCTGTAGCTTTCCCCTATTATTTTATTTATTAGTGTAAACAACGAGTTGTTTGGTATTTGTATTTGATCATTCATCACGGTTTACTTTTCTGCTTCGGTTCTCTGTATGTGATAATTTTCTTGCAGGGTTATGAGATGTCTTTTATTGTGATTCTAATTATTTTTATGTCTTCTTCTGTTGTGTTTGGTTTGTGATTGTGTTCACTTAGTCGTTCTGCAAATGTGGAGTGGTTTGTCCATACCTCCAGGCTCTAATCTATTTTTTGTATCTCTAATCAAACGTTCTGCCTGTTTGTCCTCTGTATCTGCCTACACAAGTGTTACACTGTAATTGAAATATACCTGCTTTCTCGTATATATCCGTGTGTTTGGTCAGTTTTGGGGTGTATTTTTTGATAGACGTGTCTGTTGTGTATGCTATGTTTATTCCCTGTCTTTTGAAAACGTTGGTGATTTTTTGTGTGAGTTTGTGTTTTTATGTCATTATGGGCCATCTTCTGTTTTCTCTTATGTTTTCCTAATAATTTTGTGTAGTTGTTATGGTAATGAGTGATTGTGATTGTGTATGGTCCTGTTGTGATACTGTTAATGGTTTTGCCTTTTATGATTATATTTTAATTTTGATTTTGTTGTTTAGTTTGGTGTCTATATCACTAGTTTACTCATTGTTTCAGGCTATCTACATTATTATCTCCAGTTCTTTTTAGTAGATTTCTTTGTTAAGTCAAACTGTAATGTTTCTGTGGAGAATGTGTAGAAGTATTGTTTGCTTTTGTGAGTAGGGGGTAATAATGTCAGTTGCTGTTGGTGTACGGTGAATTTCAAACGTATGCATATTGTTTTGCTTTTTGTTTGTTATATCCAGAAAGTTGATTTGGTTGTTCTCTTCTCATTCCATTGTGGTTTTTGTATTTTTATGTAGCTTGTTGATGTCTGTATGTAGTTCTTCAATTTTTGTTTGTGGTTCGTCTATTAAGCAGAGGACGTCATCCATTACCTGAAACAGTATAGTATGTTGTATTCTTTTGCAGCTGTTTTTGTAATCAATGAGTCAGTTATAACTGGTTCCGTATCTCGAGACACAGACAACTGGTCTCAGGTTATACACTGGAGGTATCCCCATTTGCTATTCCCGAGAATCGACGGGAAATTTCTCAAGGTCACCTAGGTGATGCACCCAGGCAACTGTGCAAGTAATATTGAAGATCATGAAGTAATTCGACAGGCGGAAACCCCGTCTACCTTTCCTCACCCCATCCCTTTGAAGCATGACGATTAATCACTCTTTTTTAACTGGGACACTGAAGTGTGAAGCGATGTTATGGAGCTGGACTGTATAGCAAGAGGATGTGGCTATCTCTTAATAACAAATTATGTCACCTGAGTTCGATTTGTTAACAACCATGTTACGTGACTCCTGCAGAGACCATATCGATTCTGATCTGTAAGTACTGTTATTAGAACACATTTTACGTATATAACTCCAATTTCCCACAATGTTCCTGTTTTATAACTGAATGCATTCTTGAGCTGAGTGGCGTAAGGAGACAAGTTGTAGCCTGTGCCTTTTTTGTTGTGGGCTGGCAGGAGAGCCCACTGGAATATTTGAGGAAGCCGAAAGGCACGCGTTTTAGCTCACGCAGGCTGGCGTGAGGTCTGGAGCAGGACAAGGACTTTGTAACTTAGAAAAACGGACGCAGATGGTGGAATACTTAACTTTAATCCATTAATGTTGAACGTAGCTCTTGTCTGTACATTATTTACAATATCAATAGTAACTGAACATGGCGTCTTGCTAGGTCGTAGCAAATGACGTAGCTGAAGGCTATGCTAACTATCGTCTCGGCAAATGAGAACGTATTTTGTCAGTGAACCATCGCTAGCAAAGTCGGTTGTACAACTGGGACGAGTGCTAGGAAGTCTCTCTAGACCTGCCGTATGGCGGCGCTCGGTCTGCAAACACTGATAGTGGCGACACGCGGGTCCGACGTTTACTAACGGACCGCGGCCGATTTAAAGGCTACCACCTAGCAAGTGTGGTGTCTGGCGGTGACACCACATTCCTCCCCCGCAGATCGGCGTACGGTTGTGTTATAAGGCTTCCGCCCTCCGTGTGGAGGACCCCATGTTGACGTATGCGACGAGGTGGGGAGCCTAACAACAGGCGAGGCTGTGCCACCCGCACCCTGCCATTCGGTCTGAGGGGAGCTAGGAAACGCCTGAAAACCTGCTCCAGGGTGCACGCCAACATCCGGTGTTCAAAATGGCTCTGAGCACTATGGGACTCAACTGCCGAGGTCATTAGTCCCCTAGAACTTAGAACTAGTTAAACCTAACTAACCTAAGGACATCACAAACATCCATGCCCGAGGCAGGATTCGAACCTGCGACCGTAGCGGTCTTGCGGTTTCAGACTGCAGCGCCTTTAACCGCACGGCCACTTCGGCCGGCCAACATCCGGTGTATGCGCCCGCAGAGAGACAGGAGGGGCCGAAGGGTCGACCTCCATCGGGCCGGGGCACCCGACGGGCGAAGACGACATATGGTCCGGCGCGGGCAAGAGTTCCATATCGGAGGACATCCGGTCACGGGAAGCGATCGGCAGCGCGTGACCCAGGGAGGCGACCGGCGGCTGCAGCGAAGCGTCCACTGCGGGCGTCGCCAGCGGGAGAACAGGCGGCGGCGCGTCGCCATGGGGCAAAATGGAAGGCAGCGTCGGTAACACCTGGGGCTGAGGCGAGCCAGTAGATGGGGGTCCCCAGGGCGCTGATCGGTCGGCCCCGTCGCTGAAAGCAGACGGGGAGCGGCAGAACCCGTGCGACGACAGAGGCGCAGCTGATTGAGATGCCGACGCACCTCACCAGAGGCCCCCAAAACCAGATACACAGCGCGTCCGAGGCAGCGAAGAATGCGCCCTTCAAGCCAACGCCGTGAACCTCGATAGTGACTATAGTAGACAACGTCGCCTGGAGCAAAAGCAGGCGTCTGCCGCTGCACAGGAACCTGATGCGGCGGATGTAGCAAAGACATCAAGGTTCGATGAGGACGACCGTGAAGCAACTCAGCCGACGAGCGACCATCTCGGGGCTGAGAGCGATGTTGTTGTTGTTGTAGTCTTCAGTCCTGAGACTGGTTTAATGCAGCTCTCCATGCTACTCTATCCTGTGCAAGCTTCTTCATCTCCCAGTACCTACTGCAACCTACATCCTTCTGAATCTGCTTAGTGTATTGATCTCTTGGTCTCCCTCTACGATTTTTACCCTCCACGCTGCCCTCCAATGCTAAATTTGTGATCCCTTGATGCGTCAAAACATGTCCTACCAACCGATCCCTTCTTCTAGTCAAGTTGTGCCACAAACTTCTCTTCTCCCCAATCCTATTCAATACCTCCTCATTAGTTACGTGATCTACCCACCTTATCTTCAGCATTCTTCTGTAGCACCACATTTCGAAAGCTTCTATTCTCTTCTTGTCCAAACTGGTTATCGTCCATGTTTCACTTCCATACATGGCTACACTCCATACAAATACTTTCAGAAACGACTTCCTGACACTTAAATCTATACTCGATGTTAACAAATTTCTTTTCTTCAGAAACGATTTCCTTGCCATTGCCAGTCTACATTTTATATCCTCTCTACTTCGACCATCATCAGTTATTTTACTCCCTAAATAGCAAAACTCCTTTACTACTTTAAGTGTCTCACTTCCTAATCTAATCCCCTCAGCGTCACCCGATTTAATTAGACTACATTCCATTATCCTCGTTTTGCTTTTGTTGATGTTCATCTTATATCCTCCTTTCAAGACACTGTCCATTCCGTTCAACTGCTCTTCCAAGTCCTTTGCTGTCTCTGACAGAATTACAATGTCATCGGCGAACCTCAAAGTTTTTACTTCTTCTCCATGAATTTTAATACCTACTCCGAATTTTTCTTTTGTTTCCTTTACTGCTTGCTCAATATACAGATTGAATAACATCGGGGAGAGGCTACAACCCTGTCTCACTCCTTTCCCAACCACTGCTTCCCTTTCATGTCCCTCGACTCTTGTAACTGCCATCTGGTTTCTGTACAAATTGTAAATAGCCTTTCGCTCCCTGTATTTTACCCCTGCCACCTTCAGAATTTGAAAGAGAGTATTCCAGTTAACGTTGTCAAAAGCTTTCTCTAAGTCTACAAATGCTAGAAACGTAGGTTTGCCTTTTCTTAATCTTTCTTCTAAGATAAGTCGTAAGGTTAGTATTGCCTCACGTGTTCCAACATTTCTACGGAATCCAAACTGATCTTCCCCGAGGTCTGCTTCTACCAGTTTTTCCATTCGTCTGTAAAGAATTCGCGTTAGTATTTTGCAGCTGTGACTTATTAAACTGATAGTTCGGTAGTTTTCACATCTGTCAACACCTACTTTCTTTGGTATTGGAATTATTATATTCTTCTTGAAGTCTGTGGGTATTTCGCCTGTCTCATACATCTTGCTCACCAGATTGTAGAGTTTTGTGAGGACTGGCTCTCCCGAGGCCATCAGTAGTTCTAATGGAATGTTGTCTACTCCTGGGGCCTTGTTTCGACTCAGGTCTTTCAGTGCTCTGTCAAACTCTTCACGCAGTATCTGATCTCCCATTTCATCTTCATCTACATCCTCTTCCATTTCCATAATATTGTCCTCAAGTACTTCGCCCTTGTATAAACCCTCTATATACTCCTTCCACCTTTCTGCCTTCCCTTCTTTGCTTAGAACTGGGTTGCCATCTGAGCTCTTGATATTCATACAAGTGGTTCTCTTCTCTCCTAAGGTCTCTTTAATTTTCCTGTAGGCAGTATCTATCTTACCCCTAGTGAGACAAGCCTCTACATCCTTACATTTGTCCTCTAGCCATCCCTGCTTAGCCATTTTGCACTTTCTGTCGATCTCATTTTTGAGACGTTTGTATTCCCTTTTGCCTGCTTCATTTACTGCATTTTTATATTTTCTCCTTTCATCAATTAAATTCAATATTTCTTCTGTTACCCAAGGATTTCTATTAGCTCTCGTCTTTTTACCTACTTGATCCTCTGCTGCCTTCACTACTTCATCCCTCAGAGCTACCCATTCTTCTTCTACTGTATTTCTTTCCCCCATTCCTGTCAATTGTTCCCTTATGCTCTCCCTGAAACTCTCTACAACCTCTGTTTCTTTCAGTTTATCCAGGTCCCATCTCCTTAAATTCCCACCTTTTTGCAGTTTCTTCAGTTTCAATCTGCAGTTCATAACCAATAGATTGTGGTCAGAATCCACATCTGCCCCTGGAAATGTCTTACAATTTAAAACCTGGTTCCCGAATCTCTGTCTTACCATTATATAATCTATCTGATACCTATTAGTATCTCCAGGATTCTTCCAGGTATACAACCTTCTTTTATGATTCTTGAACCAAGTGTTAGCTATGATTAAGTTATGCTCTGTGCAGAATTCTACAAGGCGGCTTCCTCTTTCATTTCTTCCCCCCAATCCATATTCACCTACTATGTTTCCTTCTCTCCCTTTTCCTACTGACGAATTCCAGTCACCCATGACTATTAAATTTTCATCTCCCTTCACTACCTGAATAATTTCTTTTATCTCGTCATACATTTCATCAATTTCTTCATCATCTGCAGAGCTAGTTGGCATATAAACTTGTACTACTGTAGTAGGCATGGGCTTTGTGTCTATCTTGGCCACAATAATGCGTTCACTATGCTGTTTGTAGTAGCTAACCCGCACTCCTATTTTTTATTCATTATTAAACCTACTCCTGCATTACCCCTATTTGATTTTGTATTTATAACCCTGTAATCACCTGACCAAAAGTCTTGTTCCTCCTGCCACCGAACTTCACTAATTCCCACTATATCTAACTTTAACCTATCCATTTCCCTTTTTAAATTTTCTAACCTACCTGCCCGATTAAGGGATCTGACATTCCACGCTCCGATCCGTAGAATGCCAGTTTTCTTTCTCCTGGTAACGACGTCCTCCTGAGTAGTCCCCGCCCGGAGATCCGAATGGGGGACTATTTTACCTCCGGAATATTTTACCCAAGAGGACGCCATCATCAATTAATCATACAGTAAAGCTGCATGTCCTCGGGAAAAATTACGGCTGTAGTTTCCCCTTGCTTTCAGCCGTTCGCAGTACCAGCACAGCAAGGCCGTTTTGGTTAATGTTACAAGGTCAGATCAGTCAATCATCCAGACTGTTGCCCCTGCAACTACTGAAAAGGCTGCTGCCCCTCTTCAGGAACCACATGTTTGTCTGGCCTCTCAACAGATACCCCTCCGTTGTGGTAGCACCTACGGTACGGCCATCTGTATCGCTGAGGCACGCAAGCCTCCCCACCAACGGCAAGGTCCATGGTTCATGGGGGAAGCTGAGAGCGATACGAGGACAAAAAGGGCAATAACGCGTCCTCCCGAGAATGCGACTCTTTCAACTTCAACATCTGTGACTTGAAACTCCTGACCAATCGTTCAGCGGCACCATTTGACTGTGGCGAAAACGGCGCGGACGTCAGATGTTGACTACCATTGGTCTTGCAGAATAACTGAAATTCTGCGGACATGAATTGTGGACCATTGTCGGAAACAATAGTGTGTGGAAGACCTTCAATGCAAAAGATAGCAGATAACGCTTGGATGGTGGCAGATGACGTCGTGGAAGACATCCGGACAACAAAACGAAAATTACTGAATGAATCTACCAGAACCAACCATCGAGCATTCCAGAAGGGACCAGCAAAATCGATGCGTAAGCGTTGCCAAGGGGAAGTGGCTGTTGGCCATGCAAAGAATTTCCGCGGTGGTGCGGATTGTTGTTCGGCACACGCCATGCAATAAGAGCACATAGTCGTAATCGCAGCACCGAATTCGAACCAAGGATACTCCGGCTCGTGAAACTTCGCCCATGGAAATTCATGTAGTTCATTCCACTCCGCCCAGTGCCACTCTCTCTAACAGTGACTGTGTTCGTCCCACAAATAGTGTGCGTCGATATCGACGGAAATCCCGTCAAGTCGCAAGTGCTTTTGTACCAGTGTCAGTTCACGTTGCACGAGACAGTCGCTCTTGTCGTCAGCAGGACAATAAACTTTTTGTCGACTTGGACATTAACGGCAAAGTGATACCATTCCAGCTCCATACCGGAGCTGCAGTTTCACTGATCAATCGAGACACGTACAAACAGCTGGGCACACCTCCGTTGCGTGCCGCAAATGTTAAGTTACATAGCTATTCAGGACAAGCAATCCCTGTGTTAGGACAGTGCAGCCTTCTTGCAACATACAAGGGACAAACAAAACTTGTGTCATTGTACGTCCTTCGTTCTTCTTCTGCTGTGAACTTGTTTGGTTTCGATTTATTTCAGTTGTTTAACTTGTCTATAGTCAATCAGGTCCTATGAGTGAACCAGGCTGTGCCTTCAGACAGTGTTTCTCATCTACACTCCTGGAAATTGAAATAAGAACACCGTGAATTCATTGTCCCAGGAAGGGGAAACTTTATTGACACATTCCTGGGGTCAGATACATCACATGATCACACTGACAGAACCACAGGCACATAGACACAGGCAACAGAGCATGCACAATGTCGGCACTAGTACAGTGTATATCCACCTTTCGCAGCAATGCAGGCTGCTATTCTCCCATGGAGACGATCATAGAGATGCTGGATGTAGTCCTGTGGAACGGCTTGCCATGCCATTTCCACCTGGCGCCTCAGTTGGACCAGCGTTCGTGCTGGACGTGCAGACCGCGTGAGACGACGCTTCATCCAGTCCCAAACATGCTCAATGGGGGACAGATCCGGAGATCTTGCTGGCCAGGGTAGTTGAATTACACCTTCTAGAGCACGTTGGGTGGCACGGGATACATGCGGACGTGCATTGTCCTGTTGGAACAGCAAGTTCCCTTGCCGGTCTAGGAATGGTAGAACGATGGGTTCGATGACGGTTTGGATGTACCGTGCACTATTCAGTGTCCCCTCGACGATCACCAGTGGTGTACGGCCAGTGTAGGAGATCGCTCCCCACACCATGATGCCGGGTGTTGGCCCTGTGTGCCTCGGTCGTATGCAGTCCTGATTGTGGCGCTCACCTGCACGGCGCCAAACACGCATACGACCATCATTGGCACCAAGGCAGAAGCGACTCTCATCGCTGAAGACGACACGTCTCCATTCGTCCCTCCATTCACGCCTGTCGCGACACCACTGGAGACGGGCTGCACGATGTTGGGGCGTGAGCGGAAGACGGCCTAACGGTGTGCGGGACCGTAGCCCAGCTTCATGGAGACGGTTGCGAATGGTCCTCGCCGATACCCCAGGAGCAACAGTGTCCCTAATTTGCTGGGAAGTGGCGGTGCCGTCCCCTACGGCACTGCGTAGGATCCTGCGGTCTTGGCGTGCATCCGTGCGTCGCTGCGGTCTGGTCCCAGGTCGACGGGCACGTGCACCTTCCGCCGACCACTGGCGACAACATCGATGTACTGTGGAGACCTCACGCCCCACGTGTTGAGCAATTCGGCGGTACGTCCACCCGGCCTCCCGCATGCCCACTATACGCCCTCGCTCAAAGTCCGTCAACTGCACATACGGTTCACGTCCACGCTGTCGCGGCATGCTACCAGTGTTAAAGACTGCGATGGAGCTCCGTATGCCACGGCAAACTGGCTGACACTGACGGCGGCGGTGCACAAATGCTGCGCAGCTAGCGCCATTCGACGGCCAACACCGCGGTTCCTGGTGAGTCCGCTGTGCCGTGCGTGTGATCATTGCTTGTACAGCCCTCTCGCAGTGTCCGGAGCAAGTATGGTGGGTCTGACACACCGGTGTCAATGTGTTCTTTTTTCCATGTCCAGGAGTGTATGTGAAGGATTTGCAGACATTTTTGCACCGGGCCTTGGTTCGCTAAGAACTATAAAGCACATTTGGAACTGAAAGTTGTAACGTCTTGTAATAAACAAAGACAATATATTATGTAATAATTAAAATATTAGATGTGTCATATTGTGTCATTATGTAAAATTATGTATTATTTTCTTTATTTTTTATTTTTGAGAACGTCTGTGTCGGCGAGTAATAAGACCGACACAGAAGATAAATGTTGTACAAAGATCACCAAATGAATTTGTATATAAGGCATGATGTAAAGCAATGTCTCTGTTCTTCTTAATCTGAAAGCTGTGAGAGAAAGATCTCCTGTTGTTGTCGTAGAGAGCGCGAAGGTAGCATTCTTTTGTCGAGATTGTGAATTGGACGCCATTGCGCGTGAATGTACACAGGTCTGTAATTATTAAGATATTTAAATGTTTAAATAGAGTTGTTTAAGTGAAAACTTGTATTACTTAAATGTTAAAGTGTGCCTGCCTATTATCCCATCCTGTTAAGATATTTTTCAGCCATATAAAAATATTATCTGTGGAGCTGATCTGTGTGGAGAAAGAAGAGCCGCTGCCGCGGCGTATTTAAACGACTTACAATATAGTCGAGTATACCGCAAGGAAGCGGTAAAATAATAGTAAAAAATAATATTATTTCTTTTAGCTCCCAGGCTGGCAGTGAAGATCAGCAGATTTTATGATGTGTTGCAGGTTGACGCGGCTGCTGATAGGATATAATTTTCAGTGCAAATAATTTTATGTACCTAAAGAATCTGATAGGAAACTTGCTGTGCTCCGTTCTGATCTGGCGAAATTTTATAGTGAATACGTAATTTTCTTTAATGAGAGTCTCATGTTCTTGGGCTAGCCGTGGTATGAAATAGCATTTTAGTAAGAAATAAAATCCACTGCAAACTTGTATTTGAGAACGATCGTACGAACTGTAACATCAGTGACCATAGGACATTAATTTCAACTTTGAATAATTACGAAGTAGGAAAGATATATTGATACTTAGCATGAGTTGCAGTTACTAAAAAATCGTTCTTTAAATTGTAGGCCAGATTCAGAACAATAATACTTCCATCATTTTATTTTGCTAAAAAAGGTAACGATGATAAAGTAATTAAAAGCACAGCATTGTTAAAAGAATTTCACGTCACTCTTCCCATATATTTTTATAAAAGCAACAATTAACGAAAGGGCAGTCAGCAACAGCTATATAGTAGTTTTTTTTAAGAGAGAAGACGTGAAACTGGCGCCCAAAAACGCGGGGCCCGAATTTGCAGTGGCCACAATTATAAAATTTTATGTATTTTCTTTCAGTGTCTATTGTTATGTAGGTGTATATGTATATGTATTTAGTGTTAAATGTATGTATATCATGATCTATGCTATGTATTAATGAAGGTTCAAACACTCTTTCATGACAAAACGTACTACTGCAAGCGAGTTTGAGAAGACGATCCTGATTGTACTGAGAAGCTCTAACGACTACGTAATCCGGGGGCAGCCGGACCCCGAGATAATAGAAACTAAAGGTAAGACTACAGTGTAGTTGTCCTGTTTGTAGAAGTTGAGCTCCAGTGAAGTAATCTCATATCGCTAGTGGTGTGCATACTGTACGTAGTTTGATGTTAGTATTTGTGACAGGACAAAGTTGATGTAGATAGTAATTTTTAGTGTGCAGTGTAGTGTATATAAAGTGATGTATTTTGTGTGCAAGGGGAAAAACTGTTAGATTTTGTGTTTTAGTAAGCAATTTAGGAATATGGTTAAGTTGCGTAGTCAACGTCCAAGCAATATGGATACTGAAGAACAACAATTAGCTAGTGAAGGAAATGTGGAACCGGGTGCCTCAAGTAGTACTAGTACTCTCTTTGAGGATATAACAGGCGAAATTGTGGGGGCAGGGCCACAGGAAGTAGTGCCACCGCCCACTAGTCATCAAGTCGATGTAGATAAAGAAATTGTACCACCACCAGAAAAGCAGGAACCAGAGAGTGGTAATCTGCCTGGTGGGTATTCAATTCAGGCTATATTAGAGCGTGTGCTAGATTACCAGGCAAAATTTGCGCAACAGCAAGTTGAGCGAGATCGCCAGCAAGCTGAGCGAGATCGTAGGCTAGCAGAAAATTTACTTGCCCAGCAAGCTGAGCGAGATCGCCAGTTAACAGAAAGTTTCCTTGCCCAACAAGCTGAACGAGATCGCCAGCAAGCTGAGCGAGACCAGCAACTTGTGCAATCGATAGAAAGTATGAAAAAAGAGATAGCAGATATGAAAAGGAATTATGAGTCAATACCTAAGGCCGTGCAGGAGCTGACTGAACAGGTCACCCACCTGCAAGTCGCAAACACTAACATGGTAGATGAAATAGGTGTCTTAGCCAACAGAGTAGAAAAGCTAGAAATAGATTCCACACAGCTTGTAGAACAGAAGTGGAATGAACAGGCAAATAAAATGGAAACAGAATTTAAATCATGGATAGAAGTGAAGGAGACTGAGATTGACACGAATATTAATTCTAAAGTCGAAGCAGCAATAGCAAATAGAGATTCAGAATCGTTCAGTACCGCCGTAAATAGTCAGGTACAGAACGATGTGCAAACCATTAAACAAATACTCAGTGAGGATATTCCGCAGTGGCAAGTGAATGTTAACAAACGGATATCCGATCTGGAGAAGGGTTTAGCACAAACCAGGAAACAAGTGGAACAGGAACCTCTGTCGCCAACAGCCCATGGTTTTGGCAACGCACAAACTTATATACGATACAACAATGGGGAATCTGTAGTCGATAATGCGAAGAGCTGTAGCTCCGGTTCGGAGCACACGGCATATGTCCCAGCAGCAAACCCATGTAGTTCAAAAATATTAGTGGAAGAAAGTTTAATTAAAAATAGACAATTTCAAACATTTACTACTGAAAGGAAATCAGTACACCCAGTGGTATTTATAAAAAGCTTTAAAAATATCTTACCCAGTGTATGGAACGAAACACAGAAAATACAATACGTAATGTCGTACATTCAAGGTGACGCAGCACTGTGGGCTACAGAAGTAGCAGACAGCTGCAAGACATACGAACAGTTTGAAAGGGCATTTTTATCGAAATATTGGTCGCCTTGTATACAAGAGCGACTAAGAAAAGAGGTATATAATCCCGAACCGTACTCACCCCGTCTTGGGAATTTGAGGCGGTACTTTGAAAAATATATAAACAAAACACGCTACTGGGACGAGCCTATATCACCGAGAGACATAATAAGACTACTCAAATCCCATTTACCAATTCAGATTAAGGAGAAGTTAATACATGTACCAGAAAGCGACATGGAAAACTTCCTGTCGGTCCTAGATTCCATAGATTTGATACAGGAAGATGTAAAATCGGCGTGCGACCATTTGCGGAATAATGGGTCAGGATGTAATCACGACAGAAACAGTAGTGCACAGAACCACAACCATAGAAATGGTGGGGGTGGTAGCAAGCGACAAGAACAATCGCAAAATGGTAGTAACAGTAGAGGCCAAAACGGGTATGGACAACCAAATTATAACAAAAAGCGTCGATTTGACGACAGATACGAATCCGGAATGTCAGGGACCAACCGCTGGAAAAATGCGCGAGGTCAGTGGCAGAGTAATTATAATGATAGTAATCGAAATTGGCAACAGAATCAGTGTAGAAGCCCAGAGCGACAGGCTAGTGACCGGTATGACAACAATAGACCACCACCGCAAAACGCGCCTATTGCGCAGCCGTGGCGGCCTACAAATCAGAACGTACATATAGTGGAGGTCGCGGACAATAGCCGTCCAAGTACCTCCCAAGTAACTAATCCAACAAACTAGAATCGGCCTCGATATGCTCTCCATCGACGGCCGAGGGATGGAGTGAGAGCAACTCGAGTAATAACAGTAATAGACCTGGGATACGCATGCTGCGATACAACGAAGGTGTCAGTATGGATAAAGATCTGCTGAACGAACCGCACGAATGTAAGAAGGATAATAACGAAAATGTGCAAGCTATTATTGAAGCTAGAATCAATGATGTTGCAGTAAACATAATTATCGACACAGGTGCCTCAGTAAGTGTGATGAGTATGGAGCTATTTAAAGCACTGGGAAAGGGACATAGTATTCCGACCTTCCCGGTTAATAATTGTAAGGTGTCTGGAGCCATTAGTGCACAGAGCCAATCAGTTAAGTACCAGGTGCAGGTGGAGATTTATAAGGAGGGCGAAGCCATAGTGAGCTCGTTCCTCGTGGTTAAAGGATTGAAGGTGGCCTGCATTCTGGGAGTAGATTTTCTCCGTGAGAGGGACGCATTAATCGACCTCTCCGTGGGGAAACTAAGCATAATTAATAGGGGTAGAAGGATTGAATTATCTATGATGAAATCGAAGGAGGTACTTGTGCCGTGCTGTAATCGAATCGATA
Organism: Schistocerca nitens; assembly: GCF_023898315.1. Taxonomy (NCBI): domain Eukaryota; kingdom Metazoa; phylum Arthropoda; class Insecta; order Orthoptera; family Acrididae; genus Schistocerca; species Schistocerca nitens. The sequence goes on from NC_064619.1 coordinate 610,395,772, forward strand.
TCAAAGGTAGGAACCCTTGGGTACTACACATCGATGATTTTTCACATACAACAGACCTCTATTACCCGAATTTAGAGGATCAAAATTTCGAAACAAATGTTGAGGCATTTCAGACTAAAGTGCACGAATCGGAAGGTTTAAATGATACGCAAAAGCAACAGTTGACGCAGCTGCTATCGGAATATACTATGGTATTTACCGACCGTCCAGGAATAGTCAAAGGGTACCACTATCACATAGAGGTGATACCCCATAATACATACTGTCGCGCAACCTACTCCATCCCTTGGTCGAGGAGGGAACTAGTAGCTAAAGAAATTCGAAAGATGTTAGAGTGGGATATCATAGAGCCCTCCTTCTCTCCATACAGTAGCCCTCTTGTAGCAGTGGCGAAAGCCAATGGAAAAATCAGGCTAGTGTTAGATGCTAGGGACATTAACAAAATTATCATACCTGTCCGGACTCGTCCAGAGAATTTAGACGAGCAAATACAAAAATTTCATGGAGTGCAATACTTGACCTCGATCGATCTGAAAAGTTCATATTGGCAAATTCCCCTTACACCGGAATCCAGGAAGTACACAGCTTTCATATTCGGGGGGCGAAGTTACCAATTCAAGGTGCTTCCCTTCGGATTGAATGTGAGTGCTGGAGTGTTTATTACTGCACTAGACACCGTACTGGGTCCAGACCTATTGGAAAAAATTACGGTATATGTAGATGATTTGGTAATCGCGACTGCTACTTGGGACGAACACATGGAATTGTTGCACAGAGTACTAGAGAGATTTAGGCAAGCAGGGGTGACAGCAAACCTCGAAAAGTCAAAATTTGGCAGAAACAAAATTAAATTTTTAGGCCATCTTATTACACCACTCGGTATCAGTCCGGACAACAAAAAATTAGAGGCGATCCGACAATTTCCAAGCCCCTGCACTAAGAGACAATTGAAAGCGTTCCTTGGGCTGACGTCTTTTTTCAGGAGGTTCGTGCCCAATCAGCTGTTAAATGACGCGTCACTACTAAATCTATTACGAAAAAATGTGCAATGGGTTTGGAATGACAAATGTCAACAAGCATTCGAAGCGATTAAAACCGCCCTACTGAATGCGAATATTTTGCAGCACCCCGATCTGTCCAAAGATTTTTGTCTCGCGACGGATTCATGTTCTTATGGCTTGGGCGCGTGCTTGTTTCAGTGGGAAGAAGGAAACGACCCAACAACAATAAAAGTTATCGGCTTCGCCAGTAGGACGTTAACTAGCTGCGAGAGAGCCTACTCGGCAACTGAACTCGAAGCACTTGCAGTAGTCTGGGCTGTCAAAAAGTTCAATTATTATCTACAAGGGAAGGAGATTAGAGTCTATAGTGACCACCAAGCGTTAAGTTTTTTAATGTCATGCAAGCTGTTCCATACCAGACTGAGGAGATGGATGCTTGTCTTACAAGAATATAGGATAAAGATAATGTACATTAAAGGCCAAGATAACGTAATAGCGGATGCTCTGTCACGACTGCCGGCAGGATTACCGGAGTTAGCAGAAATGTTAGAGCAATCCGCGGAATATAAAGTATTGTTAGTGCGTGACAACACTTACATGAAAGATTTTTTATATATATGTAAAAACATGTTCGAGTTACAAAGATCAGATCCGATGTGGAGAAAAATTATTAATGATATTGAAGAGGGGGTTAACAATAGAGATGAGCAAGATTTTAAAATAGTGAACCATATTTTGTATCGTAAAATTAGCACGAAAGAAGACTGCTGGGCAGTATGTATACCCAGCCAGTCAGTAAAAGTTATGATATGGCACACGCACTTGGCATGGGGCCATGCAGGGATTGGAAAGTGTGCAGAGATCATGGCGAGATACTGCTACTTTCCCCGTATGAAACACCATATTCAGACAACAGTTAGAACTTGCGTGATATGTCAAAAAGCGAAACATTACAATAGATCCACCAAGTTTGAACTACACCCTATAGTTCCTCTCAGGCCACTTCAAATAGTATCGGTAGATGTGGCAGGTCCCTATCCCATGGCCAGAGGAGGTATGAAATATATACTGGCCATGTACGATATTTTTTCCAAACACTTGGCAATTTATTGCATAAAATCAGCTACTGCCAAAACCATGGTCAGGCGGATCAGTCAAGAATATTTGCCTAAAGTGGGAAAACCCGAAGCCATAACAACTGATAATGCATCTTATTTCACGGGTCGAACTTGGAAAAATTACTTACGGGAACAAAATATACAGCACATTCTGGTATCCCGATTCCATCCAGAAGCAAGCCTAGTTGAAAGAATATTCAAAGAATTGAATAAGTTCCTTAGAATCTACATAGGAAACCGACATACTAAATGGCCAGAGCTAGTACCGAAATTTGTAGAAATACACAATTTAACACCCCATTCAAGTACAGGCTATCCACCGGTAGAGATATTGAATGGATTTAAGGAGACACCGAATGAATGGCTCGCGCCGTTGCCGAGATTGCCAGCTAAAGCAGAAACAAGGGAAGAAAAGATGAAAAAGATATGGAACAGACTAACCAACTGTGCAGCAAAGAGGAAAAGGAAGTACGACCGAGGAGTAACAAACGAACAGAAATATAATGTAGGAGACCTAGTACTCATTCGTAACCACCCTAAATCCTCAGCCACCTTAAAACAAAATAGTAAGTGGCAATTGCTATATTCAGGACCCTTTAAAGTAATAGGCGTGCCACATGAATGTAGCTATTTGTTAGCACATCCCCATACGGGGAAGATCAAAGGATTATATCCACGTAAAGACGTGAAGTTATTTATTCAGTGACACATAATATATAAAGAGTAATAGGTGTAAAAAGATTTTAATTGTGTTTTAGAATATAAGTGTGTTAGTATTTAGAAAGAAATTTGTGTGTAATGAAGTTGGGAGGAAGTGGAATCAGAAAGTGAGCAATAGCTTACACAGGACAGATTTTGTTTACAGACAATTAGTCATTAAGATATTATGTGCTTATTAAAAAAAAAAATGAACAATTTTCTTGTTGTATAAAGGATTAATTTCTTGAACCATTTTCTATGTGTAGTGTGTAAGTGCAATTAATGATGCAATCTTATAGAGTAAGGGAATTGCTGTAATTGTATTAGGATAAGAAACCCTGAGAGAGAGAGTCTTTACTAGCCAGACATTGACTTTGCAATATGCAACAATGATGTAATGTGATGTTGGCTGCCAGTAGTGATTTGAGAACGACACTGGAGCAGAACCTAATTAAAAACGAGCCCGTTCCGTGGAAAATCCGTTCTGTATGTAGCAATGCTTCAATTGAAGCCTGTGTACTTGGTACACGACCTTGAATATTCATTACGCGATACGCGAGTTAAGTCAGACAATGCAGAACCTACACTGTAGTCATATAGGAAAAATCATTAAAAATAATGTTATTGCTGAACGAAGTATTTATTGAACAATATGCCCAAGTCAAGCTGTCATGCACATGGTAAAATCTGTTTGATAGATGGGTGATAATCAGGCAAGCTACACTAAGAAAAAAAAATATGTATAAAAAAAATTCACACACCGTTAAAAAAAAAATTTACAAAAGGGCCAAATACGCCTAGTAACAATATGAAAAATATGTTGTGATAAAGTGAAAACCAATAAATGCTATGTAAATCAGAGTGACTATGCAAAGAACAGTTAAAAGGTGTTAAAAAATAAACTGTGTGCATAAACACTTAAGGACAGGACGGAATATTGTGTGTAGTAGGGACAGAAAATGACTGTTGTATCTGCACCAATATATACGTCGATAAATCTAGTGTTGAGTGATAGACTGTCCTAGTGCAGCGCTCAACGAACAATAGACAGTGTATAAAAACAGTAGTTATTGATCCGTTCGGAGACGATTTACACAAACATCGCTCAACGGAGACATGTAGTATGAGTGTAACGAACCATTTTCGCGTGTTGAAAGACGCTCTGGCAGTGCATCAACCGTGGAAGTGAGTGAAAACGTGTAGTACAATGTGCGTGTGACGAACTCTGAATACCAGTGTCACGATGCCACAAAAAACCTGTTATCACGCCAAAACATCCTGTGCATACCAGTGAAGCGACGGCTTACTGAACAATAAACGCTTTTAACAAATTGCCTCTTCTTCCACAGCTAGTAATCTGTGTCCTTAAAGACAGTACACTGTTGTGGAATGTTTGTTTCATGCGCCACGACGGGGAGCCATGCGGAAAAGCAGAGACGAGTGCCGTGCCGCCATCCAGCCGGTTGCGGTAAACCACTGCCACTCGCCGACAACAGCGAATGGTTCAGCGCGGTTCGCGACTGCTTGGGCGCCACGCTAGCACGACCTCACTGTTATTGAGAGCCGGTCGTCGAACCCAGCGGCCGTCGGTACGCGGCGTTCCAGACGACGCTACTCAACAATTGCTTCGCGCCGCCAGCTCCATACCACATTGTTGTCATTCAAATGAACTATTAACTATATGTATAATGTGCTAACATGAATGGTGTTTAATGGACACGCAATGACGTGATAAACATTTTTTTGTTGTTATCCAACACGAACTCACAATATTCATGGATTTAGTGATGTATCGATCTAATATGTTTGCGTCATGTTAATGAAAGATACTCGCACGAATGCTAGACATTTTAAACCAACTGTCGCGAGTAAGTGCAAAGACGGTTCATTATACTATTGTAAAAATGTGTAATAAGTGACTTTCATAACGATCCAGAATACAAGTAGTATATTGATAACAAAGAGACTAAAAGTGTAGCATACTATCACAAATAGCCTTTGTTATATGTGGACATTGAATAGAGTCTGAACTTTTCGTGAGATGACCATGGCTCCGGCGCAGTTTTCCCAGGTTTTCTGATCGCACGTAGCCCGAATGGGGGAGCCAAATAAATGTAATGACCCTGGGACTAGGTTGACGGTCACCTCGCAAAGTGTAAGAACAGTATACGAAGTGTAATTAAACCTACAGTGTAAAAGAACTGAGTAGTGTAAAGTGAATGTTCCAACCAAAGTAATAAACCATAAACAAGACAGATGTTAGTGGCAGCATATTGCCGAACATTTTCATCGTTAGTCAAATGCTGCCAGGGGGCAGTGTAACGTCTTGTAATAAACAAAGACAATATATTATGTAATAATTAAAATATTAGATGTGTCATATTGTGTCATTATGTAAAATTATGTATTATTTTCTTTATTTTTTATTTTTGAGAACGTCTGTGTCGGCGAGTAATAAGACCGACACAGAAGATAAATGTTGTACAAAGATCACCAAATGAATTTGTATATAAGGCATGATGTAAAGCAATGTCTCTGTTCTTCTTAATCTGAAAGCTGTGAGAGAAAGATCTCCTGTTGTTGTCGTAGAGAGCGCGAAGGTAGCATTCTTTTGTCGAGATTGTGAATTGGACGCCATTGCGCGTGAATGTACACAGGTCTGTAATTATTAAGATATTTAAATGTTTAAATAGAGTTGTTTAAGTGAAAACTTGTATTACTTAAATGTTAAAGTGTGCCTGCCTATTATCCCATCCTGTTAAGATATTTTTCAGCCATATAAAAATATTATCTGTGGAGCTGATCTGTGTGGAGAAAGAAGAGCCGCTGCCGCGGCGTATTTAAACGACTTACAATATAGTCGAGTATACCGCAAGGAAGCGGTAAAATAATAGTAAAAAATAATATTATTTCTTTTAGCTCCCAGGCTGGCAGTGAAGATCAGCAGATTTTATGATGTGTTGCAGGTTGACGCGGCTGCTGATAGGATATAATTTTCAGTGCAAATAATTTTATGTACCTAAAGAATCTGATAGGAAACTTGCTGTGCTCCGTTCTGATCTGGCGAAATTTTATAGTGAATACGTAATTTTCTTTAATGAGAGTCTCATGTTCTTGGGCTAGCCGTGGTATGAAATAGCATTTTAGTAAGAAATAAAATCCACTGCAAACTTGTATTTGAGAACGATCGTACGAACTGTAACATCAGTGACCATAGGACATTAATTTCAACTTTGAATAATTACGAAGTAGGAAAGATATATTGATACTTAGCATGAGTTGCAGTTACTAAAAAATCGTTCTTTAAATTGTAGGCCAGATTCAGAACAATAATACTTCCATCATTTTATTTTGCTAAAAAAGGTAACGATGATAAAGTAATTAAAAGCACAGCATTGTTAAAAGAATTTCACGTCACTCTTCCCATATATTTTTATAAAAGCAACAATTAACGAAAGGGCAGTCAGCAACAGCTATATAGTAGTTTTTTTTAAGAGAGAAGACGTGAAAAAGTCAACACGCAACCGAAATTTTTCAGAGCGCGCAATGTTCCCCACGCCTTGCGTGATGAGGCCGCAAAAACATTACACGATTTGGAATCGCAAGGTGTAATTGAACGTGTGCAGGCTTCTCACTGGGCATCACCCTTAGTAATTTTGCCAAAACCTTCCGGAAAATTGAGACTTTGTGTGGACTTTAAGGCGACAGTGAATCCACAACTAGTGATTGCAACTTTTCCTTTACCCCGCCCGGATGATCTTTTTGACAAACTGTGCCCGGGTAAATATTTTTCGAAGTTGGAGCTAGCAGATGCGTACTTGCAAATACTGGTGGACGAAGAATCCCAGCGCGTTTTGGTGGTTAACACGCATCTTGGTTTGTATCGATTCAAACGACTGCCATTCGGGTGTGCATCCGCCCCTGCATTGTTTCAGCAATATCTGCAAACTGTTTGTGCGTCGGTCCCTACTGCGGCAAACTATCTGGACGATATTGTGATCTCCGGACAGACGGAAGAAGAACATTTAGTCAATCTCAGAACATTATTTCAGGTCTTGCGACAAAATGGTGTTCGCTTGCGGAAGGACAAATGTGTGTTTCTTGCTCGTGACTTACCCTACCTGGGACATGTACTCAATGCCCAAGGCATACATCCTAGTCCCGAGCACCTCCATGCCATACAAAACTTGCCTTCGCCGCAGAATTTGAAGCAGCTACAGAGTGTGCTGGGAAAAATCAATTATTATCATCGCTATGTGCGCCACGCCTCTTCCCTTTCAGCTCCGCTTCATCGCTTACGCCGTAAAGGTGTTCCGTTCGTCTGGACGACGGAATGCAAACGCGCCTTTCACCAGTTGAAATCGGCGTTGCTTTCCAATACTTGCCTTACGCCATTCGATCCCCAGCAACCCCTTTTGTTGATGGTGGATGCATCGAATTTCGGGATCGGTGCTGTGCTTGCGCACAAAGATGGATCGCACGATCGCCTTATTGCCTTTGCGTCCAAATTGCTCTCGTCTGCGCAAAGAAATTATTCACAGATCGAGAAAGAAGCATTGGCTCTCGTATTTGGTGTTACTAAGTTTCATGATTTCTTGTATGGCCGTCACTTTACCATCATCACAGACCACAAACCTTTGACATCGCTTTTTCATCCGAACAAGCCTGTACTTCCACGTACAGCACAGAAATTCATTCGCTGGTCTATTTTCCTCTCGCAGTACCGCTACGATATCTTGTATCGGTCCACTGCTAAGCACGGAAACGCCAATGCGTTGTCCCATTTGCCTGTTGCTGCGGATAGAGCATTCGATTCCTCCGAACTTGCTTGCATGTTCATTGATGCGGAAACCGATGACGTGGTCGAATCGTTTCCGATTGATTTTCGTCGTTTAGTTACAGCCACAGCTGCTGACCCTGTCCTTGCTACCGTTCTGCGTTTTGTTGCTACGCAATGGCCCTTGTCAAAGTCACAGATCGGGGATCTGTTGGTTCGATTCCGATTCCGATTCTGGCGCGAAGCAAAGGGCCTGGAATGATTGTGAATGTCCGTTCTGAGCTTTTTCTGGCAAACACTCTGAACATGTCCTTTTTTATTACAGAAAAAGCAAATAGCCGGGTGTGACGGGCAATTCTCACGCGAATGTCTAGTAGCACACCGCGGGCAAGATTTTAGCACTGCATTTGCTTGCCTGCGCGGCACACATGGCTGAGAGCCTGGTGGCAGCTGCGCGGATGGCCGCGAGGACTGTATACTGTTCCGTGCAGCGCCGGGCGGGCCGGTTAATGTGACGCACGGCTGGTGCAGTTTGAAATGAGTCCTGAGCAAAGTCAAGTGTGTCCTGCCGATCCAATATGTCTATCAATTGTTGAAGGGAGGGATTGACTAGATTCAAAATCTGCTCCCTTATACGAACATCAGAAACGTTCTGTGCAATTGCATCACGTACCATAGTATCTGAATAAGGGAGTCCACATTGAAACTCAAAAGCACAATCCCTAGTAAGGCCTTGCAAGGTTGCAACCCACTCCCGATTAGTTTGACCGGCCTTACGTTTTGTACGAAAGAAGGTATACCTTTTTGCAACTACATTGACTGATTCTTTGAAATATGCATCTAATGCAGACAAAATTTCGTTGTAGGACAGAGTTGCTACATCGCGTCGGGGAATTAATTTCACTATCACACGGTACGTTTGGACGCCTACGGAGGAAAGGAGAAAAGGCTGCCACTCATTACCTTGAATTCTGTAGGCGGCGAGATGGAACCCAAATTGGCGTGACCACTCCGTCCAGCTTTCCAGTGCAGCATCAAAAGGACGAAAAGTTGATGCAACAGCGTGTTGTGGCTGTGGTAGCGGTGGAGCGGCGGCCGCCGCATCGTTTTGCATTGCTCGTTGACCCTGGACGAGCTGTCCAAGGGCATCCAGTAAGCGATAAAATTCAGACAGTACATCTGGAGATTGTGGCGAATCCACTACACAAGTAAATCAGGGAAATATCAATAAGAACGCGGAAAACCTCGTCGCCATAATGTTGTGGGCTGGCAGGGGAGCCCACTGGAATATTTGAGGAAGCCGAAAGGCACGCGTTTTGGCTTACGCAGGCTAGCGTGAGGTCTGGAACTAGACAAGGACTTTATAACTTTAATCCATTAATGTTGAACGTAGCTCTTGTCTGTACATTATTTGCAATATCAATAGTAACTGAACATGGCGCCTTGCTAGGTCGTAGCAAATGACGTAGCTGAAGGCTATGCTAACTATCGTCTCGGCAAATGAGAACGTATTTTGTCAGTGAACCATCGCTAGCAAAGTCGGTGGTACAACTGGGACGAGTGCTAGGAAGTCTCTCTAGACCTGCCGTATGGCGGCGGTCGGTCTGCAATCACTGATAGTGGCGACACGCGGGTCCGACGTTTACTAACGGACCGCAGCCTATTTAAAGGCTACCACCTAGCAAGTGTGGTGTCTGGCGGTGACACTACAAATTGGGTTATACACTCCTGGAAATTGAAATAAGAACACCGTGAATTCATTGTTCCAGGAAGGGGAAACTTTATTGACACATTCCTGGGGTCAGATACATCACATGATCACACTGACAGAACCACAGGCACATAGACACAGGCAACAGAGCATGCACAATGTCGGCACTAGTACAGTGTATATCCACCTTTCGCAGCAATGCAGGCTGCTATTCTCCCATGGAGACGATCGTAGAGATGCTGGATGTAGTCCTGTGGAACGGCTTGCCATGCCATTTCCACCTGGCGCCTCAGTTGGACCAGCGTTCGTGCTGGACGTGCAGACCGCGTGAGACGACGCTTCATCCAGTCCCAAACATGCTCAATGGGGGACAGATCCGGAGATCTTGCTGGCCAGGGTAGTTGACTTACACCTTCTAGAGCACGTTGGGTGGCACGGGATACATGCGGACGTGCATTGTCCTGTTGGAACAGCAAGTTCCCTTGCCGGTCTAGGAATGGTAGAACGATGGGTTCGATGACGGTTTGGATGTACCGTGCACTATTCAGTGTCCCCTCGACGATCACCAGTGGTGTACGGCCAGTGTAGGAGATCGCTCCCCACACCATGATGCCGGGTGTTGGCCCTGTGTGCCTCGGTCGTATGCAGTCCTGATTGTGGCGCTCACCTGCACGGCGCCAAACACGCATACGACCATCATTGGCACCAAGGCAGAAGCGACTCTCATCGCTGAAGACGACACGTCTCCATTCGTCCCTCCATTCACGCCTGTCACGACACCACTGGAGGCGGGCTGCACGATGTTGGGGCGTGAGCGGAAGACGGCCTAACGGTGTGCGGGACCGTAGCCCAGCTTCATGGAGACGGTTGCGAATGGTCCTCGCCGATACCCCAGGAGCAACAGTGTCCCTAATTTGCTGGGAAGTGGCGGTGCGGTCCCCTACGGCACTGCGTAGGATCCTACGGTCTTGGCGTGCATCCGTGCGTCGCTGCGGTCCGGTCCCAGGTCGACGGGCACGTGCACCTTCCGCCGACCACTGGCGACAACATCGATGTACTGTGGAGACCTCACGCCCCACGTGTTGAGCAATTCGGCGGTACGTCCACCCGGCCTCCCGCATGCCCACTATACACCCTCGCTCAAAGTCCGTCAACTGCACATACGGTTCACGTCCACGCTGTCGCGGCATGCTACCAGTGTTAAAGACTGCGATGGAGCTCCGTATGCTACGGCAAACTGGCTGACACTGACGGCGGCGGTGCACAAATGCTGCGCAGCTAGCGTCATTCGACGGCCAACACCGCGGTTCCTGGTGTGTCCGCTGTGCCGTGCGTGTGATCATTGCTTGTACAGCCCTCTCGCAGTGTCCGGAGCAAGTATGGTGGGTCTGACACACCGGTGTCAATGTGTTCTTTTTTCCATTTCCAGGAGTGTATTTGTTAACAAGAGTTTTCTATTAGCTGGAACTAGCAGAGACTGCACCCAGGCAGATATGTAAGAACTCTAATTACTCCATATAATCTCACATTTTCACAAATTTTACCTTATTTCACTCTTTTCTGGGATTTTCTTTTGTCCAATTACGCAAGATACACTGCTCTCTTCCCCAGATCGAGACGACGTCCTGATGCTCTCAGGTAATCACAATGCAGTATGGGCTTTAATTAGATATCACTGATATTAAAGCACACTTCCCCTAACCCATCTGTTATAGTTGTGACACTCTGGAGCTGGACAGCATAGGGTTAGGTTGTATTCCGTGTCTGTTTGTTAATAACAACTTATGTTACTTGAGATGTATTTCATTTGTAACAGATTAATATTTCGTCCTTACAACGAGTAGCCGAAACGTCACTGACACACATACGTAAGTAATCTCATTCATCCATATTTTATGAATTTTTTCCGTATTTTACGCAGTTTTAAACATTGTACCCAATGATGCGAGCTATGTGTCAACATGGTGTTAACATCGCCTCGCATCGAGACAAAATGGCACGTCACATACGTCACGTCACGGCATGACGTCACATCACAGTGGCGCACCGTGTCGTAGGACGTCGTGATGCGTTGCGTAGACGTCGTGAATTTGTCAGTCGAGAACAATGCAGGATGTTGCCGATTTATTTTTATTTGCTGAGACACCATTCCATTACTAGTGTTGGACGTCATAGTGTTATAAAAGTAATCATTCGTACAAATAGTGACTTCATAGAGAACTCTATACGCGCTACCGATTTCTAGACAGAGATGCTTTATATAATACACATATCACAGAGAAGGAGATAAAGCACCACTACATTAGTATGTGGGACGTCAAAGTAACATTGGATGCTTCCAACCGAAGTGTTTGTTTGTGTGTAGGACAGTGCTACAAAATACACCTCTAGAGACGTAAGAAACGAAAATGAATTTGCCCACAGGGGAATCCGTTCCTCAGACTCGGTTGTGTTGGCGTGTAGCCGAGAACTCCGACGTTTGCGGACACACTACTCACCTACTGCCGAACAGTTACTTTATAGTCCTCTCCGGTCTGGCGCCAGACATTGGTGCTATATTAGTTCTCGCCGAGAGATCTCCTCCCCACGTTAATAACGGTAAGCAGATGCCGACGCGTCGATGAAATTATGTAAGTCTGGCACACACATAGATAACGGACAACTCGCCCAAGCATCACCACGTCGCGAATAAGACAGCTGGCACAGATGGTGCTCCATGGTTCAGTGAGAGGGTATCCCGCCGCAGAAAAGCCTGTCGTAACTCACCAGCGCCTTTGCAGACAATCGTAGCCAACAGTTGAAGCTCCAAGCACTGCCCTCCCCACCCCACCATACTTTCTCTCTTGACCACCGAGGCGAACCAGTCGCAACTCGCAGACACTTAGACGCTCACCAGAGGACATGACCTAATTGGTTATAAGGTTGTAGCAGTATAAGTATCGCAGCAGTAAGGTTGTAAGAATATAAGCTTCGTAGCAGTGAATCCCTTGTCAGTGTAACACACTCCTTATTAAGCGGGAGACTTCTCCAAGGCACCAATGACGTAATGATGGACTTGTTTCTGCTAGGATTAATCCACATGCTAGTATTATGTGAACTCAAACTGGCCAAAGCTGTTTTTCGGCAAAGACAGTACTGAGAACAGGCATAGATAGGTATAACGTAAAGGAAAATACACTCCTGGAAATTGAAATAAGAACACCGTGAATTCATTGTCCCAGGAAGGGGAAACTTTATTGACACATTCCTGGGGTCAGATACATCACATGATCACACTGACAGAACCACAGGCACATAGACACAGGCAACAGAGCATGCACAATGTCGGCACTAGTACAGTGTATATCCACCTTTCGCAGCAATGCAGGCTGCTATTCTCCCATGGAGACGATCGTAGAGATGCTGGATGTAGTCCTGTGGAACGGCTTGCCATGCCATTTCCACCTGGCGCCTCAGTTGAACCAGCGTTCGTGCTGGACGTGCAGACCGCGTGAGACGACGCTTCATCCAGTCCCAAACATGCTCAATGGGGGACAGATCCGGAGATCTTGCTGGCCAGGGTAGTTGACTTACACCTTCTAGAGCACGTTGGGTGGCACGGGATACATGCGGACGTGCATTGTCCTGTTGGAACAGCAAGTTCCCTTGCCGGTCTAGGAATGGTAGAACGATGGGTTCGATGACGGTTTGGATGTACCGTGCACTATTCAGTGTCCCCTCGACGATCACCAGTGGTGTACGGCCAGTGTAGGAGATCGCTCCCCACACCATGATGCCGGGTGTTGGCCCTGTGTGCCTCGTTCGTATGCAGTCCTGATTGTGGCGCTCACCTGCACGGCGCCAAACACGCATACGACCATCATTGGCACCAAGGCAGAAGCGATTCTCATCGCTGAAGACGACACGTCTCCATTCGTCCCTCCATTCACGCCTGTCGCGACACCACTGGAGGCGGGCTGCACGATGTTGGGGCGTGAGCGGAAGACGGCCTAACGGTGTGCGGGACCGTAGCCCAGCTTCATGGAGACGGTTGCGAATGGTCCTCGCCGATACCCCAGGAGCAACAGTGTCCCTAATTTGCTGGGAAGTGGCGGTGCGGTCCCCTACGGCACTGCGTAGGATCCTACGGTCTTGGCGTGCATCCGTGCGTCGCTGCGGTCCGGTCCCAGGTCGACGGGCACGTGCACCTTCCGCCGACCACTGGCGACAACATCGATGTACTGTGGAGACCTCACGCCCCACGTGTTGAGCAATTCGGCGGTACGTCCACCCGGCCTCCCGCATGCCCACTATACGCCCTCGCTCAAAGTCCGTCAACTGCACATACGGTTCACGTCCAGGCTGTCGCGGCATGCTACCAGTGTTAAAGACTGCGATGGAGCTCCGTATGCCACGGAAAACTGGCTGACACTGACGGCGGCGGTGCACAAATACTGCGCAGCTAGCGCCATTCGACGGCCAACACCGCGGTTCCTGGTGTGTCCGCTGTGCCGTGCGTGTGATCATTGCTTGTACAGCCCTCTCGCAGTGTCCGGAGCAAGTATGGTGGGTCTGACACACCGGTGTCAATGTGTTCTTTTTTCCATTTCCAGGAGTGTAGTTGTACGGTTAGATGCTTTCCTCTCTGTAGGTCTACTTTTTATTAGTGGCACTTGGTGCCTTACTATGCGTGCGTCTTGAGAAGGGAGATACCGAATTCGCATGATCCCCTTACAAGTAAGAAGCTTGCCAGAGTCCGGATAAGCATTTAATAAAACATAATGAATCTGAGTCTAATTTGGAAGTGGAAGTGTTCTTTAGATAATTACAGCTCGCATGCATTAAACCAAAGTGGTAAGTGTCTCAGACTGTAAGTCAAACCTCGTATTTCGTCCTAACTCAGCACAAAATTTTTAAACATCTTATGTACGTGATAAATAACTATTGATGCGGAGACCCAAGGTAGGTAATACCATACTACCATTAGTGCTGTGTAATGGAACTGTACAGGTGTTTCCATCAGCCGCAGCCGTGAGAGCATGAGAGAGCTAGTTTCACACACTTAATTCTGTAGCAAGCAACATAGACAGGTTAGATGGTTAGAATCATCCGGCGGAGTAATTCTGATCTACACCGTCAGATCGGTTGTAAGTAGCTTTGTTTCTTTGTGTAATCGGCCTCCACGATAAAACTAAAGGCATACAGAGATTATCTTTATACAGCAACATTGATCATGACTGTCTTTCTTTCAAGTATAGTTCGAAGTATTACATCCTGTCACTACAGAATAATCCGTTAAAGCTAGTCTTTCAGAACACGTAAACATCCAGCAAAAAATAAAGCACTTACGTATTTGAATTTTATGGGTCATGAAAGGCGTTATAATCAACGCCATCTAAGCTAGTAATACTTCTGCAATTGACAAATTCTGGAATGGTATGGTCAGTTTTTGCGCTATATAGGGATTTTAAGCCGTCCTTGTGCAGCACTATGCATAAAGTTGTATAGTTAGGGCGGAACTCTGTGATTAATTACGTATTTAGGATGGTTATTTGCGACAGTGTCCCGAGCAAAACAAATAAAGTACACTAACCTAACCTTCCTCTCCCCCATCTGTACAGTACCCAGGTGTTATGGGGGTGCACATAGGCTTTCCATCCAGTAGAATCAGTGCTGGAGTGGCTGATGAGTTGCGTTTCTTACGCGCACTGAGTGTTTGTGGAATTATTTTCGGGTGTTTAAGCATTCTGAACGTGTTTGCGTGTATTATTTCGGTGATCTACGAGTAGTTTGCACTTCTGTATGGTGTGTACTGGATTATTTGGGTAATTTACCAGTTGTACATCAGCGTAATGTATTATTTATGAGTAGTTTCCATGTTTGTAATCTGTATATTGTGACCCCAAGCACATCAGGGTGAGTGTTTTGCATCAGTATAATAAATAAACTAGGTGAAATACGTCGCTAAATAAATCGTTCCAAAAAACAATAAAGTGCAATTGTTTCTTTCTTCATCAGCCCAGAACAGGCTGATTCCATTTTCGGCCAATTTTCCTCCTTCACACCGCCGGCAGGGTGAGTCTTTTGTATCGGCATAATAAATAAACTAGGTGAAATGTGATTCTTGAATAGGCACGCACAAACGCTATGAGCTCAGTCTCCGACTCACCTTGAAGATGGCTGGGAGGTTTCTAGCCGAAATATCGCAAGAAGAATTGTCGCTGTCCCGAGTGCACGCCCGAAAGATGATGGAACATAGGTGAAATGTGTTCCTAAATAAACAGGCTGATGCCTTGTACCACCAGTTTTCCCCTCCAGACCGGCAGGGGGATGAGGAGGCTGGCGCAGTTGTGCAGCTCAGAGAAACACGTGACGTCATGATGATGATGTTCTCTTATGGACTGAACGCACCATCATGTGACCCATCGCCGCGCCCTCTAGCAATGAACTCGCGAACTGGGTCAGTTCTTTGGTCTGGTGGGTCGGAGGCAGTTGTGTCTTGTGTGGTGGGAGCTTATAAGCAGGTTTTACAAATGACAGACAGTTCCAGCAGACTCAGATGTTTCCATGCATCTTTAATGCAAAGCATTTATTTGCAGGAACGTGTTCTTCCTCTTCATATGTTCAAGCACTAAAGCTCGCTTCCATTCTTCATGCAGTGAGCTGTCGAGACACTCCTCAGCTGAATGAGTGCATGTAATACAACTATAAAGACTCCACCTGTCTGGTACCAACATCTCGCTAATTGATCACCGACAGCTCAACAAGCACTGATATCAAAGCCGCTTGTGGCGGTAACACGACACTAATGCTGTAGGTACATAAGAAATTTCAACAAATCTAAGAAGATTTCAGCAAATTTATACAAATTTAAAGATATTTAAACAAATTCGAATTTAATGACATCAGGAGCAGTCTTGGAAAATACTGAGGTGTCAATTATGAAAGGGATGCCGCTGCCTCATGCTTATGTGACCCGAACGGACACCTGTGCATTGCTTAGCAGCTGACAGTTGCATCGTCACTTCGTGGGGGCCACTGGTGCACCCAGACTCTGGCAATGGCATAACACGTCGATTGGTTTTTTTACTAGCGATCTTTGGTTTTAACTATATTCCATAGATTTAACTGATTAATAGAACGCTACAACTTTTTTAAAAAAACTACCCCATGCATGTGAAGAATATAGATTTACATAATTTGCATAATTTTTTGTATCAACATAATGTTATTGGTACAAGAGTTAACGGGAGGGTGTGCGTGGTTGGGTGACATGGAGCAGAACAGCAGGCTACATCTACATCTACATCTACATGACTACTCTGCAATTCACATTTAAGTGCTTGGCAGAGGGTTCGTCGAACCACAATCATACTATCTCTCTACCATTCCACTCCCGAACAGCGCGCGGGAAAAACGAACACCTAAACCTTTCTGTTCGAGCCCTGATTTCTCTTATTTTATTTTGATGATCATTCCTACCCATGTAGGTTGGGCTCAACAAAATATTTTCGCATTCGGAAGGGAAAGCTGGTGACTGACATTTCGTAAATAGATCTCGCCGCGACGAAAAACGTCTTTGCTTTAAAGACTTCCATCCCAATTCGCGTATCATATCTGCCACACTCTCTCCCCTATTACGTGATAATACAAAACGAACTGCCCTCTTTTGCACCCTTTCGATATCCTCCGTCAATCCCACCTGGTAAGGATCCCACACCGCGCAGCAATATTCTAACAGAGGACGAACGAGTGTAGTGTAAGCTGTCTCTTTAGTGGACTTGTTGCATCTTCTAAGTGTCCTGCCAATGAAACGCAACCTTTGGCTCGCCTTCCCCACAATGTTATCTATGTGGTCTTTCCAACTGAAGTTGTTCGTAATTTTAACACCCAGGTACTTAGTTGAATTGACAGCCTTGAGAATTGTACTATTTATCGAGTAATCGAATTCCAACGGATTTCTTTTGGAACTCATGTGGATCACCTCACACTTTTTGTTATTTAGCGTCAACTGCCACCTGCCACACTATACAGCAATCTTTTCTAAATCGCTTTGCAAATGATATTGGTCTTCGGATGACCTTACTACACGGTAAATTACAGCATCATCTGCGAACAACCTAAGAGAAATGCTCAGATTGTCACCCAGGTCATTTATATAGATCAGGAACTGCAGAGGTCCCAGGACTCTTCCCTGGGGAACACCTGATATCACTTCAGTTTTACTCGATGATTTGCCGTCTATTACTACGAACTGCGACCTTCCTGACAGGAAATCACGAATCCAGTCGCACAACTGAGACGATACCCCATAGGCCCGCAGCTTGATTAGAAGTCGCTTGTGAGGAACGGTGTCAAAAGTTTTCCGGAAATCTAGAAATACGGAATCAACTTGAGATCCCCTGTCGATAGCGACCATTACTTCGTGCGAATAAAGAGCTAGCTGCATTGCACAAGAACGATGTTTTCTGAAACATTACGTGTCAATAGATCGTTCCCTTCGAGGTGATTCATAATGTTTGAATACAGTATATGCTCCAAAACCCTACTGCAAACCGACGTCAATGATATAGGTCTGAAGTTCGATGGATTACTCCTACTACCCTTCTTAAACACTGGTGCGACCTGAGCAATTTTCCAATCTGTAGGTACAGATCTATCGGTGAGCGAGCTGCTGTTGTATATGATTGCTAAGTAGGGAGCTATTGTATCAGCGTAATCTGAAAGGAACCTAATCGGTATACAATCTGGACCTGAAGACTTGCCCGTATCAAGCGATTTGAGTTGCTTCGCAACCCCTAAGGTATCTACTTCTAAGAAACTCATGCTAGCAGCTGTTCATGTTTCAAATGATGGAATATTCCATTCGTCTTCCCTGGTGAAGGAATTTCGGATAACTGCGTTCAATAACTCCGCTTTAGCGGCACAGTCGTCGGTAACAGTACCATCGGCACTGCGCAGAGAAGGTATTGAGTGCGTCTTGCCGCTTGTGTACTTTACATACGACCAGAATTTCTTCGGATTTTCTACCAAATTTCGAGACAATGTTTCGTTGTGGAACCTATTAAAGGCATCTCGCATTGAGGTCCGTGCCAAATTTATCGCGTCTGTAAATTTTAGCCAATCTTCGGGATTTCGCGTTCTTCTGAACTTCGCATGCTTTCTCCGTTGCCTCTGCAACAGCGTTCGGACCTGTTTTGTGTACCACGGGGGATCAGTTCCATCTCTTACAAATTTATGAGGTATGAATCTCTCAATTGCTGTTGCTACTATATCTTTGAATTTGAGCCACATCTCGTCTACATTTGCATAGTCAGTTCGGAAGGAATGGAGATTGTCTCTTAGGAAGGCTTCTAGTGACACTTTATCCGCTTTTTTAAATAAAATTATTTTGCGTTTGTTTCTGGTGGATTTGGAAGAAACGGTATTGAGCCTAGCTACAACGACCTTGTGATCACTAATCCCTGTATTAGTCATGATGCTCTCTATCAGCTCTGATTTTGTTTGTGGCTAAGAGGTCAAGTGTGTTTTCGCAACCATTTACAATTCGCGTGGGTTCGTGGACTAACTGCTCGAAATAATTTTCGGAGAAAGCATTTAGGACAATCTCGGAAGATGTTTTCTGCCTACCACCTGTTTTGAACAAGTATTTTTGCCAACATATCGAGGGAAAGTTGAAGTCCCCACCAACTATAACCGTATGAGTGGGGTATTTATTTGTTACGAGACTCAAATTTTCTCTGAACTGTTCAGCAACTATATCATCGGAGTCTGGGGGTCGGCAGAAGGAGCCAATTATTAACTTAGTTCGGCTGTGAAGTATAACCTCCACCCATACCAATTCGCACGGAGTATCTACTTCGACTTCACTACAAGATAAACCACTACTGACAGACACAAACACTCCACCACCAATTCTGCCTAATCTATCGTTCCTGAACACTGTCTGAGACTTCGTAAAAATTTCTGCAGAACTTATTTCAGGCTTTAGCTAGCTTTCTGTACCTATAACGATTTCAGCTTCTGTGCTTTCTATTAGCGCTTGAAGCTGAGAGACTTTCCCAGCACAACTACAACAACTTACAACTACATCAGACTGTTCCTTGATCCAAGCACGTCCTGTATTTGCCATGCACCCTTTGAGATTGCAGCCCACCCCGTACTTTGCCGAGGCCTTCTAACCTAAAGAACCGCCCAGTCCACGCCACACAGCCTCCGCTACCCGTGTAGGCGCCAGCTGAGTGTAGTGAACTCCTGACATATTCAGCGGAACCCGAAACCCCACCACCCTATGGCGCATGTCAAGGAATCTGCAGCCAACACGGTCGCAAAACCGTTTGAGCCTCTGATCCAGACCCTCCACCCGGCTTTGCACCAAAGGTCCGCAGTCGGTTTTGTCAACGATGCTGCAGATAGTGAGCTCTGCCTTCATCTCGTAAGCAAGACCGGCAGCCTTCACCAAATCAGATAGCCGCTGGAATCCAGAGAGAATTTCCTCAGATCCAAAGCGACACACGTCATTGGTGCCGACATGTGCCACCACCTGCAGCTGGCTGCACCCTGTGCTCTTCATGGCATCCGGAAGGACCCTTTCCACATCAGGAATGACTCCACCCGGAATTCACACGGAGTGCACACTGGATTTCTAAGTGCAGAACAATAGGTTAATTTTCATAATTTTTATGCAAGACATAGTACAATAGTTTAAGGGGGTTCAAAAGCAAGCGATCCTTCCTCCCCAGCAAAGAGCCGCCAATTTTTATATATTCCATACACTGCCTTGAATCCTCTAAATTGTTGAAATAACCAATAATCCACAGATTGTCTAAGTTATTTAAACAATATTCCATACAACTAAAGAGTCACATCTTCACCTTGAATATAACTCTCACAATTCTCATTATGTTTCCCCTGTGTGACCTTCATCAACTGACAGATCCACAGGGGAGAGAGAGGGGAAACCTAAGAGCAGAAGTGTATAACCTGACAGCAGATGTTTTTATCTGTAGATCATAAAACAATTCTATCTGATCTGGGTCCTCAACATGCAAAGCTGGCCTACTCATGTGCAAAACTAAAAGTATACTCCTCCTGAACAGGCCATGGTAGCCCCACAGTACTGACCAACTGTCACGTCACCCTCAGCCCACAGGCATCACTGGACACGGATATGTGGGAGCATGTGGTCACCACACCGTTCTCCCAGCTGCACCTCAGTTTATGAGACCGGAGCCGCTACTTCTCAATCAAGTAGCTCCTCAGTTTGCCTCACAAGGGCTGAGTGCACCCCACTTGCCAACAGTGCTCAGCAAACTGGATGGCCACCCATCGAAGCGCTTGCCCAGCCTGACAGCACTTAACTTTGGTGATTTGATGGGAACTGGCAAGGCCCTTGGCACTCATATGCACATCACATAATAAACTGAACACTATTGTCGCTTATCATAAAGGAACAAACACACAGCATAATGAATAACATGATTTCCTGTCCGCCTGCTGCTCATTGGCCTGAGTATATCCTCTCATATATATATTACTTATCGAGTCTCATATCCCATTCATTCTTCCATCCAAAGATAATTTAACGTCTCCTACCCTGGACGTTAAAGCTATGTGAGAGGTCCTGAAATGAACTCCATAAGAAGTCAGGAAACTGCTGTTGGTCTTTCAGGCTGCACACGATCTTCAGATGCCATCGCTGCA
This sequence comes from Schistocerca nitens, assembly GCF_023898315.1. Classification (NCBI taxonomy): domain Eukaryota; kingdom Metazoa; phylum Arthropoda; class Insecta; order Orthoptera; family Acrididae; genus Schistocerca; species Schistocerca nitens. The sequence continues at coordinate 610,416,760 of NC_064619.1, forward strand.
AGAAGCCCCAAAACTTCAGCGTGTTCTCTGTGCCTTCTCTGAACAAATAGAGCACCATGTGGCATCGAAGCCACGTTACTTGGTTCGTTTTAGTGCATGGAAAGTATGTCCTGTCTGGGAATGCTGATCCAATGTCTTGTCCCACTCACAGAAAAAAAGTGATCATCTATGTCATTAAGCTCCACACTTCTGCCTAGCGACTGGGTGCAATTCAGTATTCATCTTTGTCTAGAGTTTGGCACGTAAGGCATCATGATCAATCAATCAGATGAATCTCCATCAGGTCACAGGTATACCATGTATGTCAGGTACAACACTGCACATGTCTGTGCCTCTGTGTCTAAGGAAACACACTGTACTGATCGCCATACCACATGCCAATTGATATGTGGATATCTCCTGAGAATGGGGTTGCTAGGCTGCCCTGTAGTTAGTATCTGATAGCCATCACCTTGAGTCACAGGTCTGGTTACTGGCAGAGCTATCTGAATATAGCTACATACGAAAGAAAAAAGACTGTGTATAGGGTGAAGTGACTGTTAAATGTGATGAAAAGCCACTGGTGGTAATTCTTCTATTAAATTTCTAATCAGTCATGTCTCATATCATCTCCAAAGTTATAACTTTGAGCTGATGCATAGCACCACCACCCTTTCGTGATCATGTACAGGACCCGATCAACTCATACTAAGACAGGGGCCTGGGATTCGTATCTCACTTTAAAAAGTAGACCTGCACTCATAAAGGAACCAAAGTATGCCAATATGAATTGCGCTACTACCGCCAACGTCTGGAGTACCTGGGCAAAGTGCAGAATCCGTAACACCAGATACGTGTTTACATGTTTGACCTGCTGGAGGATGTGTAAGGCCTGCGTGATGTTCGTGTTGACACCTGTGTGGACTGCTTGTAGCAGTCTGTTGCATTTGTACACTGCTGTGCGTCATGTTCCGTTGGTAGCAACAATTCCTAGGCATTCCAAGGTATCAATGAGCCATATACGTGCTACATATTCTTCCAATAGCCTGACAGCAATACACATCACCAACCAACTTGTCCACATTTATATGGCTGCTAGTGGCCGTTCTATATTTGTGGATCCAATCTAAAGCCACATGCATGTCGTTATCAGTGGGCGCTGCCAGCACCAGGCCATCAGTATATGGTTCACACTTAAACGTATATCATCACAAATTCAAGCCTGTCGATCAGTGACGGCAGCCACAGAGTAACAGATCAGGGGACACCAATTTCTGTCGTATCTCGATACAATGAGGGATTTCGTCGTACACCTACGTAGAAGCACTATGGAGAAATCATGGTGGAGTAACCACATCACGACAATGGTAAATGCCATGGAAACCACGTGTGCATCAAGACTCAGACTCTCTCCATTGAAAGCTTGATCAAAACGTATTGACAATAGTGCTCCGTGGCAGCGTCACGTCTTTGCTAGGCCGATCATATCGCGATAGTCACCAAGCTCTTCTAGATGTCGATATCTCCGCCACTCGCTATATGATCGTGTGAGATAACCCAGTGCAATTTTCAATGGCTGCATGCTGTTAATAGACTGAGATATTTTAAAGTCGCCGTTAAGCAGTATCAGCTGACGTTAGCCCGTTATCTGGGTGCCACTTGAAGGTTTGTGCATCGCAATAAGCAGCCCCTCCACAAAGCTGACGGTAAGGCAGGTCAGGAGACATTATTTAATGGCAGATATCAGTCCATCGGGATGCTGTCATGTATCTGGTGATCCTATAAAATTTCAAGGGGACCCATATGATCCCAGTGATTTATTCACTGCTCCCCCCATCAATGGTCTTCACCCTAAGTAACCTAATCCACCTAATTCAATGGTGCCGAAAATCGTATGTGAAATGGCTGCCATATCGATATTCATTGCAGCATCAAATTCACTGTAATGATCTTCAAAGTCATTGCCCATTTCGTATTGCAACATTAGGTGTGTTCCATTATTCAGTGCTTGTACTAGAGCTCTTCGTCGTCTTTTGAATTTCTTGATGATATGATACGTTAATGGGTGTTCTCCTATATCCTAGTTTAGTTTCCATGCCTTAAGCAATGAACCTTTGGGGTGGCATGATGGGTTTAATTTTGGCTTAACTCTTTGTATCCCCATTTGACACTCTGGAGAAGGTGCTTGGTGAGTGCATGCCTACAGCACTGTGAAATAGAAGTCCATCGTATGACGTCGCCACACTGCCTGCTCACGATCGTATGTTACCTTTTCACAACGTAGCACCAGTTTGGCAAAAACCATCCGCTAATGTAGGGTCGTGACATACGCCCAACGGCGTCGTTCACAAGATTTCCAAGCAAGGATTGTCTCCGAGGTCGGCGACATTCAACGTCCAAAGACCGTAGCTCCGCCACACCTGCTGCTGCTGGAGGGAGATTATACATTAGATGTCTTATGGTCAATGTAGGCTACTAGCTACATGTCCGCATTGAGGACCTCAGTGTTAACATTGTGTGTTACAAACTCTGATCAGCCTGAACATAGTGACTTGCTATCGATATAAACCCTCCAGGCGATAACAGCGTCACCTGGTAGGAACGACTGCTAATCAGACACACGCATGTTGCATGTGGTATCGCTGAGTGTGTTGTTCATGCGTGGCATCAGGAATATGCGCAATCTATATGAGTCTGGCCGAGGCAGATGTGACGGCTTGGAGGGTCAGCACGAGTATTTCGGAAACTGCACGACTTTTCGGTTGTTCGAGAAGTGCTGTGTAGAGTTTCTTCAACACATGGTGGAAACAAGGTGAAACCATGTCCAGACGTCGTGGGATTGGGCGGTCACCCCTCATTACAGTAGTAACACGTCGTAGGCTGTGCAGACTGGTGAAACAGGACAGGCAGCGAACTGTGGCGGAATGATCTTCAGATTTTAATGCTAAGCACAGTACAAGTGAGTCTGAACACTGGTAACGATGCGCCTGCACAGGGCGACCCATGAATGTATCAATGTTAACAACACATCAGCAACTATGACTGAAATGGGTACATGACTATAGGCTCAGGAAGTTGGTGCAGTGACAGAGCGTTGTATGGTCTGATGAATCCTGATACCATCCTAATCACGCCGATGCTGGAGCAGCAATGCGTCTTTCAGGTGAGCAGTTCCTTGACACCCGTACAGCAGGATGGACACAAGCTGGTGGTTTTTCCATTATGGTCTGGTGAACATTCAAATGTAATGCACCATGACGGCCAATGAGTATCATAAACTGATTGCAGAATTGAGTGACTTGTGTGTGTAGATGTGGTGCCAACTGCCTCCATGGGCCTACCAAGGCCTCACTGCTTCCACGCCACAACACTTCGCTGTTGTTATCCGTGTCAAAGGTAGACACACCGATTATTAGGTGGGTATTCATAATGATGTGGAGGACCAGTGTACACTCCATCGAGACGACTATCGGAATAACTCGTTACATGGGTGTATGCAGGGTGGAGGCCATGGGCATGATCCCACATGTCAAAAAATGCATGTTCTGTGTCAATATTCAAGGTTCTTGCAACGGGGTGCATCGAGAAAAGTGATCATTCAGTGCAAGGACACATTTGAAATCGCCGCCTAGGATAAAATAGTCGTGGCGTCATTGTAACAGAGGGGCAATTTCCTCTGTGAAGAAGCGGGAACGCTCTTCTGTTCTGTCTGTACTCGACAGTTCATAGATACTCGTACAATGAGATGTCCGCCAAGCACCGTCGCTGCCAATTCTCCCCCACCCCCACCCCCCCGAACGGTTCAAGATATCCCCTACCCTGATGCCTTTAGTAAGACGTTGTGTAATGCTGCTGATGGTTTTGAAGGCACGTATTCTCAGGCTTTATATCTGCACATATGGGAAATTCGTCGCTGTGCACTTCTTGTAGGAGGATGTCTATGTCCGCCGTCGCCGTTTAAATCACAACTTTAGGTAAAGATATCATTTTATGCGACTGAATGGCGTTGATATTGAGAGAGGCAAGCCAATATGCTTGTCTTCGTTCCTATGCCTATGTATCTATCGCTCATGGAAGCTTATGTCATTTGAATTTGTTTTGGCACATTGTGTGGCTCTGTCGTGTCTGCCAGTGTTGGTTATAGTTCTAACTTAAAGGGGCGCCGACGCTGCTGGGTTGCCTGTTGCTACCGTCAGCGAATCACCTTCACAGTCAGCCCAGCCTGCTTGGGAGAAGTTTGCCGTCGGCGTCGTCTTGCCAGCCCCATCTGTCTGTGTCGTCTTTTCTGGTACCATATATAGGTAATGGACTGACGATAGCCCTGCACTGTCGAGCTCTACAGGGCTATTCTACTGCCGATATGGTGGTGTTCAGGCTGTAAAGCAACGGTTTCCGTGGTCATATAGCGCGCTTCTGGCCCATTATTGACGGTCGCCCTTCGTACGTAGCTTCTTTTAGTCACGTTGTGGCTTAGAGCTCTCCAAATTCCCAATCGCTGAACACATCTTCATTGGTTACTCGACCCACCTACACCAGAGAGCAAACAGATACACATGTGTAATATCGTGTAGGGCGTCCGCGACCATGCAGAAGTGCTACAACACGACGTGGCATAGGGTCGACTACTGTCTGAAGTGGTGCCCGAGGGAAGTGACACCATGAATCCTGTCCATAAATCCGTAAGAGGAGTAGTAGGTGGAGATCTCTTCTGAACAGCACGTTGCAAGGCATTTCTGAGAAAACAGTAAACACGAATAATATTTTAGTGCCTTAGTTTACCATCTTAGTACCCATGTTCACTTATACTGAAGTTCATCTCGTAACCCGTTTCCTACACGCTATGCATTCGGTTCAAGTTATCTTCCTCAAGTTCACTGCCGTCTCTGACAGAGTGACAATGTTATCGGCAAGCCTTAAAGTTTTTCTTTCTTGTCCCCATCTTTAATTCGCATTCCAAGTTATTTTTGGTTTGCTGTATTTCTTCCTCCATAAGTAGGTTGAATAACACGGGGAATGATAGTTTAGAAACATGTGTTACCCTTGTTTCAGCCCATGCGTGTATTTTGTATTCTTTAAATTTTACAAGTAAAGTCTGATTTCTGTCCAAGCTGTACACAAAGCTTCGCACCATGTATTTAATGTAATCTCAGAACATTTTGTAGTCAATATTGTCAAAATTCCATTATTTTTCTATGAAACTAAAATTAAGAGTAAACAGCTTCTCAATTAAATGTCTGCCCTTGTTTTGTTCGATGTTATAATTTTCACATCGATACTTCAATTTTCAATGACGAAAGGTGAACGTAGCGACTGTATATAGATGCAAAAAATACCAAACTTTTACTATTTTCTGGAGGCTGGACACAGAATACTTACATTACAATTACAGCTATTCGTCATTGGAAGTAACGAAAGCAGTTACAAAAAAATCAAGAAACGTTATTTATTTCTTGACCTAGTAAAGACTCAAAGAAAGCGATTAGTTTACGTTTTGGAATTACAAATTCCTTTATAGCAATGCAATGTATCCGTATGACAACGACTTCTCCCTCGCGAGAAGCGTCTTCGTCCTCCACCATCTCCCTCACATCGGCTAACCAATCTTCTTCTGGCATCAGTTCGTCAAGCCACCATAGATCTGTATCTGAATAATCCATCTCGTCCGGGTAAACCTCGAAGAGATGCAGCTCTTCTGCCAGGTCAGCCTCCATGTCCAGTATATACTCCTCCAAATCAGCTTCCAGCAAGTCCATTTCCGATCGCCATCTAAAGAAACGAAGATAAAATTGATGTTTTTGGAAGATATTGTGTGGATAACTATCCTAAAATCTATTACCCTTAAACAGTGTCATTCTTCTGTGAAGAGATTTTTCAAACTTATAAAAATTTATGACTGTGTCATGGCACGTCTTTTAAGGAGTACGTATAACAAACCAACTTATCAAAAGCATTATCAGCACCAAGCTGACTTATTTCTAAAATACATTATGTGATGACCTCACACTAAGCGTTTGCAGACTACAAGTAAACGGTGCGACACATAGGAATACTACTACATATCGGATGTGTGAATTTGTCATGTACTACTTACTGTGCCAGAAGCGACATTGAACATATGTTGAAACGATGCTTCAAGACAATTTAAGGAAGTACGTCGGTCTCTCATTCTGATAGTTAACTACTACTAAAGTGATTAGCTGCATGTGTATCGTTTCATTTCCGGCATATCTCGTGGACTGCATGTTGCTACCCTTTACGATCGTGCTCACCACATTGACCATTACATGACGTCTGGTAAGGGGACTGAAATCGGACGTGTTTTAATTTGCCATCATCACCAAGAAAACAGATATTGCCACGTGTCACACTACAATGTCAGAGTCAGTAACGGACTGCTTCTACGTCAGTGACGTCACCAATGAGACGACCAGCCCCACCCACTGTCTATCTCTGTGCTGTGTCCACCCTGAGCACTGTGTGTGGCGACCTTATCTGTATCTCCCCTCTTTGCAAGCACTGACGCGCTATCATCAACCAATATAAGTAACATATATAACTAAAGGAACATATCTTCTATTATTCATAAAGACTTGGTACTTACATTTCAGTAGAGAGTATGAGCTGCCATAAAAGCCTGAAATAGAAAAGAGAAGAACATGCATTTTATTTACGATTGACGAAGGGTAAGTAGTTAGTTTTACTAACAATAAGCCATACTAAGAGCTCAAAGGAGTGAAAGGTTTTGCAAAACATGTATTTCGGTGTGAAACTTTTTAGGAACTTCGAGACGCGAGAGCAGTTGGTGCCTGTATGCCTCGCCAGTTACACGACAGCTCGCCTGCGATCAAAACGCGCGACTGACGCAGCGATTCCGGCCAACAGCGTTTAGAGTGACGAGTGTGCGAGGATGCGAGAGCTGGCGGCGACTTACCAGCACAGAATAGCGAATGCGACGTCGTCGAGAGCAGTGATAAGCACGAGAACAAGCATCTTGTCTGACTGCTTAGCACCAAATTAGTGTTTCCGTGGTTACCCCGGCTGTAGCTCCATTGTCGATACAGGAGACAAGGGAGGCTCTCCACTCACGAGTGTCGCGTGAGAAAACTGCTCAACGAATGATTGCTTTTATTCACATACTTACGTCGCCGCAGCCTGTTAATAAAGCATATTTAATGATTGTTGCACTGACCGACATAGTTAACATTGCAGTTTTATAATAGTTTAATAATTGTTCTTCATATATCCGTAAGCGCGGCATAAAGTTAAGGTGTAAATGCCGATACTTCATGTATAAACGTTGCTTTTGATAGAAACTACGCAGATGTTCCGAGGTTCCTCTTTCGGTTGTCTTTTGGTATCCACCCATCGCGTTCCAAAAATGTAGGTAGGATGACGTGCTTCGCTGTGCCTGCCTACCAGGGCATTTTCGTAATAGATGTAGGTAGACAAATTCCTGCATTGATTAAAAATGTATCAAGTATTTTCCGCTTATCAAGTGGTCGGGACCGGAAAGTTCGTTTGTGACACACAATTCGAAAATTCCATACTTTTTAAGTTGTACAGCTGTGACGTGTAACATCTGGTCCCAACTGATGGAAAGTATTGTAGATGTTTGACGTTTAAATAATCTAACTTGAGAGATACATGGTTTTTAGATGCAAAACGCTGTATTATTCTATAGAGTCGTATCCTTGGAATTGCAGCGACTATCACATTTCTTTCCATTCCAGTAAAGTCTGCTACTTCAAGGCAGAGAGACCGAGCGAGGTGGCGCAGTGGTTATCACACTGGACTCGCATTCGGGAGGACGACGTTTCAATCCCGCGTCCGACCATGCTGATTTAGGTTTTCCGTGATTTCCCTAAATCGCAAATGCTGGGATGGTTCCTCTGAAAGGGCACGGCCGACTTTCTCCCCGTCCGTCCATAATCCCATGAGACCCATGGCCTCGCTGTTTGGTCTCTTCCCCCAAACAACCCAACCCAAGCCAAAGCACAGACGACGTCAGTGGTATTAATGTACAGTAACGGCGACGTGTTGTCACTCACAACTTTTCCACTAGGCACATTACCTCATGCTGTGTGATAGCGGTGTGTCCTTCGATTCAAAGTATTTGTGAATATATTTTAGAGAAATCTCGCTTACATTTTGAGTTCCATTCCTTATCTTCTAGTAGATCTACAGTTCTTCTAGAATCACTCACTAGAAAGACGACGTCGGCGGCAGTTCAGACGCATAATGAGGCCTTCTTCGTCGCTTACACTTCCCCAATACAGATGTTGCTTTCCACATTTTCCTAGCTTGCGTACCTCCGCAATACAAGTCGCAGGACATGAAAGAATTATGAGCGTTGCTGTCCACGTGGACGGGACGAGGTCGGTCGTATTAACAGCTGAGGTTGTTGGTGTACACTGTCCTCCACGCTGATAGAAAAGATCTGGTTGTACGACAATAGCTTCACAATCCTAGCTAAACCTAGGTTTATAGTTTCAATTGATGCAAGCATTATCATGTGTCTCATCGGTAAAGATCACTATTATGGCAAGATCTTGCAGCACGGTGTGTGACTTCTCTGTCTCGCTTAGAAAATAGCTCAGGGCACTACCACGTACGTAATATGATTCCGTAACTGGATGACGATTGTATAATGCCACTGTAAAGCGAAAATAAAACCAAAACCTCCACACCTGAGATGCTGCACTCACTATGACAAGTAACCGTCCAACGTCGCTTGCTAACGATTCAAGATGTAGGCGCCTCGTCGGTTGTCAGTCAACAAACGGCGCCAGCAGTGTAGCCACCCTCTAGGCCAAACTGTGAAAGCTCCTGGGTGACCCGTTGGTGTTGTTATAGTCTAGCACTTCCATGTGAAGACTAGAACATGACAGTTAATAACAGTTTTACTACGAGCGGTTTAGTTCTTTCACACAAAGAGACTGTTTAACCCACGTTACAGTCACAGAAGTGTCATCCTCAGATTAATCGAGTAAGTATACAAGCACATATAACCGGCACACATCAGTACTTTGTTAAACATGTTTAATCTCGTTTCAAGGTATCCTGTATTTACCGTTTACAAAAGGAGACTCAACACCGATCCGTGTGAGAGGCTGCTATATATCAACTGCGGTGAGTGTAAGGTTTTGTCAGAAAGTCTAATGTAAAACCAGATTTTGAATAAAATAGTTAAGATTTTCTATAATAAAGCCTGGAATAATGATCACGTGTAATTTGTTAACCAACACATTTATTTCCACGCTGTCTTCAGCTTTAGGGATGCCACGAGCTGGGACCGTTAGGAAAGCATTCGGTGTCTTGGGCTTCCCGACCCTGGGCTATGCGACCTGTAACGTCAACGTGGGGTTTCCGAGCACAAATATTTTAGCCGTGACTATACCGACCGTCAATGAAAGCTTAATACTGGCGGAGCCTCTGCTGACCCCTTTTTAATATGTACAGTCACTTTCTCATTTTATCCATGTTTAGGACTTACTATGCACTTATTACAGAAGCATGTTCAATATATTTTTTATTTTTTCTTTATTTTCTTTTTAGTTTTACCGTTGTTCCCTTCTGCAACATTACTGAATAAAATGATTATACATATTATTTTATTCATTTTAAATTCTCACTCAATGTTTTTATAACAAAGCCATGACTTCAACTTCTTCTTATGTCGCACAATTCGTTATTGCAATATCTTTTTACCTTTTGTCTACATCCAATGTATCTTTTTTTCTCAAGTTGCAGGGCAATTAAATCCTTCTTCAATTTCAAATGTGGCATTTACTGCTTCCTCCTTCACACGTTCTGATGTTTTTGATTTATTGGAGAGTTCAGTTTCGTATTGAACGCACACCTACGACAGAATTCGTGGTTCTGTGCCACTGGTTAAAAAAATTCTACATTTCAGTTGGTATACTATAACGTTATGTGTACTGATTGACCGTGTAGTTCCGTGTACTGATTTGATATATAGTCAGTTAACTTCATGACCTTTTCTCCGACGGGCATTTTCTCCATTATTAATAAGCAAAGTAATTTTTGCCTTTTTTCTGGGAGCAAAATAAATAAAACAGGAAATCCCTTCGTTTCTTCTTCTGTGATTTCGATGTCAAAATGTAACGTGTATAGTGGTTTGAACTTTTCCAAACAGCTGTCAGATGACCTCTCTCACCCCCCCCCCCCGCCCCCCGCTCAAAAATAGCTCCCTTTTCGCATAGAATGTTCCCAGCTTCTACACAATCGAACACCAGGATTATTTTGTCACAAACAGAACCATCGTCAGATTTCAAAAAACTGTTACCTTCATCCAGCTTCAAAACGTCCTCGCTCAGTTGAATCTGCGATATAGTGCCAGGGTTTTAGTTCACCTCAACAGCTTCCCTCCTTACTTTACTCAATGCCGTCTTGCTGTTGTCATAACTTGGGCTATATGTGTCGAAATTAAAACTTTGTCTTTCAAATCTTGAAATCCCCCCTAAAAAAATTTGTTAAACAAGCACTGTGTTTTCTTCGTGGACTCTTTTCCTTCACTTACACATCTTACACCGTCAGGGATGACAGTCTCTAAACATTCTGCGTGGTGTCTGTTTGTTCTATATCGTGTCTCCCTACCACTTTCGCGCAACGACGCTCTGAGCATGTTTTTTAGGGAATTGACTAGTTTGAACCTGGGACCTGTTGCTGGTAAGGAGACGCCAGACCACACATGACATGTAGAATTCAGAAGAGTTCAGTGAGACTAGCGATGATATAACCAAATACTTAATGATTTCAGCGTCAGCTCCACTGCACTCCCTGTAAAAGAATCTTAATACTAACTAAATTTAGTGCAATGGGTTCAAGGCTTTCCTATTTTTAGTTAGCTGGTAAAATAACGTCGAAAAAGCAGTTAAGTTTACCTTTGGAAATTTTATTCTACTCACAAAACATCGTTTATAAATTGCACTAATGATAAAAGGAATTGTTTTAATACAGGATGGTAAAAACCAACTGCGTTCAACAAAAATGTGAACGAATATTCCCTGAATGGGTTTCCAAGTTCTACAATGGATCGAAGGATGACCTATGCCATATCACATCTATAATCTAGGTTTAAATTAAGTTTCACAAAAAACAAATTATCAAAATGGTCTACAGTGACCCTCAATTATCTTTAATTCCTTATCTAACTTGTCGTAAATTACAGTGGCTGATGTGGCTTCTCAATAACTATATAAAAGAAAAATCATCGCATTTCAGATTTTTACTTCAAGTGGCAAATGTGAACACCATGAGCTTTAATTGACGATCGACACTAGTATTACGTAAAGGGGATGTAACAGATGAGACTTCTGCAGTTCTGAGTGAGGCCTTATGCGCTCAAAAATGCGGCATCGCGTGCGTTCATTACCTTGTCGGTGTCCGTCAGGGGGCGGCGGACAGCACAGCTCCGCTCACCTCGCCGTCTCGGAAGCGACTCTTTCTAACTTCTCCTTACTACAATTTACCGAAGTTGGTTTAAAAAAAACTATCTGGCTGTGTTTCCATCTGACCAATCAGGGTCTCAATGTTAACCTTAAGCTCTGCCTACAAAAATTCTGTCTATCCAATGAGAAACGTTATACTTTTCGTGGTGGGGCAATGTTTTTAAAGTTTGCAACGTAACAGAGACGCGAAAAAGTCTCACGCTGAAACTTGCAGCTGGTGTGGTCCTTTACTGTTATCGTAACGTCTATACTGTTCTTTTGGAGGGCTCTATCTTTTAACATGGGCTGGGGGGTGGTCCTAACGTAACAGACACGCGAAAAAGTCTCACGCTAAAACTTGCGGGTGGTGTAGCCCTTTTTGTGTTATCGTAAGATCTATACTGTTCTTATGAAGGGCTCTAGCTTTTAACATTGGCTGGGGGGTGGTCTTGACGTAACAGAGACGCGAAAAAGTCTCATGCTAAAACTTGCGGGTGGTGTGGTGCTAGCAGTTAGCTGGCGACGTGGGTGTCCGTCCGTCCCTTATCGTAGGGCCTTCCAGCTTAACACAGTTCTGCTCTCGGCTTCTGTTCTCGTTTCTCCCCTCGGAACTGCGTCTGTCCCACGGTGGGAAGGTATGACATGCATTTAGGCATTCTTGTGTTAGTCTGTGGTATTCCATTTGCTCACCCGTCACTCGATTTATTCGGAGCTATGTGACATACTATTGGATTTGCTTATCATGTCAGGGTTTTCATGGAAGGTGTTGGATTTGCCTGACACCTTACAAGTCCGTCGCCGTTTATTAAGACATGGGTTACATGCTCATCGTCCACTTCTACGCCCACCTCTGACGAATGTGGAGAAACATGCTAGATGGCAATGGCATCAGGTAGAGTATTAGGTCCAATCCAGGTGCTGTTTGAAAATGATGGCCGCATTTTGGTTCACTGCAGGCAGGGGAGCGGCATCACAGTGACTGCATTCACACAAGACAATCAGTGCCAACTCAAGGCCTTGTGGTGTGGGGTTCTATTGGGTACAGCCACAAATCACAGCTGGTGTGTGTCCAGGGCACTGTGACCAGTGTGATCCCATGCTGAACTGAGGTGACTCAATTGCTAATAATTTCTACAGAACATACAAATGTACATTTCCTCAGACTATGAACGTCATATCTCCAGTCGTTGAAGGCGTTCTGAGTGTTCTGAACGTGAGTGTACAAATGGTGGGTAGCCATTCTATGAGACGAATTAAACCAGCAGATCATTGACCTTGTGTCCTATGAATAAATCCTGCTACAAAATGCCAGCACATTTTGAACAGCTCGAAAACGCGTTCATGATGGTAAAGTTTTTTGTAATGAAATGACGATAAACCTAAAATTGGTGCTGAATCATGCACTTTAATTGAAGTCATTATTGTTTCAAAAACAATTGTCCTAAAAGAATGTGGCGAAAAGAAAGACATCTTTTAATTCTTTTGCAAATGTGTCAGTCTTTTTATGCTTTTTATTGTGAGTGATTGTTTGTTACAGCAATGTGTCTTGAATATTTATTTGCATTTGCATGTTTGATGCTTAATTTGTAAATTATTCATAATGACAGCTCACCCCTGAGAGAGAGAGAGAGAGAGAGAGAGAGAGAGAGAGAGAGAGAGAGAGAGAGAGAGTCCCCACTCTTATATATGCATAACATCGAATGTTACACAGCGTATTTGTTTTGTAAGTAAAAAACGCCTTCTCTTGCTGCATTGTGTTTTATGTTCACAGACGCGTTTCGCCTTTTTCATTTATAAGTCACATCTGTGGAATCTATAATAATACATTTATTGCATACTTTTGTGTTGATATATACTTGCTTCTTATGTAAATAAATGACTACCTATGGTTCTTCCTGTTTTTAGTTGGCAACGGTGTTTCCTCTCATCTGGTCAAATGGAGGTCGCACTACCTTTCGACTGAAAAAACATAAGCATATTTTACTCTTGCGAACATTTTTCTTCCCATTTTTCATTTTGTTTGCACTTGTTCTTGTGACGCACTGTCACTTTCAGTCTTCTGTCAGTTATACAGACATAACATTAATGTAGCCTTAACTACTTTGACTTCAATGTGTATCTCATCCTGTTTGGTTTGTTTACGTACACGTACACGTTGCCAACCGAACGAAGTATATGCTGAAACTAGCGCCTTTTCGTTTCTATTACGTTGATGTCGTCTGTTGTGGTGTGTGTGTGTGTGTGTGTGTGTGTGTGTGTGTGTGTGTGTGTTTGTGAGCGAAAGAGAGAGAAAGAGAGATAGAGAGAGAGAGAGAATAGGACCAGTGAGTGAGTGGAAATCGGGTTGGGAGGCATTATTGTCATGATAATAGTCCTCTGTTCTGGCGTTGCTCTATTATTTTATTTATTAGCGTACAAAATGAGTTGTTTGGTTTGTGTACTTCATCATTCAACTGGGTTTTCTTTTCTGCTTCGTTTCTCTGTATGTGGTAATTTTATTGCATGGTTATGAGATGTTTGTTATTGACGATTCTAATTATTTTCATGTCTTCTTCTCAAGTGGTTGGTTTGTGATTGTGTTCTCTTAGTTGTTCTGCAAATTTGGAGTGGTTTGTCCATACTTCCAGGCTGTCATGTGTTCTTTGTATGTCACAGAAAATGTACTGCCTGTTTGTTCTATGTATCTGCCATCACAAGTGTTACACTGTAATTGAAATGTATCTGCTTTCTGGTATATATCTGCGGTTTTGTCAGGTTTAGGGTGTATTTTTTGATATAATTGTCTGTTGTGCATCCTAAGTTTATTCCTCGTCTTTTGAAAAACTTGGTGATTTTTTGTGTGAGTTTGTGTTTGTGTGTCATTATGTGCCATCTTGTGTTTTCTCTTATGTTTTCCAAATAATTTTGCGTAGTTGTTATAGTACTGAGTGATTGTGATTGTGTGTGGTTCTGTAGTGATGCTGTCAATGGTTTTGCCTTTTTCTGATTATATTTTACTATTGATTTTGTTGTTTAACGTTGTAACTATGTCACTGTTGTACTCCTTGTTTAGGGCTATCTGCATTATGATCTCCAATTGGTTTTCGTAGTTTTCTTTGTTTGACACTGTAGTGAGTCTATGGAGCACCTATTGAAGTATTACTTGGTTTTGTGAGTGTGAGTGGTTCAAGTACTGGGGGATAATAACGTCAGTTACTAGCGGTTAACAGTGAATTTCAAACATATGCTTGTTGTTTTGCTTATCCATTGTTATATCCAGAACGTTAATTTGGTTGTTCTCTTTCCTGTGTGAATCTTAATTTTTATGTACCTTGTTGATGTCAGTATGTAAATCTTCAATTTTTGTTTGTGGTTCATCTATTAAGCAGAGGATGTCATCCATATACCTGAACCAGTATAGGATATTGGATTCTTTTGCTGCTGTTTTGTGATCACTGGATAAGTTATAACTAGTTCATTTTCTCTAGGTAAGGACAACCGGTCTCAGGTTATACACTGGAGGTCCTTCTTTTCCCATTCCCTATTCCCAGGGAATGAGCAGGAATTAGTCAAGATCACCTTGGGTATGCACCCAGGAAACTGTGCCAGTTACAGTCAAGATCATGTAAATCTAAAGTCGTCACATGTCATAAAAATGGCGGCAACACCCTCTACCTCTCCACACCCTGCCGCTTTCAAGCATGACGATTAAGCTCCCTCATCAGACGTTACAGTTTTTTAACTGGGACACTTAAGTGCGAGGCGTTATTGTGGAGCTGGACAGCATAGGAAGAGGATGTGTCTATCTCTTAACAACAAATTATATCACCTGAGTTCTATTTGTCAACAACAGCATTACATGACATCTGCAGAGACCACATCGAGTCAGATATGTAAGTACCCTCATTATCCCACATTTTACGTATTTTTCAACAATTTCCCACAATGTTCCTGTTTTATAACTGGATGCATTCTGGAGCTGGGTAGCGTAGGGAGAGAGGTTGTAGCCTGTGTCTATTTGTTTATAACAAATTACGTTACGTCACATCGATTGGGATCTATTTGTTAACAACAGTTTTGTAGTCCGTGGAACCACTAAAGAATACACCCAGGCAGATATGTAAGTACTCTTTTTATTCCATATTATCCCACATTTTCCGCAATTATATTTATTTTCAACCTTTTCTGGATGTTCTTTTGTGCAGTTACGCAAGATACACTGCTGACTTCCAGACGTCGCGACGACGCCATAATGCTCTCAAGCAATCACATTGCAGTATGTACTTTAATTAGATATCACTGATATTGAAGCACACTTCCCCAAATCCATCTGTTATACTTGTGACACTCTGGAGCTGAACAGCATAGGGTTAGGTTGTATTCCGTGTCTGTTTGTTAATAACAAATTATGTTACTTGAGATCTATTTCATTTATAACAGGTTAATATTTCGTCCTTATAAGCACCAACAGAAGCCTCACTGACACAGATAAGTAAGTAATCTCATTCACCCATATTTTACGAATTTTTTCCGTATTTTACGCAGTTTTACACATTGTACACAATAATGCGAGTTAAGTGTCAACATGGTGTCAACATTGCCTTGCATCGAGACAAAACGTCACGTCACATACGTCACGTCACGTCATGACGTCACATCACAGTGGCGCAACGTGTCGTGGCACGTCGTGATGCGTTGCACAGACGTCGTGTAGTTGCCAGTCGAGAACAATGCAGGATGTTGCCGATTTATTTGTCGTTGCTAGGACACCACTCGAGTACTAGTGTTGGGCGTCATAGTGTTAGAAATGAAAACATTCGTACAAATAGTGACATCATAGAGAATTCTACACGCGCTACTGATTTCCATCCAGAGATGCTTTATATAAGACAAATATCACACAGCAGTAGGTAAATCACCACTACATTACAAGATTATGGCACGTCACAGTAACACTTTGATGCTTCCAACCAAAGTTTCTGTATGTGTGTAGCACAGCACTACAAAATACACCTCTACAGACGTAAGAAACGAAAATGAATTTGACCATGGGGGAATCCATCCCTCAGACCCGGTTGTGTTGGCGTCTAGCCGAGAACGCCTATGTTTGCGGACACACTACTCACCTACTGCCGAAAAGTTACTTTATAGTCCTCTCCGGTCTGGCGCCAGACATTGGTGCTATATTAGTTCTCGCCGAGAGATCTCCTCCCCACGTTAATAACGGTAAGCAGATGCCGACGCGTCGATGAAATTATGTAAGTCTGGCACACACCTAGATCTACATCTACATCTACATTTACATCTACATTTATACTCCGCAAGCCACCCAACGGTGTGTGGCGGAGGGCACTTTACGTGCCACTGTCATTACCTCCCTTTCCTGTTCCAGTCGCGTATGGTTCGCGGGAAGAACGACTGTCTGAAAGCCTCCGTGCGCGCTCTAATCTCTCTAATTTTACATTCGTGATCTCCTCGGGAGGTATAAGTAGGGGGAAGCAATATATTCGATACCTCATCCAGAAACGCACCCTCTCGAAACCTGGCGAGCAAGCTACACCGCGATGCAGAGCGCCTCTCTTGCAGAGTCTGCCACTTGAGTTTGTTAAACATCTCCGTAACGCTATCACGGTTACCAAATAACCCTGTGACGAAACGCGCCGCTCTTCTTTGGATCTTCTCTATCTCCTCCGTCAACCCGATCTGGTACGGATCCCACACTGATGAGCAATACTCAAGTATAGGTCGAACGAGTGTTTTGTAAGCCACCTCCTTTGTTGATGCACTACATTTTCTAAGGACTCTCCCAATGAATCTCAACCTGGTACCCGCCTTACCAACAATTAATTTTATATGATCGTTCCACTTCAAATCGTTCCGCACGCATACTTCCAGATATTTTACAGAAGTAACTGCTACCAGTGTTTGTTCCGCTATCATATAATCACACAATAAAGGATCCTTCTTTCTATGTATTCGCAATACATTACATTTGTCTATGTTAAGGGTCAGTTGCCACTCCCTGCACCAAGTGCCTATCCGCTGCAGATCTTCCTGCATTTCGCTACAATTTTCTAATGCTGCAACTTCTCTGTATACTACAGCATCATCCGCGAAAAGCCACATGGGACTTCCGACACTATCTACTAGGTCATTTATATATATTGTGAAAAGCAGTGGTCCCATAACACTCCCCTGTGGCACGCCAGAGGTTACTTTAACGTCCGTAGACGTCTCTCCATTGATAACAACATGCTGTGTTCTGTTTGCTAAAAACTCTTCAATCCAGCCACACAGCTGGTCTGATATTCCGTAGGCTCTTACTTTGTTTATCAGGCGACAGTGCTGAACTGTATCGAACGCCTTCCGGAAGTCAAGAAAATAGCATCTACCTGGGAGCCTGTATCTAATATTTTCTGGGTCTCATGAACAAATAAAGCGAGTTGGGTCTCACACGATCGCTGTTTCCGGAATCCATGTTGATTACTGCATAGTAGATTCTGGGTTTCCAAAAACGACATGATACTCGAGCAAGAAACATGTTCTAAAATTCTACAACAGATCGACGTCAGAGATATAGGTCTATAGTTTTGCGCATCTGCTCGACGACCCTTCTTGAAGACTGGGACTACCTGTGCTCTTTTCCAATCATTTGGAACCTTCCGTTCCTCTAGAGACTTGCGGTACACGGCTGTTAGAAGGGGGGCAAGTTCTTTCGCGTACTCTGTGTAGAATCGAATTGGTATCCCGTCAGGTCCAATGGACTTTCCTCGGTTGAGTGATTCCAGTTGCTTTTCTATTCCCTGGACACTTGTTTCGATGTCAGCCATTTTTTCGTTTGTGCGAGGATTTAGAGAAGGAACTGCAGTGCGGTCTTCCTCTGTGAAACAGCTTTGGAAAAAGGTGTTTAGTATTTCAGCTTTACGCGTGTCATTCTCTGTTTCAATGCCATCATCATCCCGGAGTATCTGGATATGGTGTTTCGAGCCACTTACTGATTTAACGTAAGACCAGAACTTCCTAGGATTTTCTGTCAAGTCGGTACATAGAATTTTACTTTCGGATTCACTGAACGCTTCACGCATAGCCCTCCTTACGCTAACTTTGACAACTCGCCCAAGCATCACCACGTCGCGAATAAGACAGCTCCGCATGTTTTCCTGACATTACACCAGACCATCTCACCAGGCGAGGTAGAGAGATTGCACAATATATGTGTAATCTACTCCACTCTGGCGGCTGGCACAGATGGTGTCCCATGGTTCAGTGAGAGGGTATCCCGCCGCAGAAAAGCCTGTCGTAACTCACCAGCGCCTTTGCAGACAATCGTAGCCAACAGTTGAAGCTCCAAGCACTGCCCTCCCCACCCCATCATACTTTCTCTCTGGACCACCTAGGCGAACCAGTCGCAACTCGCAGACACTTACACGCTGACCAGAGGAAATAGACTTATGTGGTTATAAAGTTGTAGCATTGCTCGGTTCTCCTCTGAAGTACCCGAAGCAGCGTGACATCTCATTTAGCTTTGCGATGCAGCAACTGCTCTCTGAGTTCGGCATAATAGTTCTGTCACACTATTTAACCTCCGCTGTTTGTTCGTGGTCTGAAGGACGTTCGCAGGTCCAAAGGCTGTTTGCACAAAACGCGGTAGTCGAGCGACCTATGGTGGCAATCCTTTAAAATGAATGAGAATTCTCTATTCTCATAACAACAAGAACTGCGTATTTGTTATGAAACGACATTACAGTGCCACGCAGACGGAAATTAAAGTTCTAGTTGACAGCGGAAGAGCAATCGATCGATCGACCGACAGACGGAATCCACTGTTCTGTACATAAATAAAGCACTTTGTGCTAATTTTGCAGGCCTGGAACACGTGCAGAAATTGGTCGTATGAACACTAAAAATTTCTGAAGTCGCACGCATTATTCAATTGTCAGTTGCAACCGTTTTCAGTGGAACTGAACGAAGAATACGGAGACTTCATTTACTACTGCAAAGTACGTTGGTTATGTCAAGGAGCATGCTTGGACGATTTTTCGATTTAAAAATGGCTATTGTTGAGTCGATGAAGGAAAAAAACTGCAGGAACGAATATTAGAACATCCGGAATGGATGGCAGACATTGCATTTTACGTGGACTTGACTGCACACTGCCCAAAATAAGACACTGCAAGGTAACTTCCTTCTGATTTGATGGGGATGTATTTAAAAAGTAAATGGGGTTGCAGGAGTGACACATTCGACAAAAACAGTCCACTTCCTGAAGCTCACTGCCGTTAAAGAAAACGCGAGATCTGAAAAATTCATAGTGTCTTTGAAAGAATTGCAAGGATAGTTTAACAAAGATATCGAGGACAGTATCAATCTTACATCTGTCTCCGTGCTTTGTGCGCCCTCTTTGCTGGGTCGTAACGCGCTGTCTCCTATGCAAGCGGGCACGGGTTAAAAAAAAAATGGCTCTGAGCACTATGGGACTCAACTGCTGTGGTTATCAGTCCCCTAGAACTTAGAACTACTTAAACATAACTAACCCAAGGATATCACACACATCCATGCCCGAGGCAGGATTCGAACCTGCGACCGTAGCAGTCGCACGGTTCCAGACTGGCACGGGTTCGATTCTCGGCCGGGTAGGAGATTTTCTGCGCTCGGGCACTGAGTGTTGTGTTGTCCTCATCATCATTTCATCCTAATCACCGGCGCGAAAGTCGCCCAAGTGGCGTCGACTGAAATAAGACTTGCGTTTGACGGCCGAGCTTCCACAGATGGGGCCTCCTGGCCAACGATGCCATACGCTCCTTTTTTTCCGTGCTTTTTGGAGATCGTTTCCCATTTCAATTGAAAACGGCCCTGTGCATATGCCGATGTAACTAAATGGTGATTCCCGTTTTAATAACAAATCTTTTTGCGTTAAAACTGTCCAGGGCGTCTACACTGTTTTCCTCAGGTAGGGTTTCTAAGTGTCCATAAAAAGGTTGCAAAACTGCTACAATATTTCGATCGACATATTTGTGTGAAAGATCTTTCTCGCTTGTCAAGCTAAATTAGTCACGATTACTTGTGATCTTGAGTGCGAAGCTCTTTGAATTTGCCCGTGTCTGTTTGCATCAGATAAAAATTGTATTAAGTCTTCAGAATGCGAAAAGTAATTAAATAACGCTGAAAGTTTGTTTTGTTTGTGGCCTATGTCGTTGGGAAATGTGAAATACAAAACCAAATAGTATGCAGTGCGACTGCACTCCCATTTAATTGCGACACGGTCGCAGTTTTCCCGTCTCCCCCATCCTCGCGCTCAGACAGCATGGCGTGGTGGTGGGGGAAATGTGAAGTAAATCCAACCCAAGCATTATCCTGCACTTTGCCCAGATCCATCCGCCCCAAACAATGTCCTCAGGTTCACAGAATGCTGAATAGAGCCTGAACAATATTCTCTGACGTACCGCACGCTGCATCCATCATTAGAAACATACAACACCTAATGGGGGCGCATCCACCTTTGCTGCGACGTCCCATAATCTAGTGATGAAGTGTTGGTTCACCTGACGTGGTGTGGTATTTGTTTTACATACAGTATCTTTCATCAGAAATCGGTAGTACTTATAGAGCTCTCGATTGCGTCACTATTTCTACCAATGTCTTTGTTTATAGCACTATGACGTTACACACTAGTAATGGAATAGTGACTTAGCAATGATACCCAAATCGGGACCATGCTACATTCTGACCAAGTGACAACATCATGACACCAACCTGATGGTATACGATTTGCCCAGAAACTAGATGCATGTCTTCTATTCTGGAACTCTTAACTAATATGCAAATTTTGGGTCAGAATCATTATGTTATACAAATCACACCCACGTGGGTTTAAACTCAATATGCAGAAGTTGTGTAATGTGTAAGGGTGGGGTTTGTTTTTGCTTATTCTAGAATTGAGAACAACTGTGTGAGGAGAAATGACAAGTTTAATGTCGCAATATTTCTCACCAAATTACAGCTTTTCACACAGTTTACAACTCGCCAACATAAAAACAGCGCAATGGATAACGCATCTTGGCAACATCAAAAAGTGAAATAAGTTTATACACAACAATATTAAATAGTAACTCTCTGAAAGCACATTAATCCTAAACACAATATTATGAAAGTTTATGAGGAAGTTTCTTTACATTAATCCTAAGCACAATAATGCGAAAGTTTAATTGGGAGTTTCTTTACAAAATTGCTCCTACACATATGTTATGATGTTGGTCAGTACTACGAAAATCGTCCGATTCCGGTTCAAAGTTCGGTACTATTTACGATGACAATCAAGTCAATATTGGATGGATAGTCAAGTGACAAATTTGAGCGCAAGATTACCCAAGGCTGCTCGAGTTTACAGTGGACGCAAGCTGGTGAACCAACAAAGCTTGTGCCTGTGCACATGGTATTTACCTTAAGCTGCGACGTGCTGCTGTCTGCAAGGCCCCTCTCTCCCACTGAAATTCCTACAAAACTAGTCTGGCCTTTGCTGAACTTTCCAGCAGAAACTTTCCCTCTGTTTCTCGTTATGCGAGAAAACGTACTCAGCCCTAGTCTTATTATGTGGCGATATACACATGCATGGTTCGAACAGCGTGCATATTATAGTGCCCTCTCAGTTCTCGAAAGAACAATTAACTAATTTGGCTGGTTCGTTTCTCCACAGTTGGAGCTAAACGTGGCTACAGCTAATTCTTTAGCTGGGGTGCAGCCGCTGTGCATGCAGTGTCCACACCAATTTCTTCTCTGCATCGTACGGAGCGTTAAGTGCTCCATTCTGCACTTGACATCAGTTCAGAGAGGAGTCCCTCTGAAAAATTTCTCTCTTCTCCTACTCATGGCAGAACTGCCTCCCTCCACTCGGGTTCCTTTTTCATGTCACGGCTTTTTTCGACCAATAGGAGCATTTCTCTTATTTTGTAGAGACACTCTCTACCAATCGCAATGTCCCTTCTATCAAACTGCTTCGAAACTTCAGTATTTTTCTCCTTCCTAGTGCGTTACTTCCGATCAGCCGTTTTGTGCCTGTTCTAGACGCCTAAAGTACATTGACCTTTCCATGTGTCGCACTCGCTGGACGAAAATGCGTCACTTGCTTATGTTCGTATCCCATTAGAATTCCGAAACTCAGTTTTCTAAAGCTTCTTCTGTGCCCTTGAGCAGATGCCTCGCTACAGGCAGTCCTCCTGCTTGAATCACCTGGTCCGGGGTCGCTGTCCTCCTTCCTGCCTCCCCTTTAAATTGTTTCTGGCGTAACTCCCACAGCACAGCTTCGCTACGTCATTGTGGAGCTGGCTTTTCAAACCTAAAAACGACTCGACTCGCATTCTCTGTTCTACCTTCTGCTCAAAGACATGCATTGTATAGGAATGGTGTGTTAATTGCCGTCGATTTACTGTCATACCTTTTTGCATTACATATTGATAGGCAAATGTTCTCATAACTGTCGATTTACGTTAGGTGTCATCTTTACCTTCTCATTGCGATTTGTAGAGGTCTCATGTACGGTGTGAATCTGACCATTTATTCTGCCACCTTAAAAATTCATTCTTGTAATGGCTGTAATATCTCTTTATATTCGATGAATTATTCAGATACAATTCTACCCTTGAATGACGTTTACTAATTTTCTATCGTCATACTCGCAGAATCCATGCGAAAAGTAGTTCATACAATAGCTATGCCATGAGCGCATAAGTATTCTTTGCAGTACTCTCTCTGGTCGTTGTCAAAAAAAAAAAAAAAAAAAAAAAAAAAAAAAAAAAAAAAAAAAAAAAAAAGGAAAGGGAGCTTCCGAGATTGTCTTCGTGCCGATTAGCCTGAGCTTGGTTTGGAAGAACTGTAATCTGATCTGATTATTGAGATTTATCACAGAAGATAACTGATACGAACTGTACGATTAAAAAGGAAATATATATAGATTGCTCCTTCAAATAAAAGGTGTGTATTTGAAATTTGAGGATTAATGATATTATCGATATATTGCGTAGTTGTTAATCAGAAGGGAACTTCCGAAAGACTGGATACGAACCTTCATTTAATAATCCAAGAGCTCCATTACTTCTTCGGAAGGTTAATCTTCATCAAAGCCAAATATCCGCTTGATATGAGGTTTCCCGACTCATTATACAACGCTCCCTAAATTACGAGGCATGGTGACGGGAGCCAAAGGAATAAGATAACTGGGTTGATACATGTGACGCCATTCTGTCATCTATCCAGTGGAGCACGGCAACCACTTACGAGAAACATCCTAAACAATGACACAGCTCTGCCGCTGAGCTGGCGCGTTCCCGCACATAACATGAGTCTTTCGAGAGGAAACTGCTCTCAGCTAGTGTCAAAATAGCGAGCGTCCGTCGCTCTGGCCCTTGAGACCCGACATCAAAAGAGAAAT
This sequence comes from Schistocerca nitens, assembly GCF_023898315.1. NCBI lineage: Eukaryota > Metazoa > Arthropoda > Insecta > Orthoptera > Acrididae > Schistocerca > Schistocerca nitens. Next base: position 610,440,592 of record NC_064619.1, read on the forward strand.
CCGCCAACCAGGGGTCGGGACTCTGTCCGCAGTTCCCAGTGACCGGATGTCCCCCTGAAACATCCCCTTAGAAAAATTTATACAAGACTGTGCTTAACCTGACACACAATATTTTTAGCGCAAAGCAATCTGACTTTCAATAATCCCTACAAAAGAATGGCCCTGACCAACATTAACCTATACCTTTCACAAATCACTTACCTCACAAAAATCTTCGTTACTCAAGCTACTGCAATACAGCGAGCGCCACTACTGCCAGCTAAATAAAAGATTCAAACTACTGAAGGTACTAACTACTGATAGGCTTAGTTAGCAAATGAAAGATTTTAATAGAGAACAAACAATGTATTTACCTTAATAGTCATAATATATATAGCAGTTCATGACAAATTTCAAAACTCCGCCATCTCTCTCCCCACATCCACCACTGCTGGCGGCTCACCTCCAACTGCGTAACGCTACGCGCTGTTCACAGCCAGCTGCCTAACACTACAATGGCAGACAACAATGCAAACTAGCCACAGACTGCACACAGCACAGCCAGTGATTTTCATACAGAGGTGGCGTTACCAATAAAAAAACATAAACAGCCTACTTACATAGCCCCCATGCTCCCCACAAAAAATTTTACAAATTGTTTTGGGCACTGGGCAATACATATTTGTTAAAATTTTTCATAATCGTAATTACAATAACAAAGAAATCAAATGCACACACTTCTTGATACAATGTTGGTCAAAAGCTAAAATTTTCTCACAGTCCATAAAGATAGTTCTGATCATTCATCATAATAGTAATTACAGTTTTTTTTCACAAAGTCTCATTAGTAAAAGAAATTGCACACAGAATTAGTGGATTTCCATGGAGTCTTGAAGAAGTAGTGTTGTCCTTCCAACGGAAAGACAGTGCTGACTCTTGACATGTTGACAGGTAATGGGCCACTACAGAGCAAACCCACAGCAGAGTCAGTCGAAGTTTTGAAGAGTATTGGTAGGTAGGTCATCACAGAGCAGACCCATTGTAGTCCTGGTAGAGATTATGGTACTGGTGGGCCATCAGAGGTGCAGACCCACTGCAGTCCTGGTAGAGATTGTGGTATTGGTGGGCCACCAGAGGTGCAGACCCACTGCAGTCCTTGTAGAAATAATGGTATTGGTGGGCCATCAAAGATGCAGACCCACTGTAGTCCATGTAGAGACAGCCAGCAGCCATCTGTTGCAACTGTGCAGGTGCACAATCACCATTGAAGAGTCTTGCGGACAATATAGCAAGTCCATAAACCACCACTTGTGCACTCACAAAGTTTTTGGAATTGTCCTCAGAACCAGCAATGCTGTTATCCAGTCCCTTGCTGAATTATAACACACGTGCAAACACTAACAGTCCCTACTTCTCACATATTGTCCATATGCTATGACCAACAGAAATGTGTGCAGTGAAATGGAACTTACAAGTTACTTAATTTGATGTACTGGTGTCAAGTACAATTTTATAACATAAGAACACAATAACAAAGGTACAGAACACATCATTAAAAACATAATAATACAGATAACATTTGTAGTAATAGGGCTTTACAAAAGAATAGAAATAAACATATACATCAGTGTTACAGGAATTATGACATAAGTAAATACATAAAAGATCAGATTAACTTTTGAAACATCACCTTCACATATGAGCAACAAAACAGAATAAATAATGTCTCAACATCTTTACAAAGTAAATAACATAGTATTAGGAAAATTCTACAACATAAATCTTATTAGCTAAACATATAAATACAGGAAAAACATAAATACCCAAGGGTACACAAACATATAGCGGAATAATACAAGGAAAGGACAGGGTTTGTTTTACTGCAGTATTTTGCAAACAAAACTTTCTTTACTTCTCGGAGATCTCCCCTCATTCATCATTATTCCCAAAAAGTCCTATCTATACCTGCTTTCTATATTCTATTCATATTTCTTTCAAAATAATTATTTCTCAGTGCACAATACTCATTTTTGCCAAATCTGTTTCTTATAGCTTCTCAATGCATTTCTTCCAATTCATCATAGTTAGTTTCTTATATAGTCTACCCCCTCTTAAGCTACCTTAAATCTACTGAGCTCAGATGCTAAACTAAGGGACGAGGCAATGCAGCAGCACAAAACAATTAACACAAACAGCAATGACAAAAAAAAAAAATACAAAAGGCAAAGCAAGCAGCATAAATTACAACTAATATAAGGCAATGAGCAGCAAACAAGAAAAATAAATCAGTAGTAAAACTGGCTTAACAGCGTAATACAAAGTCAAATTCAGTAACATTATGCCTGGCAAACAGCAGCAGAAAATGAAATACCAAAACATGACATAGCTCAAGCAGAAAAAATATTACACTAAAGACAACAATGCAGAAAAAGGGAAATGTCTATTCACATCTTAATATCTATGTCATTAAAGTGGTGCACCACAACAACTTATTGTAAAAAAAATATTACCATGTACTTGAAAAGAAAATTATGTGTGCAGTTACTGTTACTAGTCCCTTCTTATTGTTCTTTCCTTTCCAAGTGCTTTTTTTAAGAATGTGGATTACGAAATTATTATTTAATAGATCTGTTGACAGAAAGTGTTCACATTAGCAAATGCATTTTATTTTATAAAAGCAATGCTGCAACACAGCTGGAAACTAGATATCAAATGAAATAAGCAACTATAAAAAGCAAAGCATAAAAATATCATTCAATAGTCATGTGACATTTCATAAGTTAGTAGAAATTCTCTCAACTCTCGTAGAAAGACGCTTGTCATAATCAGGTGTGCAGATGTAAAAATATTTCTCGTCATTTCATTAGGCATTTCAGTAAATATCAGAAAGTACGATATGTTTCCAAGTAATTAGTGTGTCGTATTTGCGATGCTTTCTACAAAGGAATGTCAATAGCGAGGTTAATGGCCTCCCTTTTTTTTTTTTGCCTAATGGCTGTTTCTCCAGGTGGCTGGCACAGGTGGCTGCTCAAGACGCATTACGTCAAGGTCACTTACCTTTTTTTACCGAAATATTTACAGTTTCCGCTACAGTGGCAGTCTCGTATAAAAATATTTCACAGGTCAAGAATTTGCGTTACAAATCTGTAGAAACAAAATCCTATTGATATAACAGTGTCCAAAAAGTTTTCGTCGGCATTGTAATACATTCACGCATTTACATACATTTCATAACAAAGTACGATTCTTGGTTTCCAACAACCTGTTTCACAAAACAGAGTGAGTCCCTAACCACTACTCATTATTCCTTACCTTATTCGTCGACACTTCTTCAATATTTTATGATAACAGATACGTAGCATACTCAAATAACTCATATAGCATCAGCTTATTGATCATAAACATACCGCAACAGCATAATACACATAGTCATCGTAATAATATCATAACACCTCAGTCAACTCTCAAAATCGTCGTAGCTTCCTCCAATAATTTCAAAACCTAAAAAAAAATTCTCTGCTCATGTCAAAAGTGTCATCTACCTCAAATGTACTGTAAAAATCATGATACCATGCCAAATACATCATTCAAAGCTCTCATAGTATCACAATGGTTCCGAAAAAATATGAACAGTTCACAAAGTAAGACAAAATACAATTTCGTAAGTGTGAAGTTATCCAACGGTGCAATTACGTAAACATCTGTCACTGCCGTAGTAAAAACGTTTGTCTCTCTCAGTTAAATGATCAGATAGCTGTGTAATTTGTGTGTTAGAGAAATATGGTACCGATGTGTAAAATTGTATAAGCAAATACCATATTAGCTAGGGCTCCTTGTGCTTGCCAAACACATGGTACACAAAGTAAGCGTGTACCCCCCTGAGGATTAATGTAATTATACCCTCAGGTGTTACAGATTACAGCAATGGAATGAAATGTATCACGGAAAAACTTTGTATCATTGTACTTCAAACATCTTAAAAAAAAATAAATGTTTTAAGTGCGAAATTAATCACTCAAATACGTGTACTGTAGCGCTAAACTGTGCGTCATGTTGTAAGATAACCTCTGTGGAAGTCTCGTAGTTATCGTCCTCCGAAAGCTAAGTTCTGCAGAAGTCAATGTACTTACCTCATGATAAACAAAAGTGAAATGCTTTGTGTATAGATATCGTAGTTATTACGCTTATTGTTGTGATGAAGAAAGTACTGTACTGTAACGTATTGTTGTGCAACGAAAAAGGCTGTCTCATTGTTGCTATACCACAAAAGTTACTACTAAACATGTTTTTCTTTCCAGAAGAATTCAGAAAACTGTGCAGATATAAAACAGATACACCGCAAAAGCAACATTGTAAATTGTCACTCATTAATAGCGTCGTGATAAAATCGTGTAGCTGTCACATAAACTAACCTCTGTGTCATCTGGTATCTCTCAGAAAGCACTTTAATTTCAGAATGTATTTTCAAATAAACCAAAATGTTGCATTAAAATCTCATTAACAGTACTGGTAAATGTTCTAAGTATGTGAGCCTTATAGTGGTTACGTAATCGTGCAACAAACAAGCAAGAATGCACACACACAATAACACTGTGTCGTCTGTTCACAATAACAATGCATTCGTAATTTCTGTTTAAATAAGTTCTCTTGGTTCTTGATTGGATATTTAACTTCAAACATTGTTGTATGTTAACAGATTCTAAGTCTGACAAAGCTTACTAGCAATGTAAAGTGAAAAGTTATATGGCAAAAACAAAGTTAAAAAGCAGATTATCTTTCAATAAACGGTTTTACATGTGAAATGTGGTGTAAACCTTTACTCTTCCTAGTGCACAGAGTTTCAACTTCAAAGCAATTATCATGTTGTATACATCGGTAAAGAATGCTAACATTTTTTTCTCAAGGCTAGCGTCTTATGTTATTTTTCTCGGAGCCAGCGGGCGCACGCGGCTGCCTGCTGTGCGAGTCATTGTCTGTCTCTTTGTTGGCGCGCGCCGTTATTGGGATTTGGAGACCTAACTTCTACAAATTCACCTCCTCGAGTGGGTCCTGCTCTGTTTGAATCCCGCCAGTTCTGATGCAATTCAGGTCTGTCGTTACGATCATATCGTCTGTCGTCATGTCGGTAGATGCCATAGTTTCTTTCTTGTCGGTCACGTGGTGGAGAATTTCTCCCTGAATCGTAACTGCGCGCTGGACCGTTGCGTCTGAAGTTATTCTGCCTCCCTTGATAACAATAGTTCTGGTTACCATATTGTCTGTTTCTATGATTGTCTCTGTCATATTCATTACTACGGAAATGCGATCTTTCCCTGTAATTATTATTACTCTGCCAGTGGTTGTCATATGGGTGGTGTCTGTTTTGGTCACGATTTGTGTTGTAAGAATAGAGTTGTCGTGTCCAGTTATTATTTCTTTCATCGCGGAATTGTGACAGATGTGACCTGTAATTGTTGTGCTCCTGTTTCCACGTTCCCTGATTGTCAGTGTCAATTTCCAGTTCTTGTAACAGTCCCTGAAAAGCCTCAATGTCTTCTTTGCAACGTCCTGCTAAAATAATATGTCGTAAATGTTCAGGTAATTTGATTAAGCAAATGCGGATGAGTTCTGAGGGGCTGTATGGGTTTGAAAGGTACTGATTCTTGTGCAACATGTCTTCAAAATATTTCACAAGACTGGAGAATTCAGATTGTTCGAAATGTTTCATCATTATGATGCCATGTTTTACTCGGTCTTGTGTGGCTTGAGACCAATATGCTGAGAGAAGGCATGGTAAAATTCTCCTTCACTGTGGCAATCGTGAATGACCGATCGCATTCTTGCAGCTGGTTCATTCTCTAAGTAGCCACACATAAATTCTAATCTGTGTTCTAACGACCAGTTGGGAGGAAAACAGTGAGAGAATTGATGGAGCCATGCTTGTGGATGAATGTCGTTGCCAGAATTCTTAAATGTTTTGAATTTACGTGTAGTAATGAACAGCTTATAGTCAAAATCATCATGTCGGCGAGTCGCATATCGGTCATTGTTAGGTCGTGTCGGCTGTTCCATCTCAAAATTCGGTGCACATTGCCAATTTCTTTCATAACTTCCGAAATGCCCTGTGTTATTATTTTGCGGCTTTTCCGTATTTCTAAGTCCCTCTTCCCGTGTTGGAGCGCGAGTGTCCTCTGAAATACGTAATTCTTGTATTACCTGTGTCACCTGTTCTTGTATTAATTTGATTCAGATTTTGTTTCAGTTTCCTAATTTGTTCGCTCTCTTCTGTGTCATTAAAGACTACCGGTTTTGTGTCATTCAGATTATCATCTACCTTCGTAGGTAAATTATTTAGCTGATCCGAAAGTTCAATTACTTTCTCTGATAATGAACTAATTTCCTCAATGTGTCTTTCTGAACCAATTTTCAGAGTATCTACTGTGTCCTTTAAGTTTTCTTGAGTTTTTGCAAGTTGCATAACCGAATCGGTAGATGCAACTGAGTCAATTTTAGCTTGCAGGGTCTCATGATTTTGATGAACAATAGTTTGCAGTTCTTTTATGGCTGCTTCGTGATTCTGTAATGCATTTTCATGCCACGAAAAAATAGGTTGAAAATGCTCACAAATTTGTGTTTTTACGTCATTACAGACTTTTTGACATTTCGATTCAATGTTATGTAACTCAGTAGTTAAATCTTCACGTGTTTGTTCAAGTGTGGTGTCTAACTTTTGAAGATTTTGTTCCATTGTGTCTAACTTTTTAAGATTTTGTTCCACTGTGTCTAACTTTTTGAGATTTTGTTCCACTTTGTCTAACTTTTTGAGATTTTGTTCCACTGTGTCTAACTGTTGCTGTGTTTGTCTCTGATGTTGTTCCATTGTGTCTAACTTTTCAAGCTTTTGTTGTGTTTGTCTCTAATTTTGTTCCATTGTGTCTAATTTTTCAAGCTTTTGTCCCATTTGTTGCATTGATTGTAATAACAATGCACTGGTGTCTGAAACATGTTTCTCAGTGCTTTTCGGCAGTGAATTTGCACCGGCAACATTCACATTTTGACAAGTGGAAAATGTGTCTTGACTCCTTTGAGAAAACGGTGAGAACCCAAAACCTGAGTCTACAATATTTGCAAAATTGTGTCCTGTCATTCCCGATTCCTGAGGCGAGCTGTTGCCGACCGATCGATCGATAATGCTTCCCTCTTCACTAATTGTTTCACTGTCCACGCCATTGTTTGCCGCCCGCTCCATTTCCCTATCCACAATTACCAAATTACTACTTTGAACATCAGTTAATTCATTACTCGGTGGCGCTAACACACTGCTTTCGTTTTCACTGTCATTTCTCAGTTTACTTTGGAGCCTAGTATTACGTTTTTCACACGCCATTATTGTCACAGTGTTTCACACGACAACACAGAAAAACACAATTTGAAGAGCAAAAATAAGAGAACACATTAACATAACACTGAAAATAATATCTAGTTAATTGCAGCTGCGAAATACTTAGTACAAATCTACATGCATGCCACAACTGTTTTACTGTACAACAATGAAAGACTGCAACTACAAAGGAGATTTTCTCTACAATTACGCACTAGCAATAAACAAAAGCTACACTAATTACACAAACTACAAGGAAAAAATCAGAAGATTCCAGTGAGGTATCCTCGGCTAAGGGTCGACATATGAAACGTCCCCTTTGAAAAATTTATACAAGACTGTGCTTAACCTGACACACAATATTTTTAGCGCAACGCAATCTGACTTTCAATAATCCCTACAAAAGAATGGCCCTGACTAACATTAACCTATACCTTTCACAAATCACTTACCTCACAAAAATCTTCGTTACTCAAGCTACTGCAATACAGCGAGCGCCACTACTGCCAGCTAAATAAAAGATTCAAACTACTGAAGGTACTAACTACTGATAGGCTTAGTTAGCAAATGAAAGATTTTAATAGAGAACAAACAATGTATTTACCTTAATAGTCATAATATATATAGCAGTTCATGACAAATTTCAAAACTCCGCCATCTCTCTCCCCACATCCACCACTGCTGGCGGCTCACCTCCAACTGCGCAACGCTACGCGCTGTTCACAGCCAGCTGCCTAACACTACAGTGGCAGACAACAATGCAAACTAGCCACAGACTGCACACAGCACAGCCAGTGATTTTCATACAGAGGTGGCGTTACCAATAAAAAAACATAAACAGCCTACTTACACCCCCACCACCTCCTGTTATTGTGAGCGGCTGGCCTCCTCAAAGCCCAAAATTTCCGCTCGTCTCCTGCTTCAAATGAGCAGAATAATGAAGTGCATGCATTTTCTTCCCGATCACGTACATGCCAGTACATAGCATCTGAATACCTACATTGTGTAACATTGTAAAGCGATAGCGAAATGACATTAACTTGCATGTATGCAATTCAGGTGTTAGAAATGCAAGACAGGCTCGTCTGATGGCCTTTAATAAGTGTATGACGAGGCCAGAGGGCCTGCCGTCTTGCACTGCCACACGATGCGACTTTGCAATGTGACGTCGTGATGCGATGTGACACGTTATTGATGTGGTGTTGACAAGTAACGCGTAATTTTGTATAGTGTGTAGAAAATATAGAAATAAATATCTAGAATTTTAGATGAATGACAGTAGTTACATATCTGTCCGTGTGAAGCTTCTGCAGGTGACTTTGATGACTAAATATTGAAGTATTATCTACAAATAGATCTCAAGTAACATAATTTATTAATAACAGCCAGACATGGAATGCAACTTGCCCCTATTCTGTCCAGCTCCAGAGTGTCCCAGATACAAAAGATGGAGTCGGGGAGGTGTGCTTCAGTATCAGTGATATCTGATGGGAGCCCCTACTGCATTGTTTGCCTCGACCATCATCATGTTGACACGATGCCAGGAACAGTGCATTGGATCTTGTGTAATTGGAGAAATTGGGGAATACCCTGAAACGGGCGAAAATAGGAAAAATTAGAGAAAATGTGGGGAATTATAGAATAATGAGAGTACTTACATATCTGCTAGGTGTGGTCTCTGGTGATTATAAATAATACTGAATCGTTGTTAACAAATAGAACCCAAATGATGTGACTCAACGTCAATTGTTATAAATACACCCACCAGAAAAGGGTATGTGGGACCCTTTGTTAAATCTGTAACCATGGTATGTTGTGTTGTTTTAATGATTTGATTTGAAAGGAGCGAAAGTTGCTTGTTAGATGTGCATTGTTTTCAAATATGAGGACAGCCATGTGTTTTGTGAGTGTGATTCAGATTTATTCAATGATTATGTTTTATACGCTTATACATTTCCGGATTAGAACAGGATAAAATCACGAGGTGGAGCACTACCTTCAGGTTACTTCAACTAATACATAAGTGTACCATAATTTTATGTCATCGTTGTTTTACAGTTGTGTGGTCCTCAAACATTGGTGTCGTGTTATTGTTCTCTGGTAAACAGAGCCTGAAGATGACGGTAATGTGCCGCTGAAACTAGTCGTGTGATGGAAAAAGACGTTCTCAAGATACACCTGTGGTGATACTTTTACTCATGTAGTCCAGTTTTAATTGTGTGGTTCGTGTTTCCATTATCCCCTCACTGAAGGAACACGTCATTCAAGGGTAAAATACGACAACGCTGCAGGCCAGTCACGCAGCATTGATCTCAAACCGCGTTACTCGTATTTAAGGCCTGCAGGTACCACAGGGTTCGCAAAACCAAACCGTACCGGGAAATACACTGCCCGGCAATAAACTTCACAGTTTATGACAGGATGTAATGTCACTGTAGTGATTACAGAGTCGAATCAAGTTGACAATGAACTTGACAATATGGGCTCATTTAACGGTATGCCGCTGCACCCACACTCAGCTGGATTCAGTTGAGAGCGGTCTTATAATGCCGCTGTATTCTCTTCTAAGGCAAGCTTGCCCACGGCTGCGGCAGATGTGGGGTCCTGCTGGTCACGCCGAGTACTTCAGCATCACACAGGAAGTGGACAGAGACACGTGCCACGTATGGACGAGCATTGGTCTGCTGAAAGGTGCACTACCATACTGTCACATGAGATTCGGCACATGAGGGCGTAGGAGGTTGCGGCGTAACGGTTCCTTTCCATCCTTTCTGTCCTGCAACTAGCTGTGAACTCGTTGTAGCAAATCGCCGCAGGAAAGCCGAGCAGAAACCTACCGTACTGCAACTCGCTCCAGGCTGCATACAATGTAACTATTCTAAGAATCTGGAAAACGTCTTAATTTTGAATTTTATGTGGAAATACTGGTAAAACTTCGGTATATTCTGGAGTTGAGAATTACGAGTTCACTGCCAAGCCCGTGATAATGCTAACACAGTCACGTACAAACCGTTTCATTCACGTTAGCAAGTTCGTGATAACGTATTTCCCGAAATCAGAACAGCTACTAAGCACTGATTGTTCTTAAATGAAAATGCTCGCCACGCTATTATGTTTATCGGTGCCGAATGCACTCAAGTTTTCAGCACCGATCTGCTCAATAGGCCAGGCTGAATTAGTCTTTTCTTATACACAAAATTACTTAAGAAATCCGTACTTTCGAAAAAAAAACCACACCAGAATAAATATGCCTTCAATTTAAAGCAGTTTTGAGGCTTGCATCACAACTAAAACCGGAAAATTATACCTGCCTTCGGAGCACATACTGCACACGACCATACCATTCAAAAGATGGGCTCCAACTACTTAGAGTGCTGTAAGCATTCTCTGTCTCCAAGAGAAGAGACGCGCGGAGAATACTCCGCTCTTTAAGGTCATTAGAAAAAAAATTATACTCCCGCGTCAGTCTACGCTTTTCATGACTAACCAATCAACAAAAACACTCTTTCGAACTGTACTTTTTTCCTAAATAAATATTTAAGGCTCTCATATTTTATTTATACTATACGTTATTAACTATTTTCATTTGTACTCGAATTAGCTTTCCTTTTACCATAAACGTACTTAACAAAATGGTTCAAATGGCTCTGAGCACTATGGGACTCAACATCTTAGGTCATAAGTCCCCTAGAACTTAGAACTACTTAAACCTAACTAACCTAAGGACATCACACACACCCATGCCCGAGGCAGGATTCGAACCTGCGACCGTAGCAGTCCCGGTACTTAACATATTATGATACAAAATTCCCTGTCATCTTTATTCACATTGTCTTAAAACTTTCTCATACTGCAGTGTTCATTAGTAGAACAATGATCTACATATTTACTGTAGATGCATCATTCACACTACTAAAAACATATGCAAAATTGTAAAAACATAAATAAACAAAAAAGCGTCCAAAAAATAAACAGAATAATTCGCAAAAACATTCTCTTGAACTGTTTGTTCAATTTCTCGGTCCGCTACTGTACGCTGGTGGATGAAAATTAGAACTATGTATTCGACTGAACCCGCTTCAGACCATGTGTCACTGTGCACGCATGAGTCATTCTCCCGATGCACAGGCTCTAGACAGGAGTGATACAAGGCGCCACGCCTCAAGGTCCATAACGTATAGTTTTGCCATGAGAGTTCGTTCAACACTACCAGCCGTGACCTGAAGTCGTATCCGATGTTCCTCCAGGAGAAAGAGCCCTCCAAAACGCTGGAAGAATGGGACCTCTCCCCACCCCACCGACATGCCGACTGTCATCCACAGCAGTGCAGAACCCCACGTCATCGCTGAACGCAATGTGATGCCATTCATCAGCAAGCCATGCTTCCTGGCCAGGGCACAAGTCCAAACATTGCCGTTTACGTTGTGGTATCGACGGCAGCCTGCCAATGGCCTTGTCACAGTGGTAACACCAGTTCACATCAGATCACTGAAGTTAAGCACTGTAGGGCTGGGCTATCACTTGGATGGGTGACCATCCAGCCTGCCGAGCGCTGTTGGAGAGTAAGGTGCACAGTTCTTCTGAGGCAAACTGAGGACTGACTCGTAAACTGACATATGGCCAGGAGAGCAGTGTGCTGACCACATGCTCATCCATATCCGCATCCAGTGACGCTTGTGGTCTGAGGACGACACGGCGGCCGGTCGGTCGCGTTGGGCCTTCATGGCCTGTTCGGGTGGAGATTTTTATGAATGGCAGCCTACTCGTGAGACAGTAATTCCCTAGTCCAGCTGTTGTCAGTCACCGACCAATGGTGCGGGATGATGCACAATGTTGCATGGAGTCCATTACTTGTTTTGGGTGGCATGCACAGATGTCAAAGTGTTACAATGTGTCTGGTGCACAATAAAGTGACCCTCCATTGTAGTGGTCAGATGTGGTCGCACGGAACTTAACGTTGACTGTGACTGACGTCATCTTCCCATGCAGGCTAGCATCTGAACACTGTCACGTCTTACTGTCCCACAAATCTGGATATTGAACAATTCATCTGGCCAAAGGGTGCACCTCAGTGAGGCCACTTTGACAGTGTCAGTTGCTGATAACGCCGTCTCACTTGAGTACACAGCACATCCGTGTCCTTCACACTGATCACTCAACATGTGAGATGGTTAATACCGCTTTCATAGTGAATCGAGCCTGGCAATAACACTAAGCAGGAGCAACGATATTGCACTCTGGTGGTCGCTCTATTTCTCTCACAAAACTGCAACTCTGTAGTGTTACATCCCATTCCTTGACACAAATGCCAGAGAGGAGATGTTCGTGACTGAGAGTATTGTCTAACTGGTGAGCACCCCACAGTGGGGAGGTGCTTTAAATCGTAGGTGCCGATACCAGAGCTAACGATCCAGTAACTGTATGGAAATGGGTAGCTGTCAGACGACCGTACCTGATCAGTTGGAGACAGGAGTTCCATGAATCGGGCAGTGCGGAAGGAAGAGCTACGTCAAAGGTAATAAATGTATAGCAATTGTTAATTATCAAGTTGAGTACCGGATCTGTTATGTACGTAGTAGAGAGAGGCAGTGTATGAGTTGGTAGCTGTCCTCACTTATCATGTGCTGAGTTGTAATTTTCAAGATATCGTAGGTAGGTGAATTGAATTTCACTTCTGATTTATGTGGTGATGTGAATGAGAAGTTAATTTGCAGCAGCTTTATCTGCAGCCTGTAAGGAGCCGAAGTCAGAGCCAATAAGCAACATTCATTGTATATAAAATCAGTGTTCAGGTGGTGCATTTGGTGAGGTATAACAAACCGCCACGCAGCTCAACGGGAAACACTTCAACTCTTAATTATTTACATACCAGCCAATGATGTGTACTTCTACGAAGCTACATTTAAGGCGCACTACATCATCCAAGTGCTTCACTTTTTGTCAGGCATTGTATTTCACGCATCTTGAGAAGTGCAGCCCAGCTTACATTAACCACTCCCAGGCCATATGTTGTAAACTGGATTGCCTTTCTGAAGTTCATGATGTATTTTCCGGGTCAGTACCACTAAAAAGCCTGCCCGTTTCGGCTTGCAATGCCACGTTCAAATTCAGTTGTGTGTGTTATGAATATGGATCTTGCATACGTCCTACTTATGATACAAACAAACACCGTCCGAACAGGCCTACAAGGCCCAACGGCACCGTGTCATCCTTAGCCGTTAGGCCCCACAGGATGCAGATACGGAGGGGCATGTGGTCAGCACACTGCTCTGCCGGCCGTATGTTAGTTTTCGCCGCCGGTGCCGCTACTTCCCAGGAAAGTAGCTCCTCAATTAGCGTCACAAGGGATGAGAGCACCCCTCTTAGGCAGATTCGGATGGTGACCCGTCCAAGTGCTAGCCAAAAGCGCCAGAGTCTTAACTTTGGTGATCTGATGGGAACCGGTGCTATCACTGCGGAAAGGCCGTTGGCCTTCCTCATGATAAGTAAAATTATAATTTATGAAAATAATACTATTTATGGCTAGATGGACTTGACAATCATATTGCTTCCAGCCACTAGCTGTGATCTGTCTGTTATGAAATAAGATTATTGCAATCACGTGGTTTTTATAATACGAAATTGTTCGTGATAATTGTTCGATAGAGGTTTGACGGTTGGTTCCCTTAGATGCTATATGTTTACAGACTTTTCATCTCTGAGAGTCACCGATGTTGTGTTTGTTGTATATTCCATAAATTTTTCAGTTGTCTTCGAATGCTGAAAGTCGTTTTACGAATTGCTTGGCTACATAAAAGCAGACATCATTGGAATCGATGCAGAATTAAACAAGTGTTCTTCAGCAGGTTTCTATAATACTGAAAAACACTTTTTGTGGCGAGTAACAACAGTAAACTTCTGGTAAATATTGTAGGTAGAAAGAAGCAACTAAATAAGTCTTCGAATATGTGTATATATTTATAAATTAAGCAATACTAAACATTTATATGCTAACAATCTCACTAAAAATTAACAGAGTTACTTGTCTGTGATACGTTAGTATCCGATAGATAATGTGTTAGTCGACTTGCGGATGTGGTATCTGATGAGAAGTGGAAGGAAGAAATTGTGAAATAAATTACGTCGCGACGTAATTTCAGTTCTCTTTCAGAAGGTACTTTGTGAAACTGAAAGAAGGAAGTGCCTATGTTCATCATTACATTGCTCAATGGAATGTGTTTCTGCAGCGGTCCTGTCTTCTCCTTTTTTTCTTTTCTCTTTTTTTTTACACATCAGTGACCAGTGACTTCACCGTCTTCGATTTTATGTTCTTCCTTATTCCGTTTTCGACTTTTCAAATTCGGATGTGTTTGTTGCACACCTGTATCGATCAACTTCTGTGCCAGTGTCTTCATGATCATGCCTGCAGTCGTCTGCTTCCATAATTCTTGTTCTTTCCTTGGAAAGAGGTTCCACGGAGCTGACCAAAATATTTATATTATTTTTTTATTAAAAGCTTGGTATGCTTATGTCATGGCACCCTATATTGCAAGTTTCCTTTCAGTCTGAGAAATTGGGTCTTCTGCACTTGTTTTACATTTGAACAATTTATTTTTTTCCCTCGCTTCTCGGTCCGCCTTATTTGGTGTTTCAATATCTATTTTCTTAATAAGAAATAAAAATGTTGCTACGCATTGCGACAAACACAGTGATCGCTGTACTGTAGCAAAGTTATTGAACGACAATGGAGCTGAGAGTGTGGTAGCACAGATGGAGACCACCATACTCGCGTCCCATAGTTCGTGATGGGGTTTCCGTCGCCACGGACAACGGTCATGTGGGATCTGGCGGGCCCAATGAAGCACATCCCCTAAGCTGCACCTGCAGCATCTCTGTGCTACGAGCGACCTCTGCCGCCGCAACAGGATGCTCGGCGGCAGCCACACAGCCCATTTGCAACGAGGTGTGGCCCATTCATAATGGAGTCGCCACCAAGTCACGGCCCTGACTATCGCTAGTGCATTAGTTAAGACAGCCATCGCCCGACGATGTTCTTGCTGCTATTGTACACTACTGGCCATTAAAATTTCTACACCGCGAAGATGACGTGCTACAGACGCTAAATTTAACCGGCAGGAAGAAGATGCTGTGATATGCAAATGATTAGCTTTTCAGAGCATTCATACAAGGTTGGCGCCGGTGGCGACACCTACAACGTGCTGACATGAGGAAAGTTTCCAACCGATTTCTCACACTCAAACAGCAGTTGACCGGCGTTGCCTGGTGAAACGTTGTCGTGATGCTTCCTGTAAGGAGAAATGCGTACCATCACGTTTCAGACTTTGATACAGGTCGGATTCTAGCCTATTGCGATTGCGGTTTATCGTATCGCGACATTGGTGCTCGCGTTGGTCGAGATCCAATGACTGTTAGTGGAATATGGAATCGCTGGGTTCAGGAGGGTAATACGGAACGCCGTGTTGGATCCCAACGGCCTCGTATCACTAGCAGTCGAGATGACAGGCATCTTATCCGCATGACTGTAACGGATCGTGCAGCCACGTCTCGATCCCTGAGTCAACAGATGGGGACGTTTGCAAGACAACAACCACCTGCACGAACAGTTCGACGACGTTTGCAGCAGTATGGGCTATCAGCTCGGAGACCATGGCTGCGGCTGCCCTTGACGCTGCATCACAGACAGGAGTGCCTGCGATGGTGTACTCAACGACGAAAATGGATGCACGAATGGCAAAACGTCAGTTTTTCGGATGAATCCACGTTCTGTTTACAGCATCACGATGGTGGCATCCGTGTTTGGCGACATCGCGGTGATTCCACATTGGAAGCGTGTATTCGTCATCGCCATACTGACGTATCACCCGGCGTGATCGTATGGGATGCCATTCGTGACAGGTCTCGGTCACCTCTTGTTCGCATTGACACTTCAGATGTGTTACGACCCGTGGCTCTACTTTTCGTTCGATCATTGAGAAACACTACATTTCAGAAGGATAATACACATCCGCTTGTTGCAGGTCCTGTACGGGGCTTTCTGGATACAGAAAATGTTCGACTGCTGCCCTGGCTAGCACATTGTCCAGATCTCTCACCAATTGAAAACGTGTGGTCAATGGTGGCCGAGCAACTGGTTCGTCACAGTACGCCAGTCACTACTCTTGATGAACTGTGGTATCGTGTTGAAGCTGCATTGGCAGCTGTACCTGTACACGCCATCCAAGCTGTGTTTGACTCAATGCCCAGGCGTATGAAGGCCCTTATTACGGCCAGAGGTGGTTGTTCTGGGTACTGATTTCTCAGGATCTATGCACCCAAATTGCGTGAAAATGTAATCACATGTCAGATCTAGTATAATATTTTTGTCCAATGAATACCCGTTTATCATCTGCATTTCTTCTTGCTGTAGCAATTTTAATGAACAGTAGTGTATTAGCTGTACTTTATTGCTGCATGTTCACTTGAAAAGAGTCTTATTACACTTGTTAAAGCTACTTGTTATGCAAAGCTTCTGTTTACTGTATAACTCTAAATGGACAGAGCTGTTGTGGATCATTGGTGCAGCTGCTGATGTTGACTAATAAGCTTCCGCAACAGCTCATAAGAAACAACACACCAAACAGTGACATCCAGTGACGCCACTCGTCACGTCACAACGAGTGGCGCCACTAGTGCCCCTCACATAACAGCTGCATTAAAGCATGAGGAAGACCAGAAACTGAGGTCCGTGATCCGCCATGTTCGGGACGTCCTGTCGTATCCACTACTCCCGACGCGGTTAATCGAGTGGATGCCATCATTCGTGCAGACCAGCGCATCACAACCCGACAGCTGACTCTACAGCTGTTTGTGTTAATGGAAGTGCGTGTGCAGTGAATACGACTCTCGAATATTAAAAGGTGCGCTCAAGACGGGTACCACGATCGCTCACCAAAGACCACAACGTTCAAAGAAAAGTCTTTTCATCTGAACTGTTACTGGAGCACACTGAGGCCATTCGAGAGGTCTTTCCGTCACCGATCGTTACGGATGGCGAAACCTGGGAGCATCATGGCCTGTAACTCACTGGACTGGCACCACCAAAAAGGAAGTGATTCAAGACAGGTCCCTCTGTTGCCAAAGTCGCGACGGCAATCTGTTGAGGCAGTAATGTTGCCATTCTTGTGGATGCGCTACCAAAAGGGTCAACTATTTATTCGGAGGCAACACAAGAACCCTTTCCGATGTGTTCGGTCTGACGAGCACCCGAAAGAAATCTTGCTCCAACATGACCATGCACGCCCACACGCAGGTCTCAGAACCAGGGAACATCTCCTTAAGTTGGTTTGGACATCGTTGGCTCATCGACCAGATAGGTCAGACCCGGCACCCACGAACTTATATCTATTTCGAGGTTTCTCTTAGTGGGCCACACTTCGACGGTAATGAAAGCGTTATTCGTGTAGTGGAAACATGACTACGGTCACAGGACAAGAGAATTTACCAACAGGAGGAGGAGGAGGAGATTAGTGTTTAACGTCCCGTCGACAACGAGGTCATTAGAGACGGAGCGCAAGCTCGGGTGAGGGAAGGATGGGGAAGGAAATCGGCCGTGCCCTTTCAAAGGAACCATCCCGGCATTTGCCTGAAGCGATTTAGGGAAATCACGGAAAACCTAAATCAGGATGGCCGGAGACGGGATTGAACCGTCGTCCTCCCGAATGCGAGTCCAGTGTGCTAACCACTGCGCCACCTCGCTCGGTTTTACCAACAGGAAATACGTGCTCTTTACACAACCCTAACATAAGGCCTTGCCGGCCGCAGTGGCCGAGCGGTTCTAGGCGCTTTAATCCGGAACCGCGCTGTTGTTACGGTCGCAGGTTCGGATCCTGCCTCGGTCATGGATGTGTGTGATGTCCTTAGGTTAGTTAGGTTTAAGTGGTTCTAAGTCTAGGGGACTGATAATCTCAGATGTTAAGTCCCATAGTGCTTATAGCCATTTGAACCATTTCTTTAACATAAGGCCTTAGAAAGTGATGGAGACTGTGCAGAAAAATAATGCATTTAAAAGAAATGACTGATATTGTCACTACATTCCACTCTTATGAATGAATGTTTTCTGAGAAAAAAATTTGGGGCTATTGTGTACTGGACACGTG
This sequence comes from Schistocerca nitens, assembly GCF_023898315.1. Lineage (NCBI taxonomy): Eukaryota > Metazoa > Arthropoda > Insecta > Orthoptera > Acrididae > Schistocerca > Schistocerca nitens. The sequence goes on from NC_064619.1 coordinate 610,459,066, forward strand.
TATTTTATTAACATAAAATATGTCACTTATAAAATTGAGGGTTACTTTGAAAGACGCCTCCACTTAGAAATTTAATTCTTGTAGCGACTGCGTAATGAAACTAATCTGCCATATTCATATGCAGAAACACTACATAACTCAGTTTATTGTGGAAACGAGTATAATACTAGCTGAATTATCTTTTTGTGTACACAGATGGTGTATGCCTGTGAATATTTTCTGAAAAATGATCACATTCACCTTGCATTTTGACTGGTAGAGTGTCACTGACGCCTCACAGGTTTCGTACTTACGTGGCCTTGATTTTACACCCACGCACACACAGACAGACTTACAGACACACACACACACACACACACACACACATACAAACACACGCGCGCGCGTCCGCGCACACACACACGCACGGGGAGAGAGAGAGAGAGAGAGAGAGAGAGAGAGAGAGAGAGAGACAGACGCAGGGAAACATGCATAAAAGTAAACTAAATGACCTGCTGGGTGTGCACCGGGGAGGTAAATATAAAGAAAATATACGAGAAAGTTACGCATTTATGTGTAAGTGCAATGAATCCCCTGTGCAATGCGCGATTCCAACGACCGGATGGTGTGACACATGCCATTATTCATATGAGGTATTAATTAACGAAGAAAAGGGAATGATTACAGGACATAAACATACCGCTGATTCCGATAGCTGTAACCCATCTCTAATAATCTTTTCAACTATCAAACAAGACACTGGAGAATAACGGAAAATAGGACTACGCTCGCTAACTATACGTCACGTGTGGCTGATTCTGATCCGTCTGCGGCCTACTAAAACGATCATAACCCAGCAGTATTACTGGAATCTGGCACTACATGAAGATATTCCGCACCACAGAGCAAAGATATACACTCCTGGAAATTGAAATAAGAACACCGTGAATTCATTGTCCCAGGAAGGGGAAACTTTATTGACACATTCCTGGGGTCAGATACATCACATGATCACACTGACAGAACCACAGGCACATAGACACAGGCAACAGAGCATGCACAATGTCGGCACTAGTACAGTGTATATCCACCTTTCGCAGCAATGCAGGCTGCTATTGTCCCATGGAGACGATCGTAGAGATGCTGGATGTAGTCCTGTGGAACGGCTTGCCATGCCATTTCCACCTGGCGCCTCAGTTGGACCAGCGTTCGTGCTGGATGTGCAGACCGCGTGAGACGACGCTTCATCCAGTCCCAAACATGCTCAATGGGGGACAGATCCGGAGATCTTGCTGGCCAGGGTAGTTGACTTACACCTTCTAGAGCACGTTGGGTGGCACGGGATACATGCGGACGTGCATTGTCCTGTTGGAACAGCAAGTTCCCTTGCCGGTCTAGGAATGGTAGAACGATGGGTTCGATGACGGTTTGGATGTACCGTGCACTATTCAGTGTCCCCTCGACGATCACCAGTGGTGTACGGCCAGTGTAGGAGATCGCTCCCCACACCATGATGCCGGGTGTTGGCCCTGTGTGCCTCGGTCGTATGCAGTCCTGATTGTGGCACTCACCTGCACGGCGCCAAACACGCATACGACCATCATTGGCACCAAGGCAGAAGCGACTCTCATCGCTGAAGACGACACGTCTCCATTCGTCCCTCCATTCACGCCTGTCGCGACACCACTGGAGGCGGGCTGCACGATGTTGGGGCGTGAGCGGAAGACGGCCTAACGGTGTGCGGGACCGTAGCCCAGCTTCATGGAGACGGTTGCGAATGGTCCTCGCCGATACCCCAGGAGCAACAGTGTCCCTAATTTGCTGGGAAGTGGCGGTGCGGTCCCCTACGGCACTGCGTAGGATCCTACGGTCTTGGCGTGCATCCGTGCGTCGCTGCGGTCCGGTCCCAGGTCGACGGGCGCGTGCACCTTCCGCCGACCACTGGCGACAACATCGATGTACTGTGGAGACCTCACGCCCCACGTGTTGAGCAATTCGGCGGTACGTCCACCCGGCCTCCCGCATGCCCACTATACGCCCTCGCTCAAAGTCCGTCAACTGCACATACGGTTCACGTCCACGCTGTCGCGGCATGCTACCAGTGTTAAAGACTGCGATGGAGCTCCGTATGCTACGGCAAACTGGCTGACTCTGACGGCGGCGGTGCACAAATGCTGCGCAGCTAGCGCCATTCGACGGCCAACACCGCGGTTCCTGGTGTGTCCGCTGTGCCGTGCGTGTGATCATTGCTTGTACAGCCCTCTCGCAGTGTCCGGAGCAAGTATGGTGGGTCTGACACACCGGTGTCAATGTGTTCTTTTTTCCATTTCCAGGAGTGTATATCCTAATCTTTGGTGCCAGCGATCATACCGAATACTCTCCTACATGCTTCAGATGCATGATTCTGTGACTAAGCGATAAAAGGCGACCAAAAAACAGGAACAGCACGAAACGGAAATAGCATTTGCCATTTCTTTCCACAATCCTGGAATTTATTGTGCCATAGTCAACTCCCGTCACTCCATTCGACACGTTCTTCGACTCAGAATTACTTCCAAAATCAGAAACTTTTTAAGCTTCGAAAAAAGACTAAATAACACGTCGAGAATGGTCTGGACAATGGGCTGTGTGATCAAAAATCGGTGTGCAGAATTTCCTTCTTCACTTCACTCTTCAAATTATTTGCGGTGCGTGGCAGAGGTATGGCTCCAGTTACGTCATCTACATTTATTCGCCCAGTGCTGAACGTCTGACACCATAGTCCGACATTTCAGTCGAGGAAGCACTACTTCTCGTAGACAGAAAAAGGGAACGCGGGAGACAGGAGTACTCATGTACTCCAGATAATTGTCAAACGGTCTCGCTTTCTGTCTTTGTTTATTCCTGCGTGGTTTTGCGATCATGTAAGTGGAGCGCATGTCTGGTTTCTATGCAGGATTCAGGTTCAATTCCTGGTTCTTCCAGGACTGCTCGTGTGTGTTCTTGGCCTCTGGATGGCATTTCATTTTTTTTAGTCATCAGTCTTCTGACTTGTTCGATGCGGCCCGCCACGAATTCCTCTACTGCCCTAACCTCCTCATCTCAGTGCTCAGATTAGCACTTGCACCCTAAGTCATTAATTATTTGCTGTATGTGTTCCCATCTCTGTCTTCCCCTTTACTTTTTACCCTCTACGTCTCCCTCTAGTACCTTGGAATTCATTCCCTGGCGTCTTAACGAATGTTCTATACTCCTGTCCCTTTTTCTTGTCAGTATCTTCCATAAGTTCGTTTCTTCAACGATTCTGTAGAGATTCTCTTCATTCCTCACCTTATCAGTCCATCTAATTTTCAACATTCTTCTATAGCGCTACATTTCAAACACTTCGATTCTCTTCTGTTACGGTTTTCCCACTGTTCATGGTTCATTTCCATACACTCCTGTGCTCCAATCGTAAATTCTCAGAAATTTCTTCCTCAGATTATGATCCATGTTATTTTTCTTTTAATGTAGTGTATTACTTAAATTCGCCTACTTCGTCGTCATGTTAAGCTTCTGGCAACTGCCGTTTCTGCTACTTCTCATTGCTTTCGTCTTTCTTTGATTAACTCTCAGTTTACATTCTGTATTCATTACATTATTTATTACATTCGACAGGTTCTGTAATTCTTCTTTACCTTCACTGAGAATAGCGATGTCTTCAGCGAATGTTATCAATGGCATCTTTCCGCCTAGAATTTTAATCCCACTCATGATTGAGCCTTTCTTTTATTTCCGCCATTACTTTTTCGATGTATAAGATTGAACAGTAGTGAAGAAAGACTACACTCTTGTCCTACACCATTTATAATCCGTACACTTCGTTCTTGGTTTTCCACTCTTAGGGGTGTTCCCTCTTGATTGTTTAACATATTGCATATTACCGGTCTTTACCAGTAGCTTACTCCTGTTTTCCGAACATCTTGCGCCATTTTATATTGCGGAACGATTTTTCTACGTCGACAAAGACTGTGAACGTATCTTGATTTTTCTTCAGCCATGTCTCACGTGAGAACTGCCTCTCTGGCGGCTTTATCTCTCCTAAATCCAAACTGATCGCCATCTTACAGAGCCTGAGTGTTCCATACTTCTGTGAATAATTCTTTTCTGCAGCTTAGATGCATGAGCTGTTAAGCTGATTATGCAGTAATTCTTACACTTATCTGCCTTTAGCGTCTTCGAAACTGAGTGGCTGATATACTTTCCGAAACTCGCCAGACTCTTAGATTCTACACATCAAATGGTTCAAATGGCTCTAAGCACTATGGGACTTAACAAAAAAATGGCTCAAATGGCTCTGAGCACTATGGGACTTAACATCTATGGTCATCAGTCCCATAGAACTTAGAACTACTTAAACCTAACTAACCTAAGGACATCACACACATCCATGCCCGAGGCAGGATTCGAAACTGCGACCGTAGCAGTAGCGCGGTTCCGGACTGAAGCGCCTAGAACCACTCGGTCACAGCGGCCGGCTCTACACAACAGCCTGAATAGCCGTTTGCAATATTACAATATTATCCGTCCCTTCTGCCTTATTTCATCTCTAGTCTTGCAGAGCTCTTTTAAATTCAGACTCTAATACTGGATCCGCTATCTCCTCCACATGGATACCAATTTCTTCTTCAGCCACGTCATCAGACACGTTCTGCCACTCGTAGAGGCCCTCATTGTACTCTTTCCACCCTCCATACCACACTCGAATGGTAACATTTGCAGAGGATGACATGATGGCCAGTCAGTAGAGTCCGCACAGGGTACGGTGGCCGATGCACAGTGACTAATTTTCGTGCAAAGTGCTGGGCCAGTTCATTCGTTTGTTCGGAAGGGGAGGCATTCAGTGTCCATCACCTTTGGTAGGTTACTGGTGACAGTTTGGAGGCACACAACGTGCAATTTTTCTCAAACGATTTAACAGAAACTGTTTGGTAAAAAATGTTTAGTTTTATGTTTCATTTGTAGCTTTATATGTCAGGTTTATGATAATGATGCCATCATTTCGTTAATTAACATGATTATTGTCATTTTTACGCGGAAGTGAGACACCACGAATATCTAAAAAATTTTCAATGAATAATGGGGGGCGCTGTGATTTTGCATCTGGTGCAGATTACACAATAAGTTGCTATGTATGAAAATTAGCTAACATATTAAATTTTTCTTTAGACCTGGATGAGGGTCGGTCTGTCAAAAATCTCGAGAAAATAGATCTGATTTAACACAGTCACTTGCGGTCACGCTGCCCCAGTGATAAAGCCAGAGTGAAATATCCACATCATTCCTCGTATTTCATAAGCGGTTTGAGATATCGAAATGAGATTCTGGCAAATGATAACACGCAGAGAGGAGAGTATTTTGCCATATGTTTATTATGTTGAACTTCAGTATCTACCGTGTTATTCCACTAACTATAGACTATAGAATGTAATTTCTGAGGGCCGTGTATAGCTGGTGAAGCGAGAAATGCTAAGGGTATTGGAACAACATAAGTGAAGACAGTCAACCATTATTCCGTAGCGAGGATGTGCTTTTTCACGAGATGATGACCTTACTTATCCTCAGTTCCTCACATAATAAACTTAATGAAGCATTCTTTCGGAATTCTGACGTAACTGCGACCGCAAAACGTGTTAGTGAGACGCGACTGTGTATATTCTGCTGTGTTTTGGCAAAGGAAGCAATTACTAACAAGACAACAAGATAAATGTGTATATCACACGCGAAATTCGCCACTCACGGCGCTTCTCTGAGAGTTACAAATGGTTAACAAACCAGATGACCGAGCGAGATGGCGCAGTGGTTAGCACACTGGACTCACATTTGGGAGGATGATGATTCAAGCATGTGTCCGGCCATCCTGATTTAGGTTTTTCATGATTTTCCTAAATCGCTTCAGGCAAATAGAGGGCCGGCCGCTGTGGGCGAGCAGTTCAAGGGGCTTCAGTCCGGAACTGCATTGCTGCTACGGTCGCAGGTTCGAATCCTGCCTCGGGCATGGATGTGTGTGACGTCCTTAGGTTAGTTAGGTTTAAGTAGTTCTAAGTCTAGGGGACTGATGGCCTCAGATGTTAAGTCCCATAGTGCTTGGAACTATTTGAACGATTTGAGCAAATGCCGGGATGGTTCCTTCGAAAGGACACAGCTGACTTCCTTCACTGTCCTTCCGTAATTTGATGGGACTGATGACCTCGCTGTTTGGTCCCTTCCCCAAAAACAAATAACCAACTTTTGTATCCCGCCTGGAAGGCGGCGCGTGGGTCTGCTCCCGTAAACTGAAAGGTTGGCCGAATTGCAGGAAGTGAGCAGGAGGAGGAAAGGGTGAAAATCTCTCAGTACTGCTCTTACAAACGGTTTTACTATATCACAATATTAACTGAATACATAACTTTGCACAGATGAGCAAATGCTTAGACCCGTTGTAAGTAGTACATAGTCTCAATAGCAAGCTGAGGTTGAAGCGATGTTTCCAGGCCGTCTGCTCTTTGTGAAATGAGAAGAATCCCAACTAGAGGGAGCTGTCGTCGGTGTGTGTCGTAGTGCCAACCTAGCACAGCGCACCTACGTTGTGGTATCGTAGCTATCGATACCACACCAACCAAGCCAGGCGTAAGTAAATCGCTTCATTTTCGGCATAATTCTTTTTACATACTAATCAAAGCACAGGTGACAAATGTTTTTAGAATGGTTTTTGTGTACATAGTTCCACGTAGTCAGCGCGTACACAACTTTCCCAATAGAGCGCGCCCCGCTAAGCACAACAGCGCAGGCGCAGCTCTCGTCCGTCTCCGCACTACGAGATGGCGCTGCCATAAAGACGGACCAAATTCTGCTTCCGCCGATCCGCGTATTAATATGTAACGCAGCCAATGAGATTGCTGCTAACGTAGAACCTTTTCTCATCGCGGATCACACTTGCGCAGTGATACCTGAATGCTCGAGGTATTATAACGAGTGTACAGACCTCCGATTAGTCAGTCTGCATTAGTCTGCATGAGTCTGCCTCAGTTTGCATTAATCTGCACCAGTCTATAGTCAAGTTTCAGTCTGCGCCTAATAAGATTACCATATTCCTGTACATAGCCATGAAGATAAATGTATAGACACTTTTGTCAAGTATCAGAGATGTGTGAGAATAAGATTAACGTACCAAGACCAAAGGAACTTCAGATTGTCGATTGTAAATAGCATCCAGAATCAAGTTACGTAAGGTTTATGCTTGTTACTATTTTAATAAATGTGTGTGAAAATTAATCAAGTTCTGTTTAAAGTTGGTCACCGTCAATCTGCTACTCTAAGCGTGCAAGTGGCATTTCTATCGTCTGACCTAACAGCAGAAGATAAACACGCCACGATAAGACCACGAGACATATTGCTGACACTCGCCTACTTCGCTAGAGCGACAAGTCAAATAATCTGATGGTGTGTGTACCGAAGGTTACAGTACGCACACCACAATGGTCACCATGGACGTGTTGTGGTTGTACAGGGGCCATACTTAATATTTACAAAAAAAGTGAATGTGGGCTCCAGTTTAGAATGGCACTTCCCCTCCAGCGCTCAGCTTTTCCCCTACAGCACCTGCCCACCAACCCCGCCACTACCGCCCTCCCCACGCATGTCCCACTCTCTGCGTCAACTCTGCTGACTAGTCCATCGTGTGCTTGAGCTGAATTCCGCTGCGCCTCCTCCCTACCTGTCTCACCACTCTCTCTGTGTGTCCCTGTTTCAGTCCTTCTGCCATCCTCACGTTATACACGATGTGGAACATATTTTTTGAGTGTACCGTTTGCCTTAATATCAGTCGCATATTTTTTTCGGAATTTGGTCTGCACGAGCAGCAGTGCGCTGCTAACGTCATCTACAGTGGATACGAGCGAATAGGTACGGGGTGGCTGTTTTTTGAGCTGCAGAGCACCACGCTGTGGACCGTGAACAGGAGCGGGTTCTGCTGCCCCCCGCTAAGCCCCTGGTCGTTTTGCTCACATGCAGGTACAGGCGCACTACTGTGCCCGTGGCGTGACGTGGCAGTTTGTCCACCGGGGTGCAGACCCGCGGCGCTTTCGCAGCCCGTTTACCCGGGCGTCCATCACCGCCGCCGGCGGTGCGGCTACACGCGCGCAGCGCCCCGCGTGCGGTGACATATTTGCAGGCTCGTAAAGTCAACGAGCGCGAGTATATCTTCCGCAACGCTTCCCGGAAACCCCGGTCTCCGGTGCCTGCGACCAAACGCTAAGGCCGCCTCTCTGACGTTCAGTGCTTTGCCTAATAACTTACCTGCAGAGCTGCGTAGCGACGCGTGCCTTCGCGCAAGGTTTTCGAATAAGAATTTCCTCTGACGACTTGTTTGCACTGCGAGTGTTTTCTGCTCGGAAATTCAGCTAGATATTCCTCTAAGGCCACTAGGATGTTGAAGGTTTAAAGCGTACAACTCGCCTGACGTAACTTCACCGCTGGACAGCTATGTTCCGTTGACGCAGTTTCCACTCTCATTGCTCAGCGAGAGCAAATTGGATGTACACTCTGCTTAGGGACGTTATTCGGACTGGGGAGAACTTAGTGTAATGCCGCACACGTGTAGGTCGTAAGAACAAACGTTATCACTCGCTGGTAATGTTTCTTACTGAACACTATAGACAGTCGCAAATTCTGTAGTAAGCCTAGAGTGCGAGCGGTTCTAGGCGCTTCAGTCTGGAACCGCGCGACCGCTACGGTCGCAAGTTCGAATCCTGTCTCGCGCATGGATGTGTGTGATATCCTTAGGTTAGTTAGGTTTAAGTAGTTCTAAGTTCTAGGGGACTGATGACCTCCGATGTTGAGTCCCATAGTGCTCAGAGCCATCTGAACCATTTTAAGCCTCGAGTCACTGAATTGTGTTTCATCAGCTGCCATCTGTGCGCCAGGGAAGTGTGATAGGACCGCTGTTATTCTCTGCATGCGAGGATGAGTCAAATGAAAACCTTAAATTTGTAATAACAAATCGAAATTTCGCGCCGTTGTCCTGTAAGTTGGTGAGCGTGCTACAAACAGCGTTGCAGAATGGTCTGTCGATGGCAGCATAAAGCACATGCACACATACCGCCGCAGTATCGGTATAAAGATGGCCGCCCCACTTGCGGCTTGCACCAGAGAAGAAGAGTGTTCTGTCATTCGGTTTTGCGTAGTGAAGGTGTGAAACCTATTGAAATTCATATACGAATGAAGGTTCAATACGGTGATGCATGTTTGCCACAGCAGCAAGTCTACGAATGGAGTAGGAAGTTCGCAAATGGTGTGACTTCAGTGGAAGATGCTCCTCGTCCAGGTCAAGCACAACGAGTTGTGACTCCACAGAACATTGTAGCAGTAGAAGACATAGTGAAGGAAAACCGCCGAGTGACACTGAATGGCATTGCAGCATGTTTACAGATGTCATGGGTCAGCACACCACACTGTGCACGATGTGCTTCAGTTTCAAAAAGTGTCTGCAAGATGGGTGCCACGGCAGCTGACTCCTGAAATGAGAGAACGACGTGTTGATGCTTTTGAAGAACTCCTTCGATGCTTTAAACGAGAAGGTGATGACTTCCTTGCAAAAATCATTACTGGGGACGAAACCTGGGTTCACTTCCACCAACTGGAAACGAAGAAAGCGAACAAGGAATGGCGCCATTCCTCATCACCAAAACCAAAGAAGTTTAGAACAGAACCATCAGCACGGCAGGTTATGCTGACTCTCTTTTCGAACGAGAAAGGCGCCATTTTGGAGCATTACATGCCTAGAGGGACCACTGTCACCAGTGCATTATACACAGATCTCCTAAAAAATCATCTGCGGACTGCAATCAAATCAAAGCGATGTGGATTGATGTCAGCAGGTGTCCTTTTGCAACATGACAATGCAAGGCCCCACACTGCCCGTACAACAGTTGCAACAATCACAGACCTGCATTTTGAGTGTCTTCCTCATCCACCATACTCACCAGACCTTGCCCCAAGTGATTTCCATATGTTTGGACCACTCAAAGACGCAATGGGAGGAAAGAAGTTCCGTTCTGATGAAGAGGTACGCCACGCGGTGCATGAGTGGTTGCGCGGACTACCAAAAGAATTTTTTTCTAAAGGAATTTATGCATTTTATAAGAGCTGGAGGACTTGCATTGAGCGTGGGGCAGATTATGTTGAAAAGTGATACAGCTTTGTACCACTTCTGCACAATAAATAATATTTAAAAAATATTGAAGGTTTTCATTTGACTCACCCTCGTACATAAGCGATTTGGCGGACAGGGTGGGCAGCAGTCTGCGGTTGTTTGCTGATAATGCTGGGGTGTTTGATAAGATGTCGAAGTTGAGTGGCTGTAGGAAGATACATGACGCCTTAGACAAAATGTCCATTTTGTGTGATGTGGAAAAATTTAAGCTAATACGGATCAGTAGGAAGAAGAAAACCGCAAAGTTCGGATACAGTATTACTAGTGTACTGTTTGACACAGTCAAGTCTTTTAAATATCTGGACGTAAACTTGCAAAGTGATATGAGATGGAACGAGCATGTGAAAACTGTGATGGGAAGGCAAATGGTCGACTTCGGTTCATTGGGAGAATTTTAGGAAAGAGTGGTTTACCTGTAAAGGAGACCGCATATAGGTCGCTGGTGCGACCTGTTCTTGAGTACTGCTCGAGCGTTTGGGATTCGTACCATGTCGGATTAAAGGAAGACAACGAAGCTGCTAGACTTGTTAGCGTTAGGTTTGAATAACACGATAAGTATTACTGAGATGCTTCGGGAACTCAAATGGGAATCCCTGGAGGAAGGCGAAGTTCTTTTTGAGGAACACTATTGAGAAAATTTAGAGAACCGGCATTTTAAGCTGACTGCCGAACGATTCTACTACCGTTAACATAAATTGCTCGTAACGACCACGAAGATAAGACACGAGAAATCAGGGCTTATACGGAGGCGTACAGTCTGTCGTTTTTCCCTCGCTCTATTTTCGAGTGGAACAGGAGGGGAAATGACAAGTAGTGGCACAGACTACCCTCTGCCACGCAACTTACGGTGGCTTGCGGAGTATCTATGTAAATGTAGATGTAGATTATATTTCTAAATTAACTAACATCTTCCATATGACAGTAACAGTTTACAGTTCTGGCCTTTCTAACATGCAGATAACTTACTAATGACAAATTCATTTTACAATCGAACGTAGCGGATGGAAATCTTTAGTAAGACGGCATCGTCTATTGAAAAAGGAAAAAAAAAAGTTAAAATGTGTGTGAAATCTTATGGGACTTAACTGCTAAGGTCATCAGTCCCTAAGCTTACACACTACTTAACCTAAATTATCCTAAGGACAAACACACACACACACATCCATGCCCGAGGGAGGACTCGAACCTCCGCCGGGACCAGCCTCACAGTCCATGACTGCAGCGCCCAGACCGCTCTGCTAATCCCTCGGGGCGTCTATTGCAAGGAAATAAGATTTTTTCTGCCGATTCTTCATTCAAATTCGGTAGCTTGACCATACAACCACATTTTTGTACATACATAAGATAAACACCAGGGACAACGATTTTAAAAATGATACTCAACACTTCAGATAACAGCAATATGTATAATATTTAAATGAAAGAATTATGATAGTATGACAATAATAAAAGCTATAATAATACATCATCACAGCCATCTGCAATAATAATCACAAACTTTACGATGATGAAGTCTTGTCAGGTTATCAGCCGAGACAAGGCGTCGTTCTGTAGCAACGTTTAGACAAGCTTCCTGCTCGTCATCTTCAGGCGAAGTATCGGATTCATTTCCAGTTCCTACAAGCAAGACTAAAGAACAATCAAGAAACCTTCATAGGATTTGCCGACTTGGGAAAAGCGTTCGATAATGTAAAATGGTGCTGAGAGAAGTAGGGGTAAGTTATAGAGAGAGAGGAGTAATATGTGCAAGAGCTAAGAGGGAATAATAAAAATGGACGATCAGGAACGAAGTACTCGGATTAAAAAGGGCCCCTACTGTTCAATCTGTACATTGAAGAAGCAATGATGGAAATAAAAGAAAGATTCAGGAGTGGATTTAAAATCCAAGGCGAAAGAGTACCGATGATATGATTCGCTGATGACATTGCTATCCTGAGTGAAAGTCAAGAGGAATTACGTGATCTGCTGAATGAAATGAACAGTTTAATGAGAACAGAATATGGATTAAGAGTAATTCGAAGAAAGATCAAAGTAATGAGAAGTAGCAGAAATGAAAACAGCGAGAAGCTTAACACCAGGATTGATGGTCGCAAAGTAGATGAAGTGAGGAAATCTTTATTTACTATAAAAACAGTCTTGATCACGATTTATTTATTAAGGTTGCCGGTTTCGACCACAACTGTGGTCATCTTCAGACCATTGAGTAGGAACCTCTTTCTACTGGAGAATCACTACTGAAACACACAATTGGGGAATCAAATATATACCAAAAGTCAGGCGTTTACAAAATAATATGTAATGACTGTGAGAAACAGTATATTGGCCAAACTGGCCGTAACTTTCTAACACGTTTTAAAGAACGTACTACTGGTACTGCACGTACCAAATCAATATTTGGTCAACATCTTGATGGATACAGTCATTCTGAGGGTTGCATTTCTAACAATTTGAAAATATTACATACTGTGCCAAAAGGACTACTGCTAAATACTTTAGAAGAAGTTGAAATCTTTTCACTTCACAAAAGTAATCCATTATCTGTTTTAAATGAAAAACTTCAATTCAAAGACAAACATTTCTTTGAGCTTTTCGATTATCTGCTTTAGAATGTTCACTCTTCTGTCCTTCGTTTTTTAAAATTATTAAGGTTTTTAGGAAAGATTTTATCTTTACTTTGTAATTTTATTTCACCAAACATTATTTTATGACTGACTACCTGTTTTAGAATGTTTGCTTATATGCTTTTAGACCGCATATTGCTAAATTCACATTCTTTTATTTTTGACACTACGGCTCATAGTATTGTAATTTTAAATTCCTTACATTTTCATTATTTTATTTGTTTATAAGACTGGCATACAACTTAATGAATAGCAATGCCTTTTAAAAATTGTCACATGTAATTATAAAAAAAATGCAATCTACATATGAACTTCATAGACAATATTTCATAAATATGGACAACTAATTCGTATCGTATTTCTGCAGAATATAGTATACATGTCAGCTAAAGATTGTTGCAGCCTACTCATTGAAAATCGTTTCAATATTGACATATTGCTGCTCAATAATACATCGTCTGACGTGACAGTCTTCGCCATTACACTTTCACAACAACTTCGTTGGAAAGAAGCCTGCTGCCACATATTTGCACTGGCGTTTATCCTCACCGTGGCAACCACTAGTTTGCCTATCGACTTTACAACTACAGTGGAAAGAAGCCTGCTGGTTCATCTTTGGAACGGCGTCCAACTTCACCATGGCAACCAGTGGTTCCAAATGGTTCAGTAACAGGCCTTGAGAAGGCAACCCATGTACTGCCAAACCGAAGTTTATTTATCGTACATACTTAAATATTTTTAACGCTTCTTAATTGCAAATAGCTGTTTAATAAGTTAAGGTTAGTGTGTGTTTATTTTTATTTCTTGACAATGTTCTTTTAACTTAGAAATTTTACATTGTTATTCGACTTATAACTCATTCGTTAGTAATGACATCATGCTGTCAGAAGTGGGCGAAGCCTCTATATAGTAAGACGTGCACTGGTTTCTCCAGTAGTGATTCTCCAGTAGAAAGAGGTTCCTATTCAATGGTAATTCATCGCTTTATAGTTTTATAACTTTATGTATTTTCTTTAATGTATGTAGCCCTCTAATTAAAGCTTTGTGTACGACTTGTAGATCTGAAGATGACCACAGTAGTGGTCGAAACCGGTCACCTTAATAAATAAATCATGATCAAGACTGTTTTTATAGTAAATATTTGTAACACATTGATCACTGTCACTCCCATAATGTATTCAAAAGTATTTAAGGAATTCTGATACCTAGGTGGCAAACTAACCAGTGACGGACGGAGCAAGGAGAACATCAAAAGTAGACTAGCACTGGCAAAAAATTTATGGCCAAGAGAAGTCTGCTATAGTGAAGCATAGGCCTTACTTTGAGGGAGCGACTCCCGACTTGTTGGAGGGTTCTGGCGTCGCACTGGCGTCGCCTGTCTATTCCATCCGCTGCCCCGCCGTTTTCACATAGGAGAGTTCTTGACGTATTCTTGCTAGCGCTAAATCCCATGCGGAGGTCAGCTGGAACGCGCTATCCCAGTTGATAAGACCATCTCGGACCCGTATCTCCACTGATCAACTCCTAAAACCCACTCGTCCGGCTCAACACCTGTGTCAAACATAAGCTCTTCGTTGAGGGTGTGCTCTGCTGCGGTATATTTGTCCGTTCGGCCGTGGCGAACTTTTCTCACACGTTCTGAGCGGCGTACGGAATATTCCGTTGCGTCTGCGCGATATATTGCTTACCACGTTCGCAAACTGCAGCTATAGATTCCAGGTGTCCATAATCCTAATTAGTCTTTCACTGAGCCAAAGATATTTTTCATTTTAGCCAATGAGCGGAAAATAGTTTTAATGTTGTTTTGCTCCAGTATCCTGGAAACCTTGGCCGTGGGCGGCGCAGGATACGGACTAGCGCTAGATGCTTCGTCTTCTTTCGGATCGTCTTGTTCCTTCTTCTTGCTCGGCTGGAGAGTTCGTTTTATTTGCGTCTCTGAGTAGCCGTTCTTGTGACATGACTCCCTCAGATGCAGACTCTCCTTGTCCCACATGCCTCTTGCTGTGTGCACCAAGGTTGTGAGCACTGTTATGCGTTGTGCTGGAAGACGGCAGCTATTGGCGTTAAGGTACGGGTCTGTGTGCGTCTTTTTCCAGTAAACGGAATGTCCCAGCATGCCATCAGCTTTCTTCCTTATCAGAATATCAAGGAAAGGCAGGTACTTCCTCGGAGAACTTTATATTGGCCCGTGTGCTGTTCAGGTGGCCAAGAAATTCCTGCATGTTTCGGTAGAACGCCTTTGGTTTCAGAAGCGTGGTTTCAAGAACCGTTTCTTTGAACTGTTTCATAAATGAGTTTACTATGCGTAGCGCAAAGGGGATCTCGAAGCAACTCCGTCTAACTGCTGGTAGGACTTTCCATCACAATGGAGGTAGATGGTAGTGAGCGCATTACACTGTGTCTTCGCTGAAGTGGCTCCACAGTAATGTCACGTAGGGTCACGTACAGTCAATAAAACAAAATTTTGCTCATGTCAGTTGTGTGCATCTCGCACCAATGAGAGTGCAACACACGGGCAACGGCGACAGCGCCTCATGTCACACACTCTGAGCAGTGTATTTATTCCCTACTTACTATAACGATATATCAGCCCCGATAGATGAGTGGTAGTCTAATTTCGGCTGCGGTGGGGCGAGGACGTCCGCTGCGCCCCGCCGTGCACGACCGTGAGCGCTTGCTTGTGTTTACATTCTCGCGGCGCGAGTTGTATTTGTTCCAAGTTCAGTGCGACTATGGCACACACATGGCACCACGATACCATCAAAATTACTTTCCAACCAGATCACGCGCGTCCTCGAGCCTATGAAATAGAACAGTTCATACGCGACGATCTACGTTTAGATCCGGCGACTGTCGTCGGAATACATTTTTCTATAACGGCGAGAGTGGTTTATGCTAAAATGACCAGTGCAGAGGTCTGCGCGACAGTTGTGTCAAAATAGTCGAACTCACTCAGATTCAAACATTCTGACGGGCATATCGGTGCAGTGACGGTGGATCAAGCAGGCATGGGCCTAAGGACTGTAAGGGTTTTTGAGCTCCCCTTCGAGGTCTCAGAGGAAGTTGTCAAGGACGCCTTCCGACCATATGGCAATGTTATCAGCCACGTTGCAGAAAATTGGCAAACTTTCTCGACGTATGAGGTCTACAATGGTGTGCGCCAAATTAAACTTGAGCTCAAGAAACATGTGCCGTCCTATTTGAACATCGGTGGCTGTCGTGCAATCATCATGTACGACGGTCAACCGCGTACCTGTTCCGGATGTGGGCCGAAAGGCCATGTTTGATCGAGCTGCTTACAACGTAGAATTACGCAGACACCAGTGGGAGACTCCGTTTCCCCGACGGGGACGACAATCCTGCCCCTCGCGTACGCTCAGACGACGATGCGGACCATAGATGAGGACGAAAAGGGCGATCAGACACATCCATCGACGTCAGAAGTACCAAGGGAGGAAGAGGAAGGACCCCCGATGCCAACCCATATGTCGCGCCCTCCACAGCAACAACAGCAGCAACAGTCCCACGGAATCCAGATGCAATATAACATTCAGAGCGCGATGGACGTGGACGCGAACATTGTCCCGACCGCGGCTTTGCCTCCCACATTCGGATACGGATGTCCACGTTCGAAAGCAACGTACGCCTCGACGACGCAAGCGACGTCGGCGGACCCCTTCTGACGATTGCCTGCTACACACGGCCGGTCAACAAGGTGACATCTCATCAGACGGCATGGATAATGCGCCTGCTGAGGATCTACGTGGTGTAGACGGTTCCCTTGACCATACTACGAGTGTCCAGTTAGTTATTGCACCACAGATGCAGCAGGTCGCGTCGATGGATGGCGCTCCGTCTACCTCTACCAAAGACGACGTACGGGAGAGAGGTTTAGGTGCCGATCAGCTACACAGCATCGTGTTGCACCCACGTGGTCGGCCGAGTTGAGGAACTTCCTGGAGAGGGCGCGGGTGACAGGGGAGGGGGTGGCATTGGGGATGCCACTCCTAGCGTGAAAGACTCATAATTTGTAACGGGTTTGGTGGGTCCGACATCTCTTGCGGTTATCTTTGATTGCCATGGCGTCTACCCTAGGTGAAGAGGCAAGGCAGCACACCTCTCGCCTTGCCACAATCAATATCAACGCGATAAGGGCACCACACGAACTGACAATGCTACAACGCATGCTCGATGCGGCGGACATCGACGTGGCCCTCTTACAGGAAGTATGTGTCGCTAGTTTTCCTGACGTCTACAGATATACCGCCCACATCTCCCACGTCTCTTCTGCCGGTTGTGGTGTGGCTGTCCTGCTACGGGACGGCTTGGCGGCCACGGACGTACTGTACTTACCGAGTGCAAGAGTCATGGCAGTAACTGTCAACGGTGTACGACTCCTCAATGTATATACTCCTTCAGGATCAGGGAGACGGAGAGATCGGGCCCGCTTTTTTTCGGAAGATATTACGCGTCTGTTTATGGGCCGCATAGGCGATATGGTGATCGGAGGAGATTTTAACTGTACATTATCTCCGTCTGATTAGCAGCCACATCACGTCCCGTGTGCGGAATTGGAAATGCTAGTGCGTGACCTCCACCTGATCGACACGTGGCGCCACATCCATGGCCCAGCTCCTGGTTACACCCATTATACAAGCCATTCATCAAGTCGGTTAGACAGGATTTACGTCACAAGCACCCTTTCGACGGCGACGAGAGGAGCAGAGCTCTGGCCCACTGCATTCATCGACCACACAGCCTATATTTGCACTATTGCCCTCCAGCCCGCACGTGTGTGGCGCAGTAGGCCCCCCTGGAAACTGAACGTCGCCCATCTGGACGAGCCGGAATGTAAAGGTGCTATCGAAGAGTCGTGGAACGCGTCCTTACAGCGTCGTGGTCGTTACCGATCGACCCTCAGTTGGTGGATTGAATGTGCAAAGCCTTCTCTTAGGCGCACCTTCATGGCTTACGGCCGGGAAGCGGCGGCATGGAGGAGTAGCACGGAAAACTTTTATTACACCGTCCTACGGGAATGTCTTGCTATGGAGCCCTCACCTGACAGGCAGATTTTAGTCAATCGCGCGAAAGCGCAGCTCGTCTCCTTAGCACGCCATCATTTACAGGGCGCTGTTATACGGTCGCGTGCTCCAGACATATACAATCAGAAAGGCCATCTATGCACCACATGCTCCTAGATCGCAGGAGGCCCCGTAGGGCACTGGTAACCGACATGATAACGGACGACGGACGACACGTGGCAGAACAAGCAGATATAGCAGAAGCCTTCTACGGGCATTACGCTCAACTTTATTCAGCAGTGCTCCTTGATATGGCGATGGTAGACACCGTTTCAGCACATGTCCACGGTACAGTTCCACCAGACATGGTACCGACTTTACTGGGAGAAGTGACAGAAGAAGAAGCGCTCGACGCCATTGGTATAGGTGCTCCCCATAAATCACCAGGAATGGATGGATTACCATTTAAACAACTGTTGGTTCCGTGTTGGGTTGAAATTTGTCAGGAATTGATGTCCCCGGGTATACCGTTGCCTGCAGCGTTCTTGGAAGGACTGGTTGTCCCCATCCATAAGCCGAAGGGACGGAATCATGTCCGCGATTATCGCCCCTTAACGTTGTTGAACAGCGACTTCAAGATCTTTTCGAGGCTGCTATCAGAACGTATTCGCGGCACACTATTGCACGTCCCGTCCGGCGATCAGACGTACTTGGGGGGACCCAACAACATCAGATCTGCGTTATGTCGTTACAGAGATCTCATCTTCCTTGCACGGGTGAGACGTTTGCCGGCAGCCCTGGCGTCTATCGGCTTTAGCCAGGCTTTTGACCGTGTGGGCCACACTTTCCTCACGGCCGTTCTACGGCGCATGGAATACCCCGACCCCTTTATCACAGTGTTGACAAGCCTTCTGCATGGGGCTACTTCTCGAGTTCTTGTTAATGGAAGACTGACGGCACCCATGTCGATCCGCCGATCAGTACGACAGGGATGTCCATTTTCAACACTGTTATTTGCAT
Source organism: Schistocerca nitens (assembly GCF_023898315.1). Classification (NCBI taxonomy): domain Eukaryota; kingdom Metazoa; phylum Arthropoda; class Insecta; order Orthoptera; family Acrididae; genus Schistocerca; species Schistocerca nitens. Next base: position 610,477,917 of record NC_064619.1, read on the forward strand.
TGGCCTTAGAACCTTTGTTGTGTGGTCTCAGAGACAGGCTCACTGGGATACAGTTCGGCGGCTCCATCTATCGCTGCACCGCATATGCGGATGATTTGATGATCGTCATACGTGGAGCTGACTATATGACCGCGGCTTTGAACTGGATTGCAACCTACGGTACAGCTTCTGGTAGCCAAATCAACGTTGACAAGTCTGTCGCCTTCAGCATCGGGATTGGGATACCACAGGAACACATTGATTCCTTACGCTTCAGTGATACTGTCCGCTGCTTGGGCTTAGATTTCATGAACGACATGCGACGCGCGACGACGCTCAATTATCGACGCCTTCTTAACCAAATTAGGGCCGGAATTGCAAATCAGCGCTTTCGATCCCTCAACATCGTTCAGCGGGCGTATTATGCCAGTGTATACCTTGCGTCCCGCATACCGCATGTTGCCCAAACGCTACCCATTCCGAAACCCTTGGCTCGTAGCATTATGGTAGCGCTGGGATACTTCGTCACCGCTGGTATGTTACTGAAGATCAGATACGTATCTCTTACCCTCCCCAAGGAAAAAGGTGGTCTCGGCCTAGTTAACGTCCATGATAGGTGTGGTGTCACCGCCAGACACCACACTTGCTAGGTGGTAGCCTTTACATCGGCCGCGGTCCGGTAGTATACGTCGGACCCGCGTGTCTCCACTATCAGTGATTGCAGACCGAGCGCCGCCACACGGCAGGTCTAGAGAGACGTCCTAGCACTCGCCCCAGTTGTACAGCCGACTTTGCTAGCGATGGTTCACTGACAAATTACGCTCTCATTAGCCGAGACGATAGTCAGCATAGCCTTCGGCTACGTCATTTGCTACGACCTAGCAAGGCGCCATTATCATTTGCTATTGATCTTGTAATTCATGTATCATCAAGAGCGATGTTCACCAATTATGGATTAAAGTTAAGTATTCCAGAAGCTACGTGCTTTATTTGCTAGTATTCATTACTTGACCTGTTCCAGACCTCACGCCAGCCTGCGTGAGCTTAAACGCGTGCATTTCGGCCTCCTCTAGCAACACAGTGTTGGCTCTTCTACCAACACTACATTGGCGACGAGTGTAAAAACGGTGTTCTTCTCTATACTGCCCTGATTTCATTGTGTAATGGCTTCGCCACAATCTCCAGATGTACTGTCCGAATTTTATCACTTACAGAATCAGCAGACGCAGGCCTTATTGGATGCCCTTGGGCAGCTCGTCCAGGGTCAATGCGCAATGCAAAACGATGCGGTGGCTGCCGCTCCACCGCTACCGCAGCCACAACACGCAGTTGCACCACCTTTTCGTCCTTTTGATGCGGCACTGGAAAGCTGGACGGAGTGGTCACGCCAATTTGGATTCCATCTCGCCGCCTACAGAATTCAAGGTAATGAGCGGCAGCCTTTTCTCCTTTCTTGCGTCGGAGTGGCCACGTACCGTGTGATAGTCAAATTATTTCCCCCACGCGACGTAGCAACTCTGTCCTACGACGAACTTTTGTCGGCATTAGATGCATATTTTAAAGAATCAGTCAATGTAGTGGCCAAACGGTATACGTTCTTTCGTACAAAACGTACGGCCGGTCAAACTAATCGGGAGTGGGTTGCAACTTTGCAAGGCATTACTAGGGATTCTGCTTTTGAGTGTTAATGTGGACTCCCTTATTCAGATACTATGGTACGTGATGCAATTGCACAGAACTTTTCTGATGTTCGTATAAGGGAACAGATTTTGAAACTAGTCAATCCCTCCCTTCAACAAGTGGTAGATATATTGGATCGGCAGGACACACTTGACTTTGCTCAGAAATCATTTGAAACTTCACCAGCCATGTGTCACATTAAACGGCCCGCCGGGCGCGCTGCACGGACCAGTAAACAGCCCTCGCGCCCATCCGCGCAGCTGCCGCCAAGCTCCCCACCATGTGTGCCGCGCAGGCAAGCAAATGCAGTGCTAAAATCATGCCCGCGGTGTGCTACTAGACATTCGCGTGAGAATTGCCCGTCACGCCAAGCTATTTGCTATTTCTGTAGTATAAAAGGCCATGTTCAGAGTGTTTGCCAGAAAAAGCTCAGATCGGACACTCACGACCGTTCCAGGCCCTTTGCTTCGTGTCGGAATCGGAATCGAACCAAGAATACTCAGGCTCGTGAACCTTCGCCCATGGAAATTCATGTAGTTAATTTCACTCCGCCCAGTGCCACTCTCTCTAACGGTGACTGTGTTCGTCCCACAAATAGTGTGCGTCGACATCGACGGAAATCCCGTCAAGTCGCAAGTGATTCTGTACCAGTGTCAGTTCACGTTGCACGAGACAGTCACTCTTGTCGTCAGTAGGACAATAAACTTTTTGTAGATTTGGACATTCACGGCAAAGTGGTACCATGCCAGCTCGATACAGTTTCACTGATCAATCAGGACACGTACAAACAGCTGGGCACACCTCCGTTGCGTGCCGCAAATGTTAAGTTAAGTAGTTATTCAGGACAAGCGATCCCTGTGTTAGGACAGTGCAGCCTTCTTGCAACATACAAGGGACAAACAAAACTTGTGTCATTTTATGTTCTTCGTTCTTCTTCTGCAGTGAACGTGTTTGGTTTCGATTTATTTCAGTTGTTTAATTTGTCTATAGTCAATCAGGTCCTATCAGTGAACCAGACTGTGCCTTCAGACAGTGTTTCTCGTCTATGTGAAGAATTTGCAGACATTTTTGCACCGGGCCTTGGTTGCGCTAAGAACTATAAAGCACATTTGGAACTGAAAGTAAACGCGCAACCGAAATTTTTCAGAGCGCGCAATGTTCCCCACGCATTGCGTGATGAGGTCGCAAGAACATTACACGATTTGGAATCACAAGGTGTAATTGAACGTGTGCAGGCTTATCTCTGGGCATCACCGTTAGTCATTTTGCCAAAACCTTCCGGAAAATTGAGACTTTGTGTGGACTTCAAGGCAACAGTGAATCCACAACTTTTTGACAAACTGTGCCCGGGTAAATATTTTTCGAAGTTGGACCTAGCAGATGCGTACTTGCAAATACCAGTGGACGAAGAATCCCAGCGCGTTTTGGTGGTTAACACGCATCTTGGTTTGTATCGATCCAAACAACTGCCATTCGGGTGTGCATCCACCCCTGCATTGTTTCAGCAATATCTGCAAACTGTTTGTGCGTCGGTCCCTACTGCTGCGAACTATCTGGACGATATTGTGATCTCCGGAAAGACAGAAGAAGAACATTTAGCCAATCTCAGAACATTATTTCAGGTCTTGCGACAAAATGGTCTTCGCTTGCGGAAGGACAAATGTATGTTTTTTGCTCGTGACTTACCCTACCTGGGACATGTACTCAATGCCCAAGGCATACATCCCAGTCCCGAGCACCTCCATGCCATACAAGACTTTCCTTCGCCGCAGAATTTGAAGCAGCTACAGAGTGTGCTGGGAAAAATTAATTATTGTCATCGCTATGTGCGCCACGCCTCTTCCCTTTCAGCTCCGCTTCATCGCTTACGCCGTAAAGGTGTTCCGTTCGTCTGGACGACGGAATGCGAACGCGCCTTTCGCCAGTTGAAATCGGCGTTGCTTTCCAATACTTCCCTTATGCCATTCGATCCCCAGAAACCCCTTTTGTTGATTGTGGATGCATCGGATTTCGGGATCGGTGCTGTGCTTGCGCACAAAGATGGATCGCACGGTCGCCCTATTGCCTTTGCGTCCAAATTGCTCTCGTCTGCGCAAAGAAATTATTCACAGATCGAGAAAGAAGCATTGGCTCTCGTATTTGGTGTTACTAAGTTTCATGATTTCTTGTATGGTCGTCACTTTACCATCATCACAGACCACAAACCTTTGACATCGCTTTTTCATACGAACAAGCCTGTACCTCCATGTACAGCGCAGAAATTCATTCGCTGGTCAATTTTCCTCTTGCAGTACCGCTACGATATCTTGTATCGGTCCACTTCTAAGCACGGAAACGCCGATGCGTTGTCCCGTTTGCCTGTTGTTGAGGATAGAGCATTCGATTCTTCCGAACTTGCTTGCATGTTCATTGATGCGGAAACCGATGACGTGGTCGAATCGTTTCCGATTGATTTTCGTTGTGTAGCTACAGCCACAGCTGCTGACCCTGTCGTTGCTACCGTTTTGCGTTTTGTTGTTACGCAATGGCCCTTGTCAAAATCACGGATCGAGGATCCGTTGGTTCGCCGATTTTTTGCTCACAAGGAGAGACTTTTTGTTCGACGTGGTGTTTTGCTGTTGCGTTCTGATAATGATCAGTCCAGGGTCGTGGTCCCACGTTCGTTACAGTCCTCTGTCTTACGGCTTCTCCACCAAGGACATTGGGGTATGGTGAGAACGAAACAACTTGCTCGTCAGCACTGTACTTGGTTCGGAATCGATGATGCGATTACGAATATGTGCTCTTCTTGCTTGGCGTTTGCCGAACAACAATCCGCACCACCACGGACATTCTTTGCATGGCCGAAAGCCACTTCCCCTTGGCAACGCTTACACATCGATTTTGCTGGTCCATTCTGGAATGCTCGATGGTTGGTTGTGGTTGATTCCTTCAGTAATTTTCCTTTTGTTGTCCGGATGTCTTCCGCGACGTCATCTGCCACCATCCAAGCGTTATCCGCTATCTTTTGCATTGAAGGTCTGCCACAGACTATTGTTTCCGACAATGGCCCACAATTCATGTCCGCAGAATTTCAGTCATTCTTCAAGGCCAATGGTATTCAACATCTGACATCCGCGCCCTTTTCGCCTCAGTCAAACGGTGCCGCTGAACGATTGGTCCGGACTTTCAAGTCACAGATGTTGAAGTTGAAAGAGTCGCATTCTCGGGAGGACGCGTTATTGCTCTTTTTGTCCTCGTATCGCTCTCAGCACCGAGATGGTCGCTCGCCGGCTGAGTTGCTCCACGGTCGTCCTCATCGCACCTTGATGCCTTTGCTACATCCGCCGCATCAGGTTCCTGTGCAGCGGCAGACACCTGCTTTTGCCCCAGGCGACGTTGTATACTATCGCAACTATCGAGGTTCACGGCGTTGGCTCGCAGGGCGCATTCTTCGCTGCCTCGGCCGCGCTATGTATCTGGTTTTGGGGGCCTCTGGTGAGGTGCGTCGGCATCTCAATCAGCTGCGCCTCTGTCGTCGCACAGGTTCTGCCGCTCCCCGTCTTCTTTCAGCGACGGTGCCGTCCGGTCAGCGCCCTGGGGACCCATCTACTGGCTCGCCTCAGCCCCAGGTGTAACCGACGCTGCCTTCCATTTTGCCCCATGGCGACGCGCCGCCGCCGCCTGTTCTCCCGCCGGCGACGCCCGCAGTGGACGCTTCGCTGCAGCCGCCGGGCGCCTCCCTGGGTCACGCACCGCCGATCGCTTCCCGTGACCAGCTGTCCTCCGACATGGAACTCTTGCCCGCTCCGGACCATATGTCGTCTTCGCCCGTCGGGTGCCCCGACCCGATGGAGGTCGACCCTTCGGCCCCTCCTGTCTCTCTACGGGCGCATACACCGCATGTTGGCGTGCACCCTGGAGCAGGTTTTCAGGCGTTTCCTAGCTCCCCTCGGACCGAATGGCAGGGTGCGTGTGGCACAGCCTCGCCTGTTGTTAGGCTCCCCACCTCGTCGCATACGTCAACATGGGGTCCTCCCCACGGCGGGCGGAAGCCTTATAACGCAATCGTACGCCGATTTGCGGGGGAGGAATGTGGTGTCACCGCCAGACACCACACTTGCTAGGTGGTAGCCTTTAAATCGGCCGCGGTCCGGTAGTATACGTCGGACCCGCGTGTCGCCACTATTAGTGATTGCAGACCGAGCGCCGCCACACGGCAGGTCTAGAGAGACGTCCTAGCACTCGTCCCAGTTGTACAGCCGACTTTGCTAGCGATGGTTCACTGACAAATTACGCTCTCATTAGCCGAGACGATAGTTAGCATAGCCTTCAGCTACGTCATTTGCTACGACCTAGCAAGGCGCCATTATCATTTGCTATTGATCTTGTAATTCATATATCATCAAGAGCGATGTTCACCAATTATGGATTAAAGTTAAGTATTCCAGAAGCTACGTACTTTATTTGCTAGTATTCATTACTTGACCTGTTCCAGACCTCACGCCAGCCTGCGTGAGCTTAAACGCGTGCATTTCGGCCTCCTCTAGCAACACGGTGTTGGCTCTTCTGCCAACACTACAATAGGGCCATTGCCCTCTATGTTAGCTCAAATTTATGTCTGCTGCGCCGAGCCTCACGAGTCTGCTTCTGACGGCGCTAGGACCTGCTTGACTAAGAACGCCGGTGCCACTACAGGACATCCCAGCGCCCCTCTTCTATATAGGACGTTTCTACTTAGAACAAAGTTATTGCAGTGTAGCGCTCACGGCACCACAAATGGCCACAACTCGACTTCTATATCATGACATGCTGCAACGCCACCCGCTAAATGCGGTCGAACTAAAATATCCCGACGTACGGTGGCGCGTGGTGTGAAAGACTGTACACGATGCCATGCTTGATTCCGATGTTGTTTCCCAACGGTACGTAGTCGTTAATGGGAAGCTGGTGACGCAAGAACGTCTCTACAATATCCACACGGCAGAATCTCCCAGTTGTGTGGGTTGTAATACAGTAGATTCTGACGAGCACCTAGTGCGGCAAATGCTGGCTTATCTCTTGCGAGTTAGGCCGGAGCATATATCTGCACGCACGTTATTGAATCCGGATGAGACTTTTTACCCCAAGACTCGAACCAACTCTATCACCTAGATACGTGGTCATGCGCTCCATTGCCTCTGTCGTGACGGACACAAGAACTTACTTCACTTCTGGCACTATTTGCAAGAAAGATATCATGCTATTTCCGGGCATACCAGATATCGACAATGGTTCGCAAACTATCTATGGAGTGCCTTTCACAGCCCGCCATGTAGCTGGAATGTTCCAGGCAGTGGCAGATGAGGTCAGAACGAACTGCAAACGATCATATATTGAACAATCTTTATCAGTGGGCGAGGTCGCTGGGAAGCCTAACTACGAAGTGGTAGCTTCCTTTTCATGTTATTTATGTTTACTATATTCGATCGTGTCTTCATTCTGTTTTAGTTTTCCAGGCTTGATTAACTATGGCTGTTCGCACATTGATATCTATATAAATAAAAAATAAAATAAAATAACGAAATAAAAAAATTAAAAAATTGAAAAATTAGAAAACTTAAAAAAAGGAACAATACAAAAAAAAATACCTTCCGCACCCTACTAGAAATACCCTTCCCCCCTTCCTTCCCTCGTGTTTTTGTGGGTTGATGCACACACGTTAGTCCCGTATAGTGTAGTTTCTTCACATTTTAGTTGGGGGGTGGTTACGTATAGTTAGGAAGGCAACGCCTGAAGAGGTAAGAGTTCATTTTTGTTTGGCAGGGACACAAGTGGCGGTGTCAAGTAGGGATGGCTATGATTTTGTTTTATTTCTTTTGTTAGGGAAAAAAAGTTGGTGGAGCACTTGCCCGTGAAAGACATTAATAAAAAAATAGAAAAATAAAAAATATAAAAAAGTGGTTTAAAAAAACAAAAAAAACGTGGTCAGCGTGACAGATTGCCGTCCTACGGGCCCGGGTTCGATTCCCGGCTGGGTCGGGTATTTTCTCCGCTCAGGGACTGGGTGTTGTGTTGTCTTCATCATAATTTCATCCCCATCCGGCGCGCAGGTCGCCCAATGTGGCGTCGAATGTAATAAGACCTGCACCAAGGCGGCCGGACCTGCCCCGTAAGGGGCCTCCTGGTCAATGACGCCAAACGCTCATTTCCGTTTCCATAACGATATTACTTTTAGGCCTTTTTGATTTCCTGAGATTGCTTGTAATTATGTGATATTGTTTCATATACTGTAACACTTACACCAATGTATTTGCAACCTCGGGACGTTTCTGTCGAGAAAATGCACTGCCAGAAAAAAAAGAAATTAGTTCACCTGAAAAGATGACGTCGATTTTGATCCGATGACGGCATACGCCACTTGAGGTATAGTAGAAGTACTCATAAGGGTTTCAACGTACTTCTCCAGGAGACAGCGTAGTGGCATACCTACCAGAGCGCCATCCGTACCTGAGTTCACAGCCGAAAGGCTCAGTGCGGTGCAAATGTGTGAAGCAAGTAGGGAACGATGCAACAGAGATGCATTCGTGCTTCCTACAGGCAAATGAACTAGTTTGAAAGAGATCAATCTGTGGTTTCCGAGTGGTGGGATGGTCCTTTTAGGAATTGCCACAGAAGTTGGACATGCGGCGTCAGCTGTGCAACGATGGCACTATCAGTGGTCGCGTGTTCGTTCTCAAACCTGTAGACGAGATTCTGGACATCCATTTAGTACAGACGCCCGCCAGGGACGTTTTATTGTAAGGGCAGCAGTGTCAGGTCGTGCAGATACCAAAACGCAGATAAGAGGGACTGTCAGCCCAGACGTGTTTACGCCAACTGTTGCAGAGCAGTTACGAGGTGCATTCAAGTTCTAAGGCCTCCAATTTTTTTTTCTAATTAACTACTCACCCGAAATCGATGAAACTGGCGTTACTTCTCGACGTAATCGTCCTGCAGACGTACACATTTTTCACAACGATGTCGCCATGATTCCATGGCAGCGGCGAAGGCTTCTTTAGAAGTCTGTTTTGATCACTGGTAAATCGCTGAGGCAATAGCAGCACGGCTGGTGAATGTGTTGCCACGGGGAGTGTCTTTCATTGTTGGAGAAAGCCAAAAGTCACTACGAGCCAGGTCAGGTGAGTAGGGAGCATGAGGAATCACTTCAAAGTTGTTATCACGAAGAAACTGTTGCGTAACGTTAGCTCGATGTGCGGGTGCGTTGCTTGGTGAAACAGCACACGCGCAGCTCTTCCCGGACGTTTTTGTTGCAGTGCAGGAAGGAATTTGTTCTTCAAAACATTTTCGTAGGATGCACCTGTCACGTAGTGCCCTTTGGAACGCAATGGGTAAGGATTACGCCCTCGCTGTCCCAGAACATGGACACCGTCATTTTTTCAGCACTGGCGGTTACCCGAAATTTTTATGGTGGCGGTGAATCTGTGTGCTTTCATTGAGCTGACTGGCGCTTCGTTTCTGGATTGAAAAATGGCATCCACGTCTCATCCATTGTCACAACCGACGAAAAGAAAGTCCCATTCATGCAGTCATTGCGCGTCAACATCGCTTGGCAACATGCCACACGGGCAGCCATGTGGTCGTCCGTCAGCATTCGTGGCACCCACCTGGATGACACTTTTCGCATTTTCAGGTCGTCATACAGGATTGTGTGCACAGAACCCACAGAAATGCCAACTCTGGAGGCGATCTGTTCAACAGTCATTCGGCGATCCCCCAAAATAATTCTCTCCACTTTCTCGAGGTTGTTTCGGTTTGTTGTCACACGATGTTCTGCCTTCATTAAACTGTCACACCCACGAACGCACTTTGGACACATCCATAACTCCATCACCACATGTCTCCTTCAACTGTCGATGAATTTCAATTGGTTTCACACCACGCAAATTCAGAAAACGAATGATTGCACGCTGTTCAAGTAAGGAAAACGTCGTCATTTTAAGTATTTAAAACAGTTCTCATTCTCGCCGCTGGCGGTAAAATTCCATCTGCCGTACGGTGCTGCCATCTCTGGGACGTATTGACAATGAACGTGGCCTCATTTTAAAACAAAGCGCATGTTTCTATCTCTTTCCAGTCCAGAGAAAAAAAATCGGAGGCCTTAGAACTTGAATGCACCTCGTATTACTATTGGGACTACTGGCACGCACACCTAGCCTGACTTCCATTCATACGACAACATGGACGCACACCGCTCGACTGGTGCCGTCAGGCGGTCACTTTGAAGATGAAATGGCGCGCCGTGCTCTACAGCGATGAAAGCGGTTTCTGTCTGCATGCAAGTGATAGTCGTTTGCACATATGACGTAGACCTGGGGCCCTATTCTGTATCGTTCATACCGATCAGTGTAGTAGGTTAGTCTCGGTAGTGACGTCATTTTCGGTTCTTTATACAAATGTCCTATTCCGTAAGCCTCTGAGACCTGTTCCCGAACGGTCCTCCCACCGATTTTACGACAATTGTACCGACAGGTTTTGGATTTCGGTGTGGTCCTGTCGATCGGTGAGCTGTGGTTTATTTACACCTATAATTTGTTATTTTAAACGTATTTAGCGGTTTTAACTTTGGATTTTGTGATTGTGTTACTGAAGAACCACCAGAGGACGCACCCGGTTGTAAACTGAGTTCATAATAGACTATTTTGCTTTGTTAGAAATATGGTTAGGTTGTTACTGTGTTGTTACTGTGTAAGCCTGTTCGCCCTGACTGCTACATCTATAGAGTTCATTCCCAGTTTTTCTTTGATTTCCTCATTGTGGACACCCTCCTGCCATTGTTCCCATCTACTAGATGATTGCAGGTACTAGTAGATGGGAACAATGGCAGGAGGGTGTCCACAATGAGGAAATCAAAGAAAAACTGGGAATGAACTCTATAGATGTAGCAGTCAGGGCGAACAGGCTTAGATGGTGGGGTCATGTTACACGCATGGGAGAAACAAGGTTACCCAAGAGACTCATGGGTTCAGCAGTAGAGGGTAGGAGGAGTCGGGGCAGACCAAGGAGAAGGTACCTGGATTCGGTTAAGAATGATTTTGAAGTAATAGGTTTAACTTCAGAAGAGGCACCAATGTTAGCACTGAATAGGGGATCATGGAGGAATTTTATAAGGGGGGGCTATGCTCCAGACTGAACGCTGAAAGGCACAATCAGTCTTAAATGATGATGATGATGATGATGATGATGTTACTGTGAATGATTACATCCAAATCAACAAAAAAAAAAGTTTTCCGTCAATATTCTCTCAAAATATGTGTTACTTTTATGCAAATATGAGTTTAAAGATCATTAAATATCAAGACATCGGCTCTGCTTATGTATATTACATGAGTGTGAACTGATGTTACTAGTGACTTTGTGTACTTTTGCCCATAAATGGTTTAGTTAGTAACTGTCGAAACGTGTTTTCAAATTTCAAGTAACAATGGAAAGCAATTATGTGAAGCCTGATATTGGAAACCATCCAAACTATCACGCGTTTATGACTTACACAGCACCGTTTGGTAACGAAGTCGGCCTACGTTTCTCTGCCTAATAGTACAAGAATTGAGCGCTTGGTTTCTGTGGTAAGGCGGGGCAAAGTGGTCAGCGCGCGGCAAAGCCATAGGAAAGGAGACGGGTTCGCACACGGATGGATGGAAAAAAATTTTTTTTCCTCTTCATAAATGCAACACGTTCTGAGACATTGTTATTCGTGTAAGTTAAGATTTTTCTGCGATATTCGTTATTATTTACATGTAAGAACGCACTTCCTCAGTAATGATTTTGTGATTTCTGTGTTTTTAAAAAACGAAATGTGAAATTGCTGTGAGTGAAACAATCGACAGTGACCTTTATATTTTTTCTTTTCAGAAATAATTCTCCATTTTTTCCGAATATGTAGCGATTTCCGAGTATGTGGTTAGACAGGAATCTAAGAGCACAACTTAAATTGCTGGGAATGTAACCAGCAGCAGTCATCTTCGTTATCTTGCTTGTCACAAGTATTTATCTGCGGTCGAATCCTCAAAAACAGTAGAAAGACATGAAAGATCTCCACTGTAATATTTTTAGACTGCAGCACCCTATACGAAACATTTTCATTCATGAGATCCATGTTAGAAACTTCGACGAACTGCAGGAGCTCTCGAAAATGCGTTTTTTCAATTTTGTTTTTAAGACCCATATCGTTGACGTATCATATAGGGAAGTGGGCTACTTAATCATTTGGATCTCTAGAAGCGAGTTATAACCACATTCTGTTTAACTTATAATTCTTTGAAACTCTTAGAATCAATTTTTCGGTTGTTGTCATAGATGTATTAGTACAATGTGGTACTACACACTATTCCTAACTCATTTTCCGAAACGTAAAATCCAAAACACAATGTCAGTGTGAATGACAATAAGATGACATAATGCGGCATTTACGACAATCTGCAGAATACAGTCAAATACGCTATCGTTATTATGCATGCATGGAGACATGTGGTCAGGGAAACTAAAAATTTCTATGCATTTCAGCTGATAATCATGGAAATGGATATAATGCGCCTGATACTGTTAAGGGGGAGGCAAGGGCGATGAAGGCGGGCACGTCAGCTCGATGGAATGCGGCGTCATGCGTTATGGCAACGTAAACGCAATTTTCGGTACTTGGAAGAATAGTGCGCCTGTGTCGTCTGCTAGCCGCTTTGTGTTCGTGGCTCTGTGCGCGCTGCAGTGCGCGGATCTGCGGCCGCTTGCTTTTGATTGGCTTGCGCGACGCGAACCGACAACAGCGCTTCGGTTCTCTAGGCCCGAACGGTATCGCTTCCGAAAGGCATACTGAGTAATGCAGGGGCTCTAATTCGAGTACTAGGCCGTTCGGTGCTCTTGAGTACCGAAACGATCGACACAATGGCGGAAAGATACAGAACAGGCACCCGGGAGAATGCTGTCTTGTAGAGTGCATTCGGCCAAGACATGCTGGCCCTACCCCGCCTTATGGTCCGCTACAACTCTCGTTATCTTCCGTGTTTCTGTAGGGAACGATAACCAGCGCTCGGTATATGTAGAATATTGTCACATCCGTTATTTTCCAGTTCTTGCAACAGGAAGGTGATGTGTTTTTTCCAACAGGATAATGCTCGCCCACATAGTGGCCGTGAAACTCAATGTGCTCATTGAGACGAACAGCAACTTTCCTCGCCAGCACGATCTCTGGACTTGCCTCCAATCGAGCATGTGTCGGATATGGTTGGACGAGAAGTTACTCGTCAACTAGCAACTGTTACAACAGAACTATGTGCACAGGTCGAGCAGGCGTGGCATAAAGTATCCCAGGACAGGATTCGCCATCAGTACGATCGACGATGTCAGAGTCAGCGCCTGCATTGCAGCCTGTGGAGACTACACCACATACTATTATGGGTGTTTCGGCATAAATTGATAACTCAGAACTGCTTGTGCTACTGATATGTTAATGTAATCATTTCGTGTACTCCAGGTACACTGCTGCAAAAATAAATCTTGATGAACTGTAAACCTCTAAAAGGATGTACTATTTTTTTCTGGCAGTGTACTCTATCACGATGACAATTACTTCAGACCCCAACAGAGTAGTGGTGGGCACATCTGCATCTACATCCATACTCCGCAAGCCCCCTGACGGTGTGTGGCGGAGGGTACCTTCAGTACCTCTATCGGTTTTTCCTTCTATTCCAGTCTCGTATTGGTCGTGCAAAGAAAGATTGTCGGTATGCCTATGTGTGGGCTCTAATCTCTCATGGTCCCTTCGCGAGATATACGTAGGAGGGAGCAATATACTGCTTGACTCCTCGGTGAAGGTATGTTCTCGAAACTTCAACAAAAACCCATACCGAGCTACTGAGCGTCTCGCTTGCAGTCTTCCACTGGAGTTTATCTATCATCTCCGTAACGCTATAGCGATTACTAAATGATCCTGTAACGACGCGCGCTGCTGTCCGTTGGATCTTCTCTCTCTCTTCTGTCAACCCTATCTGGAACGGATCCCACACCGGTGAGCAGTATTTAAGAAGTGGGCGAACAAGTGTACTGTAACCTACTTCCTTTGTTTTCGGATTGCATTTCCTTAGGATTCTTCCAACGAATCTCAGTCTGGCATCTGCTTTACCGACGATTAATTTTATATGGTCATTCCATTTTAAATCATTCCTAATGCCGACTCCCAGATAATTTATGGAATTAACTACTTCCAGTTGCTGACCTGCTATATTGTAGCTAAATGATATCTTTCTTTCTATGTATTCGCAGCACATTACACTTGCTGACATTGAGATTCAATTGCCATTCCCTGCACAATGCGTCAATCCGTTGCAAATCCTCCTGCATTTCTGTACAATTTTCCATTGTTACATCCTCTCGACATACTACAGCATCATCCGTAAAAAGCCTCAGTGAACTTCCAATGTTATCCACAAGGTCATTTATATGTATTGTGAATAGCAACAACCCTACAACGCTCCCCTGCGGCACACCTGAAATCACTGTTACTTTGGAAGACTTCTCTCTATTGAGAATGACCTGCTGCGTTCTGTTATCTAGGAACTCTTCAATCCAATCACACAATTGGTCTGATAGTTCATATGCTCTTACTTTGTTCATTAAACGACTGTGGGGAACTGTATCAAACGCCTCGCGGAAGTCAAGAAACACGGCATCTACCTGGGAACCCGTGCCTATGGCCCTCTGACTCTCGTGGACGAATAGCGCTAGCTGGGTTTCACGCTATCGTCTTTTTCGAAACCCATGCTGATTCCTACAGAGTAGATTTCTAGTCTCTAGAAAAGTGATTATATTCGAACATAATACGTGTTCCAAAACTCTACAACTGATTGGCGTTAGAGATATAGGTCTACAGTTCTGCACATCTGTTCGACGTCCCTTCTTGAAAACGGGGATGACCTGTGCCCTTTTCCAATCTTTTGGAACGCTACGATCTAAAAATGGTTCAAATGGCTCTGAGCACTATGGGACTTAACATCTGAGGTCATCAGTCCCCTAGAACTTAGAACTACTTAAACCTAACTAACCTAAGGACATCACACACATCCATGCCCGAGGCAGGATTCGAACCTGCGACCGTAGCAGTCGCGCGGTTCCGGACTGAAGCGCCTAGAACCGCTCGGCCACCAGCGGCCGGCTCGCTACGCTCTTCTAGAGACCTACGGTACACCACTGCAAGAAGGGGGGCAAGTTCCTTCGCGTATTCTGTGTAAAATCGAACTGGTATCCCATCAGGTCCAGCGGCCTTTCCTCTTTTGGACGATTTTAATTGTTTTTCTATCCCTCTGTCACCTATTTCGATAACTACCATTTTGTCATCTGTGCGACAATCTAGAGAAGGAACTACAGTGCAGTATTCCTCTGTGAAACAGCTTTGGAAAAAGACATTTAGTATTTCGGCCTTCGGTTTGTCATCCTCTGTTTCAGTACCATTTTGGTCACAGAGTGTCTGGGGATTTTGTTTTGAGCCACCTACCGCTTAGACATAAGACCAAAATTTCTTACGTTTTTCTGCCAAGTCAGTACCTAGAACTTTACTTTCGAATTCGTTGAACGCCTCTCGCATAGCCCTCCTCACACTACATTTCGCTTCGTGTAATTTTTGTGTCTGCAAGGCTTTGGCTATGTTTATGTTTGCTGTGAAGATCCCTTTGCTTCCGTAGCAGTTTTCTAACTCGTTTGTTGTACCACGGTGGCTCTTTTTCATCTCTTACGATCTTGTTTGTCACATACTCATCTAATGCATATTGTACGATGGTTTTGAACTTTGTCCACTGATCCTCAAGAGAGAGGCACATCCTTTCAACAGCTCTTGCTGAATTTTTAACAAGGCCTAAGCAAGTACACCATGATCGACATCGGTAAGTGTTTTCCATTCCAACATCTACAATATGGTGTCTGCCGCAGTCTAAAGCAACACAGATGACATCGTTTAGTTCCGTCCGTCTAGAGGTGGAGGTGCTTGTTTTTCTTCCTTACGTTTCACGGAACTAAAGTTTCGATGCGAGCTTTTGTCATTATGCAGCTTAAAACTGCTTTTTAACTGCGTTTGCAAGCCACAGTTCTCTTACTAAAGGCATTTTATGTGGGGTTTAATGATGTCACAAAATTTATGTGGGCCAGGTCAAAGCGTATTCCTTCTTTGATAAGTGCATCTAGTATTTTGGTGTTGGAAACAACACAGTGTGCTTTCAACTGATTGTTTTATATGATTTTTCTCTTTCCTGTCACACTGAATGCACTGTATCTTGCTGGTAGCTTAATGGGATAATCTATATAGATGAAAATCAATTGCCGCACGTATGAAAGACCATCACTCGAGAAGGGCACGGCTGATTTTTTTATTGTGTTCGTAATTGTAAGAACAAGGTTTGTATGCAAGAATTTTTTTTTGGATAATCGACCGGTAAAGGGGAAAATCTGTATGGTATTTTTGTATGAAAATCTCAATGAAAGAAATGTGAAGGTCGGTTTGGCAGTTTTGGTGTCTCGCGTTTTCATTAAAAAAAGTGACGTTTAGTCTGACGGTCTTGCTGTCGCATGTTTTCATAACAACTACAAATCCCACATTTAATATCGATATTATGAGAAAAAGCATAAAATTTAAAGCGATATTTCAGTGTGCTGGCAGTGGCGACCATATCTTTGTGTGTAGCAAAGACTGAACTGATGTCAGTTGGTGGTAATTTAGTGTCTTGAAAACATTCAGTTGATTTCAGTTCGTGGTTTATTTCTTTGTAAACAATGACACATGTGAGGCGTCGAAATGTCGGTCGGCACACAAGCAATGCAGGCCAGCTACAGGATCGTCGAGTCAGTGAGACTGACCAATAGCGTGGACAGTGCCAGGAGGCAAATCGAATAAGGAATTCTCGAGCGCGATCCATTATGACTGCGGAACAACACATACATCTGAGTTCGGCTTGCTCAGTTCGAGCTTACACACCAAATAATTTGGAACGTCGACAAAACAGATGGTCAAATCTTACAATTCGAACTGAACTTTTGGGTTCAGATACGATTCAACAGTCGATTACGCCTCGAACGTATTGGGTGCCTTCGGAACAATGAACTATGCCAGTCAACATTTCAATGCTTTGAGGTTTCGACGCGAACTGGCAGGATTATGGATGTAAAGAAGGGGAAGGACGGAGAGATGAAGGAGGAGAAAGTGGATAGAGGGAGTGTGTGGGATAAGCGATGTACAAGGAGCGGGTGGTAGGTGACCGGCGGAGGTAGGGGGGAGGGAGACGAAGGGATGGAGAAAGGGATAGGGGAAGAGGAGAAGGATAGAGAGACAACAGGGGAAAAGTAGATTAGGAAGTCTATCCAATTTCTATAGATATTTAGCAATTGCGAATCATTATCGTATTCGCTAGTAATAATAAATAATAAGGCAAGTAAGGTAAATTTACGCGTTCTGGGCCTGTCTGGCCGATTGGACACGACAAGCTTCAGTCCGAATACTAGCTGATCCAACTCTGTACGCTAGTCTGTACTGGAAAAGCCTTGTAATCTCGCCAGGGCCGCTGCAGCCTAAAGCTACTTGACAATATAGTTGCGTGGAGATAACAGCGATTGGTTTACTTATAATCAATTATTCAAAATGACAGGCACAATCGCAATATTTATTTTGTCGCCAACCGGTTTCAACCTTCGATGGCGTCAACTTCAGAGCAATTTACACTGTAAAGTTATAATATTAGTAAGTAATCATGTACATAATCTACAAGCAATTAGGCAAAGTTACATAAATAAACAGATTTTTATATCCATTTGGTCGCTCGCTGGAGTTCTCACGCTGCCTGTGCACGGTTGGTAACTATGCATGGTTGGTTCTCTGCATGAGCTTAAATAACGGCCAACAACACGTCGGCAAACGGTAACGACTTCCACGGTGGCCGACGGTAGTTACATGCTTAAGCAAAAAATCGTAAATTTTAAAGTTTGTTCCAGTTGTAGTATAAAACATAATAAATATAACTAATTAAACCTCGAGAAATTTAAAATTATTTAAAATTCAGATAACTGTTGTCCCATTCATTTTTCACAACATTTGTGGATAGTGTAGAGCCCTCTATCTTTTGTGGTAAGGACGCCGTTGCCATGGGCGATAGAATATATTAAGCACCCCCTAGCTAAGGGGTACCTGCTGTACTTCGTTTTTCTAATATGTTAATTTTATAATGGAGAATACACTGATTTTAAAGTTTTTTACTAATTAGTAGGAACAACTTTTATGGATAGCAGCCAGAATACACCACGACAACGCATGTTGTGCAAAGATTACGCCGCAGCAGAAGACCATATGGACTGACAAAAACATGGCTGAAGAATCGTGATGGTACGCCGTTACCATAACAACGAACGCCGCGCAAAGATGATATTACAGCAGACGACCTATACGAAACGGCTACCATGACGACAGCGTACCAACCACACAGGCTAGGGGGCGCTTGATATAATACTAATGCTAATAATAATAATAATAATAATAATAATAATAAACCCCGTGGAGGCCCGGGAAAAGAATAGGCCTCCGGTATGTTCTGCCAGTCGTAAAAGGCGACGAAAAGAACAAACCACTAATAGGGCTAACCCCCCTTTTAGTGTGATGAGTTGGTTCAGGACAGAACCAAAGAAGCCTCGGACAAGCGCCGTCATGGTCGGGGACGACGCTTGAACCCTATGCCCGCCCACAATGGTAACAACACTGCTAGCCAACTGGAAACTGATTTAAATCCAAATAGAGGTATTTTGCAGGATATGCTTCCTGCAACCACCCTAGAAGGAAAACAAAGACAGAGGATGAGATGGTCAGATGAAGTTAATTGACACCTCATGTTCTGTTATTACCAACCAACAAACCTAGGAACCAACACAACTGGATACAGATCACAAGTATACACAACATTTATTACCAGATACCCAGAATTAAAATTTTTAACAGAACAACGACTAGCTGATCAGATCCATGTAATAATCAAAAATAACAGGATACCCCAGTCAGAATTAGAAAACATCAAACAACAAGTACAACAAATACTGGAACAAAATAATGTGCAATCAGAAGAAGAAGAAAATACAGTAATGGACTCAAACATCCCAGAGCAAAGAAACAAAGAACAACACGCATCAATTAAACAATCAGAGGAAAACGAAATCTTAAAACAGCCACCAGAACAAGTACAAATAGAACACGAAGTGACACACATGATAGATATAGAAGAAAAATTTCAGCTGACATATATAGAATACGAAGACACAAATACAGACATTAGACCATTCTTGTATAGACCGCCAAATAACCCACAAGTCGAAACAACAATAAAAACTATCAACACAATCATACACAACAAAATAAATGAAAACACAACTATGGAAGAGTTACAACTACTGGTTTATATAGGAGCACTCACTACACTAAATATACACACTAGGCAGAGATCAGAACCAACCAACACACAGAAGAAACACACAAAACCAGCATGGCAACATAGGCTACAGATCAGAATAGAAAAACTGAGAAAAGACATCGGACAGCTAACACAATTTATAAGAAATGAAATGTCAGAAAAAAAACGGAAAAGGTTAGGTAAAATCTCACAACAAGAAGCGATAGAGCAATTAGATGAAAAGAAGCAGAAATTACAAGCATTGTCCAAACGACTTAGAAGATACAAAAAAAGTGAAAATAGAAGGAAACAAAACCAAACATTCAACACAAACCAAAAGAAATTTTACCAGACAATAGATAACACACACATTAAAATAGACAATCCACCAAACATAACAGAAATGGAACACTTCTGGAGCAACATATGGTCAAACCCGGTACAACATAACAGGCATGCACGGTGGATACAAGCAGAAACAGGGACATACAAGTTGATACCACAAATGCCTGAAGTAAAAATTTTGCAACATGAAGTCACCCAAGCATTTAATTCTACTCGCAATTGGAAAGCCCCTGGAAAAGATAAAATAGCAAATTTCTGGCTAAAGAAGTTCACCTCAACACATTCACATCTAACTAAATTATTTAGCAGTTACATTGCAGACGCATACACATTCCCTGATACACTTACACATGGAATAACTTATCTGAAACCTAAAGATCAAGCAGACACAGCAAAGCCAGCTAAATATCGCCCCATAACATGCCTACCAACAATATACAAAATATTAACTTCAGTCATTACACAGAAATTATTGACACATACAACACAGAACAAAATTATAAATGAAGAACAAAAAGGCTGTTGCAAAGGAGCACGAGGATGTAAAGAGCAACTGATAATAGATGCAGAGGTGACATATCAAGCTAAAACTAAACAAAGGTCGCTACACTGCGCATACATTTATTACCAAAAAGCTTTTGATAGTGTACCCTACTCATGGTTGCTACAAATATTGAAAATATACAAAGTAGATCCTAAATTGATACAGTTCCTAAACATAGTAATGAAAAATTGGAAAACCACACTTAATATCCAAACAAATTCAAATAATATCACATCACGGCCAATACAGATTAAGCGTGGAATATACCAAGGAGACTCATTAAGTCCTTTCTGGTTCTGCCTTGCTCTGAACCCACTATCCAACATGCTAAATAATACAAATTATGGATACAATATTACTGGAACATACCCACACAAAATCACACATTTGCTATACATGGATGATCTAAAACTACTGGCAGCAACAAATCAACAACTCAACCAATTACTGAAGATAACAGAAGTATTCAGCAATGATATAAATATGGCTTTTGGAACAGACAAATGTAAGAAAAATAGCATAGGCAAGGGAAAACACACTAAACAAGAAGATTACATAATGGATAACCACAGCGACTGCATAGAAGCAATGGAAAAAACAGATGCCTATAAATATCTAGGATACAGACAAAAAATAGGAATAGATAATACAAATATTAAAGAAGAACTAAAAGAAAAATATAGACAAAGACTAAAAAAATACTGAAAACAGAATTGACAGCAAGAAACAAGACAAAAGCTATAAATACTTACGCTATACCAATATTGACCTACTCATTTGGAGTAGTGAAATGGAGTAACACAGACCTAGAAGCACTCAATACACTTACACGATCACAATGCCACAAATATAGAATACATCACATACATTCAGCAACAGAAAGATTCACATTAAGCAGAAAGGAAGGAGGAAGGGGATTTATCAACATAAAAAACCTACATTATGGACAGGTAGACAATTTAAGAAAATTCTTTCTAGAACGAGCAGAAACTAGCAAAATACACAAAGCAATCACTCATATAAATACATCGGCTACACCACTGCAGTTTCATAACCACTTCTACAACCCTTTAGATCACATAACATCAACAGATACAAAGAAAGTAAATTGGAAAAAGAAAACACTACATGGCAAGCACCCGTATCATCTAACACAGCCACACATCGATCAAGACGCATCCAACACATGGCTAAGAAAAGGCAATATATACAGTGAGACGGAAGGATTCATGATTGCAATACAGGATCAAACAATAAACACCAGATATTACAGCAAGCATATTATTAAAGATCCCAAACCACAACAGATAAATGCAGACTTTGCAAACAACAAATAGAAACAGTAGATCACATAACTAGCGGATGTACAATACTAGAAAATACAGAATACCCCAGAAGACATGACAATGTAGCAAAAATAATACATCAAAAGCTTGCCTTACAACATAAACTTATAAAACAACACGTTCCCACATACAAGTATGCACCACAAAATGTACTGGAGAATGATGAATACAAATTATACTGGAACAGAACCATTATAACAGATAAAACAACACCACATCACAAACCTGACATTATACTCACCTATAAAAAGAAGAATTAACACAACTAATCAAAATATCCATACCCAATACAACAAATATACAAAAGAAAATAGGAGAAAAAATTGAAAAATACATCCAACTGGCTGAGGAAGTCAAGGACATGTGGCATCAGGATAAAGTTGACATTATACCAATTATACTATCAACTACAGGAGTCATACCACACAATATCCACCAGTACATCAACGCAATACAGCTACATCCAAACTTATATATACAACTACAGAAATCCGTAATTATTGATACATGTTCAATTACCCGAAAGTTCCTAAATGCAATATAACATATACCGTACAGTTAAAAGGAAGTCACGCTTGATCAAGGTCTGCGTCACTTTCCATTTTTGACCAGACATAACGTCTGAGAAAAGAAAGAAGGATAACAATAATAATAATAATAATACACTCCAGACAAATACTTTCAGAGGAAGCTACCTAACACTTTAACTTAATATTAATAATAACAAAAGAAGAATTATAAATGAATGATTATAAATGGAAATACTACAAAATGTTTCAGGTGTATGTCCCACATGATACACTGTTCGCCCGTACTACCAGTAAACAGAATGTAAAATCCAATTACAGACAGTTCTAGAATATATACCGTCCCACACTAACGCTTCAGATTGCAGTAAATGGAAATGAGCGTTTGGCGTCATTGGCCAGGAGCCCCCTTGCGGGGCAGGTCCGGCAGCCTTGGCGCAGGTCTTAAAACATTCGACGCCACATTGGGCGACCTGCGCGCCGGATGGGGATGAAATGATAAAGACAACACAATAGCCAGTCCCTGCGCGGAGAAAAATCTCCGACATAGCCGGGAATCGAACCCGGGCCCGTAGGACGGCAAACCGTCACGCTGATTCAGATTGCAGTGATGTTGAACATAACGCTTTGCGAAACTCCACTGTTTCGTGCCTCTGGCTAGCACGTAAAGGAAGGAAGAGCCGTAGGCATTGTTGACAGGGAGATCCGAAGCGTAGATATTGTCGGATAATAGGAAAAGGCCTTTCCTTCTAAGCACTGAGTGGTCACTTTCATTACGTTGTGAGACAACTGTTGCTCAAATCCATGTATTAAGTGTACGGTGCAGGCATCCTTCCTATTTTTACCACCAACGACCTGGAAGAAATAATATATTTGGCCACGTAGCTGTGGAGGAAGAATCGGTGAATACATGAGCAAGACAGCAAGAGCAGAAAGTTTGTGTAGACGGTTGAAACAAGGAAAAATGTGAGTTGCGTTTAATTTCGTTTTTTTATATGAAAACTACAATATATGACAACAATGACAAGTATGAAAAACACTGCTAACCCTCTTCCCCACAATTATGCGTTACTGGCGACAGTGAGCCGCAGAAATGACAGCAACTAACTGAATCTTAAATTAGTGAGCAAGTGGCTAAAAAATTTGCAGGTAAGTGCTTTCGGCACTGTTTGGGCACTTAACGTAAAAATTAGCACTGTTACCTGTAGGTTGGACAAAAATACGTCTTCAAATAGTGGTCAAATTTACGTCTTTAGTCCCACTGAAAATAAGACATCGAATAAACTCATAAATCGACCAACCTGCGCTTACAACGTGCCTGTAATCGTTGTGTGTGTAGTCTGGGTAATATTTGTGTTGTATAAGGATGACCGGAGGGAGAGGGTGAAATCCATCGCCAGTACATAACCCACTCTAGTCGAGTAGCACGAATAGGACGTCCGGCGTTAACCACACAAGCGGCTCGTAGTGAAATTGGGTGCTTATGGAATATCGTCTCAATTATGTGACTGGATTTGTGATTTCCTGTCAGAGAGGTCACAGTTAGTAGTAACTGAC
This sequence comes from Schistocerca nitens, assembly GCF_023898315.1. NCBI lineage: Eukaryota > Metazoa > Arthropoda > Insecta > Orthoptera > Acrididae > Schistocerca > Schistocerca nitens. The sequence continues at coordinate 610,501,315 of NC_064619.1, forward strand.
GGAAAGTCATCGAGTAAAACAGAAGTGATTTCTGGCGTTCCCCAGGGTAGTGTTATAGGTCCTTTGCTGTTCCTTATCTATATAAACGATTTGGGAGACAATCTGAGCTGCCGCCTTAGGTTGTTTGCAGATGACGCTGTCGTTTATCGACTAATAAAGTCATCAGAAGATCAAAACAAATTGCAAAACGATATAGAAAAAATATCTGAATGGTGGCAGTTGACCGTAAATGACGAAAAGTGTGAGGTCATCCACATCAGTGCTGAAAGGAACTCGTTAAACTTCGGTTACACGGTAAATCAGTCTAATCTAAAAGCCGTAAATTCAACTAAATACCTAGGTATTACAATCACGAACAACTTAAATTAGAAAGACCACAAAGAAAATGTTGTGGGGAAGGCTAACCAAAATTGCCTACATTACGCTTGTCCGAACTGCTGCGCGGTGTGGGATCCTTACCAGATAGGACTGACGGAGTACATCGAAAAAGTTCAAAGAAAGGCAGATCGTTCTGAATTATTGCGAAATATGGGAGAGAGTGTCACAGAAATGATACAGGATTTGGGCTGGAAATCATTAAAAGAAAGGCGTTTTTCGTTGCGACGGCATCTTCTCACGAAATTCCAATCACCAACTTTCTCCTCCGAATGCGAAAATATGTTGTTGACACCGACCTACATAGGGAGGAACGATCACCACGACAAAATAAGGAAAATCAGAGCTCGTGCGGAAAGATATTGGTGTTTGTTCTTTCCGCAATATATACGAGATCGGAATAATAGAGAATTGTGAAGGTGGTTAGATGAACCGTCTGCCAGGCACTTAAATGTGATTTGCAGAGTATCCACGTAGATGTAGATGTAGATGTAGATGTAGATGTAGATGAACCTCCTCATCCACCAATGGTGCCACTCGTCGTCATTCCTCGATGCACTGCGAAAACGTTTGCAATTTAATCCAAGACTTTGGCGCAAAGACTCGTGATCTGGAACTTTGGACACCGTCGATTGCTGGCCAAACATAGGCGCTGAAAGTTGCCTGCACGACCGGGATTCGAACCGGCTGGTAGCCAGCCGAGCTCCACCGCACGGGCGTGCGTTAGCGGTCTCGGGTCGGCTGCTAAGTAATTCATCGCCACCCGACCTACGAGGGCTAATGGGAACCCGTCCCTCTCACTGCAGCCTCCCGTAAATCCGGGGCTTCCCTGCTGCGCGCCTGCACTGCCGGCCTCCCGTGCAATTCCACCGTTACGACTTCAGCCTCGTGGCTTAGCTGGCTGTAAGGAAAATCTCGCGGAATTTTGTGGAAAGACCCTCTTTACTTTTCGAAGGAATGAATATTTCTTCCGAAGAGTTCTAATTAAAGCTATCGCGTCGGAAGAAGGCTGTGTGCCAAGGCAGTAGACTTGGCCACTGTTTCTATGTTTCGACACAGTATATCGATACGTGAAACTGTTTCAGTGTCGCGGAACGGCTGTGGTTCACTGTTTCGAAACAGTGGTGTTTCATTCCGCCCCTGCCTCGGATAACCGGACCAGATTCGATCTCTAGCCAGACACAGAAACTGTATCGTTGTTTCAAAATAAGGCTGTTTCAGTCCACCTGTGCTTGGAACGGACTAACTGTATCGAAACAGTGATGTTTCATTCCGCTCTGTGTCGTCGGACGAGATTCGGGCCCGGTACAGGTACTGAAACACAACACACCACTTCATGAAACGCTTTCAAAAGTGTCAAAGTCTTTTTGACAAGCAATAGCATGAAGCTTAAGATATCCGAAAATAAAGCTTCGTTTCTATCTGACTGTCCTATTCCGAAATGGCGTAACATCTGCTTTATAAACACTAACCAAACAATAAAACAACGCATACTATTCACATTCAAAATAATAAATATGTGAAATCATTCATTTAAATTACACTTTTTTTTATAACATACGCTTCTCTGTTCATGTACAGTCATCATATTAAGAAACGCAAGTAAGCCTACAACATTTTGAGTAACGAAAGGCGTAGAGTGACAGTTATTAGACATATGCATAAATTTGATGTAGGTATAATTGCAAGCAATTTGTTTGACAAATCACTGATAGTGTAATGGTGAACGGGAAGAAGCATGGTGAATTTACAGTAACGGTTCGAAACACCTTGCAAGACAAAATTTTTTTCTCTTATATTTTGTTGTTTATTCGAATTATTTGGCGTTATTTGTGAGTCTATAGTCACTGTGCCTATTATCCACAATGATTCCCTTTGTGTGCTTGGAAATTAGCAGGATGGGTATATTACCCATACTAACGGAATGTGGGAATCCCAGTAGCATATCCGTTGTTTCTGCAGTTTGCTCCCACCTCCAGTTCCGTTCGTGGTGGTTCTTCTGTCTCCAGCTATGGCTGTCCTCAGCCAATTGAAAAGTATGAAAGTCACACGACACGAAAGCAGCGCAGTTGCTGCAGGAAATACGAAACTGCCAAGACGCCTAAGTGATAGTTTCATACTTTCTGCGACGTGATTAGCGCTCTCGCACCTCATTTGTGTTTATATGGACATACTTATACAGTAGACATGCAAGATGATAAAATGTGTAGGTTTATTAGATTACAAAACACAAACTGTTTCACTGTTTCGAAACATCGTATCGAAACATTACATTGCACTGTTTCATTTGTTTCGAAACAGTTACGTGTTTCAGTTTGCCCATCTCTACAAGGCAGTACTGGAAATGAAACGTCGGCCTTGACGCACTTCCCTATCCATAACCACGAACAATGTAGTGAACAATGTTGCGCACTCAGTGTAAACGCGCCTCTACACAACAGAGATATTACCCAGACTCTCTTGATATACTGTGCTTCAGCTCAGCACATGTCTGAATGTTCGTCTGGTGAACCCAGTCCTTCAGGTAGCTCCACAAACATAAATCATAGGGAATGAGATAAGGTGATCATGTCGCCAAGTGTTTGGAAACGATTGGCTGACAATTCGATGGTTTCCAAATGTGTTTCGGAGAAGCAGGTGAACTTCAGGAACGATGTACGGTGGGGCGTCATCTTGCATGAAAACTTTTGAGTTCAATGCGTCTCTCTCCTGCAGGACAGGTATGGCCTGCTGGCGAAGCTTATCGCAGTAACGCAGGCCAGTCACACCGCACGTCTTTGGTCCTTGAGCACCAAGCTGCTTAAAAAAGAATGGGCCAACGATGAATGTGGCCGTGAAGCCACACCATACGGTGACACATTCACCATACAGAGGAACTTCCCGCACATTGACTGGAGGTGAAGATCTCCACACTCGGCAGTTCTGTATGTTTACCTCACCCGTCAGTGAAAAATCAGCTTCGTCTTTCCGTAGGATGGTCCAGAGCCAGCCCCCGTTAACTTCGATCCCTGTGAGAAAGTGGAGAGCGAAATCAACACGTCGTTGTGCGTCCTGTGGTGCAAACTGCTGTACGATGTGGATCTTGTACGGACACCATGTGAGAATGGTTCGAAGCACCTTCTGTACAGTGGACGACGGTATGTTCAACTGTCGTGACACAGCATGCGCATTGCGTGATGATCGGAAATTCCGCGCAGTGTTGTCTGCCGTAGCAACAGCAATTTCATCAACCACGTGTGGTGCAGCCGGTCGTCGGCCTCTTCATGGAGGGCGCTCAGTCTCCAATTGATTCGAACTTCTTCATCATGCTCTGCACGGCACGTGGAGAAAGAGGACCCTTCCGTAATTCTTTCAACCGGCAATGTCTCGAAGTGCAGCTGCAGCATTACTGTTGTTTTGATAATAGAGCTTCACCAATAACGTCCTGCTGCTTTTGTCCAAGCTCATGTTGACACATCAAGAGCACTGCGACTGGCCAGGTGTGTGAGACTATGAATCACGATGACTGACCACGGCACCCCGTGGTCATAGTTGGAAGTGGACGGTGGCGCTGTGACGCATGGAAATCGAACACCCCATACTCTTTACATTAATGTTACAAAGTTTGCTACTCGTACGGTAATTGGTTTCCGTGTTATATCGTGTTAAACAGGGAAGGTTTAACTGTAACCACCCGGTATATATCTGTAGCCTGACAAATACCGAAGAAAGAAATCGTAGAAGTTTACACAAGTTTAACAATAAAAACATTATTAGGCTGGCGCACTTCCCCTCCAAAAATCATGAATGCAGGGGGGCGACGTTTCAAAAAAATAATTCAAATGGCTCTGAGCACCATGGGACTTAACACCTGAGGTCATCAGTCCCCTGGAACTTAGAACTACTTAAACCTAACTAACCTAAGGACAGCACACACATCCATGCCCGAGGCAGGATTCGAACCTGCGACCGTAGTGGTCGCGCGGTTCCAGACTGAAGCATCTAGAACCGCTCGGACACGCCGGCCGGCGACGTTTCAAAAGAAGCGAAAATGAAAACATTTTTGTGCTATTTAGCAGACCTAGGTTTTCAGGCTGGTGTAAAAGAAGACTTAGCTACAAACCAGACAATTGTGTCACATTTTTAAAACGTTCATCATGATTTTTCACATCATAACTCTTATGTTTTATTACGTAGATCGCTGTATGGTGGATCAGAAAAATTATTAACTGGTTTATTAAGAATCTAGCGATCTTTTTTTCCTAAAGAACCGGACGGGCGACCGTTTAAGTACCTGTCGCGCTAGCGGAACATTATCCGTCATATTTAACCAAAATTATCTCGAATTAGGAAACTCTAACAGAGTTCCGGCTTCGAGTAGACTGATATACAGGGTGAGTCACCTAACATTACCGCTGGATATATTTCGTAAACCACATCAAATGCTGACGAACCGGTTCCACAGACCGAACGTGAGGAGAGGGGCTAGTGTAATTGTTTAATACAAACCATACAAAAATGCACGGAAGTATATTTTTTAACACAAACCTACGTTTTTTAAATGGAACCCCGTTAGTTTTGCTAGCACATCTGAACATATAAACAAATACGTAATCAGTGCCGTTTGTTGCATTGTAAAATGTTAATTACATCCGGAGATATTGTAACCTAAAGTTGACTGACGCTTGAGTACCACTCCTCCGCTGTTCGATCGTGTGTATCGGGAGCACCGAATTACGTAGAGATCCCAAGGGAACTGTGATGGACCTTAGGTACAGAAGAGACTGGAACAGCACATTACGTCCACATGCTAACATCTTTTTATTGGTCTTTTTCACTGACGCACATGTACATTACCATTAGGGGTGAGGTACACGTACACACGTGGTTTCCGTTTTCAATTACGGAGTGGAATAGAGTGTGTCCCGGCATGTCCGGCCAATAGATGTTCAATGTGGTGGCCATCATTTGCTGCACACAATTGCAATCTCTGCCGTAATGTATGTCGTACACGCCGCAGTACATCTGGTGTAATGTCGCCGTAGGCTTCCACAATACGTTGTTTCATATCCTCTGTGGTTGTAGGCACATCACGGTACACATTCTCCTTTAACGTACCCACAGAAAGAAGTCCAGAGGTGCAAGATCAGGAGAACGGGCTGGCCAATTTATGCGTCCTCCACGTCCTATGAAACGCCCGTCGAACATCCTGTCAAGGGTCAGCCTAGTGTTAATTGCGGAATGTGCAGGTACACCATCAAGCTGATACCACATACGTCAACGCGTTTCCAGTGGGACATTTTCGAGCAACGTTGGCAGATCATTCTGTAGAAACGCGATGTATGTTGCAGTGCTCTCCGATACACACGATCGAACAGCGGAGGAGTGGTACTCAAGCGTCAACTTTAGGTTACAATATCTCCGGATGTAATTAACATTTTACAATGCAACTAACAGCGTGATTCCATTTTAAAAAAAGGTAGGTTTGTGTTAAAAACATACTTCCGTGCATTTTTGTATGGTTTGTATTAAACAATTACACTAGCCCCTCTCCTCACGTTCGGTCTGTGGAATCGGTTCGTCAGTATTTGATGTGGTTTACGAAATATATCCAGCGGTAACGTTAGGTGACTCACCCTGTATATTCCTAAGCTTTCGTTTGCATAATGTTTTCGCCTTATTTCAATGACAAAAAATGTTTCCCTCAAGCCGAAAATTCGGTATCATCATCAGAAGCTGCATTTTTGTAAACTATCCGTAATCGTTTAATAAATTGTTGCCGCACATAAAACTAAAATCTAAACGTAGTGCAACTCTTCCAGAACACACAGATGCCCGTTCCATATTTGTACATGGAATAGTTTGCCTGTTTGAAAGGCCCAAGTGAAACGTAGAATTACACGTGTATTCTTTTACCGGACATGGCAGACGACACACTCCGAGAACCTTGTCAAGACGGAGGTTCAAATGGCTCTGAGCACTATGGGACTTAACATCTGAGGTCATCAGTCCCCTAGAATTTAGAACTACTTAAACCTAACTAACCTAAGAACATCACTCACATCCATGCCCGAGGCAGGATTCGAACCTGCGACCGTAGCAGTCGCGCGGTTCCAGATTGAAGCGCCTAGAACCGCTCGGCCACATCGGCCGGCCAAGACGGAAGAGAGGTAGTGAGAAGGAGCTTCCTCGTCAGAGCTTCGACTTATTTTATTCATACGAAAGTGAGAACTTTCTCAGAGAATCTTCTGTTGCGCCGAGAATCTTGTCCGGAGAATGTAAAAAAATTAAGCATAAGTTAAAAAATTCTTAACAAAATCCTGTAATCGTCAAGATCGCAAGTGAATAACGTTAAATCATGATTAGCTTCAGGAGATTGTAGAGCTGTATTGAGATCTGGCATAATAAAACAAAAGCCGGCCGCGGTGGTCTCGCGGTTCTAGGCGCTCAGTCCGGAACCGCGCGACTGCTACTTCGAATCCTGCCTCGGGCATGGATGTGTCTGATGTCCTTAGGTTAGTTAGGTTTAAGTAGTTCTAAGGTCTAGGGGACTGATGACCACAGATGTTAAGTCCCATAGTGCTCAGAGCCATTTGATTTGAATAAAACAAAACTTCACTTATTTAGAGCAACAGAAGCTGTTACAGTAACAGTAATAATACAAGCAAAAAGTCAATTACATACTGATTACAAATACATGTGTAGTGTCTGTACGTAAAAATGAGGGTAAGGCACAACGTCTGCAGCACAGTGGTCGCTCATGAAAGATACGGATCTCAATAAAACAATGCACTATACCATTGAGACAAAGGACTAGGTATTCAAGACCTGAGTAATAAACACAGACGTCAATACAAAATAAAATACAGAAATGCAATAACCCAGCAATAATATGTAGATTGTAAACTCATCTTAATAGTCCTTATTGATGTGCAATGTGTTACAAACAATATCGTTAAACCAGTAAATTGTTAAACCAGTAACCTCTCAAACAGGAACGCTAGAGAGTCGGGCAGTGTGTGCCCCATTCAAAGTTGTAAGCGGTCTAATCGGCTATACGCGTTCGCCGGTCCCACTGGTAAAAGGCAACATGCCGACAGTACCCACGGTTACAATAAATAAGAATGTGTAATATTCACAATAAAATACAACAATTACACGGCGAATAAAAGAATTAATTAAGTAGTATCTACCTAGCATCGTAGAAAAATATAAAATTTATGAAAACCGTAATCGACCTTTCGTATCTATTATTTCAGTTCCCGAAATCCCTTCTGGTATTTTACCTTCCTGCAATTTTCTGTTATTATTCCAATATGAAGACGACTGTATAATCAGCTGAAGCTAGTCGTCGTTTAATGTTATTAACTTGCGATCTTGATTTTTAAAAGATTTCATCAATTTTTTTGACTTTCCGTAAAACTTTCAGATCGTTTGTCTCCATCGTAACTATGTCAAGAATTAATAAGTAAACTGAAAACTGTATTACCAACATTGCAGGAATCTTCGATGGAAAAGCAAAAGTGCCGGCCGAAGTGGCCGTGCGGTTAAAGGCGCTGCAGTCTGGAACCGCAAGACCGCTACGGTCGCAGGTTCGAATCCTGCCTCGGGCATGGATGTTTGTGATGTCCTTAGGTTAGTTAGGTTTAACTAGTTCTAAGTTCTAGGGGACTAATGACCTCAGCAGTTGAGTCCCATAGTGCTCAGAGCCATTTGAACCATTTTTGAAAAGCAAAAGTTCTTTAAAAAACTAGGATTATCACTCAGACACCGCAACGGTGTGCTCACGTTATGAGGGGGACGTAGAAATGTCACTAGAAGATGATAACCGAAGGTTAATTTGCAAAAGTAGAACAAAAACTGAAGAATGCTGGTTTAGGGGGGAATTTGTGTAAATATATTGGAAATGCTAGAGGTTAGAGAAACAGATTCGTATTTATCACATTCTGTCAGAAGAAACGAAATGGAAGTGGCAGCAACCAAAAGTGATCACAAATGAAGCTGAGTATAGGTGATGTTAAACCACTGTAGAATTTCACAGGTGATGACAGACTCATACATTCCAGAGGACAAGTGTCCGCCTCGATAGCTGAGTGGTCAGCCGTGCTAAGTGGCCCGGGTTCGATACCCGCCTGGGTCGGAGATTTTCTCCGCTCAGGGACTGGGTGTTGTGTTGTCTTCATCACCATCATCTCATCCCCACCGACGCACAAGTCACCGAAGTGGCGTCAACACAGAGGAGTTGCACCAGGCGACCTGTCTGCCCGACGGGAGGCCCTAGCCACACGACACTTAATTTAGTTTCTGAGCACAAGTATGTGCAAAGTTAGAAAGAAATACACTAATCAGGTGGATAATAAACTATTAATTGTTTAAAATTAGGTGGTAAAAAGATATTTTATCATGTTAGACAATAAAGATCAAATATACAGATAAACGAAACAGCTAATTACTCATATTTAGCAAAGGGGTTTCGCAATCACCTAGCGATACTGAAGGTATGAAGAAAATAAAGGGGGAGTAATCTTAAGCAGAACAAGGACATGTAATGTATCATGCAGAAAGCGGATTTGAAGAAACTATAAGTATGGTATAACAACAAAACAGTGAATTAAACAATTCGAAATGCCTTGAACAAGTTGTAAAAACTATGAAAATTTGGTAAGATAAATTATTCAAATATTGAGAGAATAATTTGAAAAAAAAATCTTATGTTTAATCGACATCACACTTCATCAGTAATCAAATTGCCAGGAGGCAATGAGAGAAAATTGTGCAAGTGTTCCAAGACTTCTCAATATAATAATACAGATTCAGAGATGAAGTAGAAACAGATCAAAAAAAAAAAAAAAAAAAAAAAAAGAAATCACGAATGCAATTAAATTTTTAAAGCAATACCAAATGACCTAATCAGATGTAAAAATGTATTCAAGATATAATTAATGGAAAAGCATCTGGAGATGATGATGTCAATAGAAATTGTTAAACCTGAACGAAAAAATTATACAGTATTGATAGAAAGAGTAGGACTAATAAAGAGAAAAGAAAAAATGGACTAACTGAATAGTTTACAAAAGTAAAGTTGTTGTTGTTGTGGTCTTCAGTCCAGAAACTGGTTCGATGGAGCTCTCCGTGCCACTCTATCCTGTGCAAGCTTCATCTCCCAGTACTTACTGCAACCTACATCCTTCTGAATCTGCTTAGTGTACGCATCTCTTGGTCTCCCTCTACGATTTTTACCATCCACTCTACCCTCCAATACTAAATTGGTGACCCCGAATGCATCAGAACATGTCCTACCACCGGATCCCTCCTTCTAGTCAAGTTGTGCCACAAATTTCCATTCTCCCCAATTCTAGTCAATACCTCCTCATTAGTTTTGTGATCTACCCATCTAATCTTCAGCATTCTTCTATAGGACCACATTTCGAAAGCTTCTATTCTCGTCTTATCAAAACTATTTATCGTTCATGTTTCACTTCCATACATGGCTACACTCCATACAAATACTTTCAGAAACGACTTCCTAACACTTAAATCTATACTCGATGTTAACAAATTTCTCTTCTTCAGAAACGCTTTCCTTGCCATTGCCAGTCTACATTTTATATCCTCTCTATTTCGACCATCATCAGTTATTTTGCTCCCCAAATAGCAAAACTCCTTTACTACTTTAAGTGTCTCATTTCCTAATCTAATCCCCTCAGCATCGCCCGACTTAATTCGACTACATTCCATTATCCTTGTTTTGCTTCTGTTGATGTCCATCTTATATCCTCCTTTCAAGACACTGCCATCCCATTCAACTGCTCTTCCAAGTCCTTTGCTGTCTCTGACAGTATTACAATGTCATCAGCGAACCTCAAAGTTTTTATTTCTTCTCCATGGATTTTAATACCTAATCCGAACTTTTCTTTTGTTTCCTTTACTGCTTGCTCAAAACAGATTGAATAACATCGAGGAGAGGCTACAACCTTGTCTCACTCCCTTCCCAATCACTGCTTCCCTTTCATGTCCCTCGACTCTTATAACTGCCTTCTGGTTTCTGTATAAACTGTAAATAGCCTTTCGCTCCCTGTATTTTACCCCTTTCAGCTTCAGAATTCGAAAGAGAGTCTACCAGTCAATATTGTCAAAAGCTTTCTCTAAGTCTACAAATGCTAGAAACGTAGGTCTGCCTTTCCTTAATCTATCTTCTAAGATATGTCCAAGAGTCAGTGTTGCCTCACGTGTTCCAATATTTCTAAGGAATCCAAACTGATCTTCCCCGAGGTCGACTTCTACCGGTTTTTCCATTCGTCTCTAAAGAAATCGCGTTATATTTGGCAGCCGTGACTTATTAAAGTAATAGTTCGGTAATTTTCACACCTGTCAACACCTGCTTTGTTTGGGATTGGAATTATTATATTCTTCTTGAAGTCTGGGGGTATTTCACCTATCTCATACATCTTGCTCACTAGATGGTAGAGTTTTGTTAGGCCTGGCTCTCCCAAGGCTGTCAGTAGTTCTAATGGAATGTTGTCTACTCCCGGGGCCTTGTTTCGACATAGGTCTTTCAGTGCTCTGTCAAACTCTTCACGCAGTATCTCCCATTTCATCTTCATATGCATCCTCTTCCATTTCCATAATATTGTCCTCAAGTACATCGCACTTGTATAGACCCTCTATATACTCCTTCCACCTTTCTGCTTTCCCCTCTTTGCTTAGAAATGGGTTTCCATCTGAGCTATTGATATTCATACAACTCGTTCTCTTTTCTCCAAAGGCCTCTTTAATTTTCCTGTAGGCAGTATCTATCTTACCCCTAGTGATATATGCCTCTGTGATGTGAGAGGGGATTGGAGAGGGAGAGAATGAAAAATTTGACAGAAGACAAGTGAAGAATTGAGGGGATGGGTGTCGCGGCTGACAAACGAAAACAGTAGTGTGACAGGGAGAAGATGGGGTAATCTGCTCTACTGCAGGGGTGTACGGACTCGCTAGCGCCGCGTGCCGCAAATTCCTAATTGTAACTACAGAAGGGCTGGTAGTTCAAAAATAAAGGGGCGTGAGGTAATTTATTATTCCGAATTGGGGTCTCCCTGTCCCAACGCTAGCTAGATTGGCCACCATTGAACAGACGTTTTCAATTGGTGAGAGATCTGGAGAATGTGCTGGCCAGGGCAGCATTTGAACATTTTCTGTATCCAGAAACGCCGATACAGGACCTGAAACATGCGGTCGTGCATTATCCTGCTGAAATGTAGGGTTTCGCAGGGATCGAATGAAGGGTAGAGCCACGGGTCGTAACACATCTGAAATGTAACGTCCATTGTTCAAAGTGCCGTCAATGCGAACAAGAGGTGAGCGAGACGTGTAACCAATGGCACTCCATACCATCACGCCGGGTGATACGCCAGTATGGCGATGACGAATACACGCTTCCAATGTGCATTCACCGCGATGTCGTCAAACACTGGTGCGACCATCACGATGCTGTAAACAGAACCTGGATTCATCCGAAAAATGACGTTTTGCCATTCGTGCACCCAGGTTCGTCGTTGAGTACACCATCGCTGGCGCTCCTGTCTGTGATGCAGCGTCAAGGGTAACCGCAGCCATGGTCTCCGAGCTGATAGTCCATGCTGCTGCAAACGTCGTCGAACTGTTCTTACAGATGGTTGTTGTCTTGCAAACGTCCCCATCTGTTGACTCAGGGATCGAGACGTGGCAGCACGATCCATTACAACCATGCGGATAAGATGCCTGTCATCTCGACTGCTAGTGATATGAGGCCGCTGTGATGCAACACGGCGTTCCGTATTACCCTTGGGTTGGTTGGTTGGTTGGTTTTGGGGAAGGAGACCAGACAGCGTGGTCATCGGTCTCATCGGATTAGGGAAGGATGGGGAAGGAAGTCGGCCGTGCCCTTTCAGAGGAACCATCCCGGCATTTGCCTGGAGTGATTTAGGGAAATCACGGAAAACCTAAATCAGGATGACCGGACGCGGGATTGAACCGTCGTCCTCCCGAATGCGAGTCCAGTGTCTAACCACTGCGCCACCTCGCTCGGTCCGTATTACCCTCCTGAACCCACCGATTCGATATTCTACTAACAGTCATTGAATCTCGACCAACGCGAGCAGCAACGTCGCGATACGATAAACCGCAATCGCGATAGGCTATAATCCGATCTTTACCAAAGTCGGAAAGGTGATGGTACGCATTTCTCCTCCTTACACGAGGCATCACAACAACATTTCTCCAGGCAACGCCAGTCAACCGCTGTCTGTGTATGAGAAATCGGTTGGAAACTTTCCACATGTCAGCACAGTTGTAGGTGTCGACACCGGCGTCAACCTTGTGTGAATGCTGTGGAAAACTAATCATCTTCTTCCTGTCGGTTAAATTTCGCGTCTGTAGCACGTCATCTTCGTGGTGTAGCAAATTTAATGGCCAGTAGTGTGGATGAGTGGTGTAAGTCATTAGAAGAAACATGTTGGAGTAATGTGTAATGTAAATAAATGTATGTTACGATCTGTAACGACTCAGGAAGCAAATTCCGTTTGTACAAATAAAATATTGAGGAAGGCATACGAGAACTTAGAGTTTACCATCTTCATGTTATTTTAAGGCTGCTGATCTGAGTAATTTGAAGATGTAGTTAACATCTGGCGTACAGATGTTCAACAACTACAGCTTAATTAATGGTGAAAACAGAGGCAACGGAAAAAGCATGCGAAGTTCAGAAGAACGCGAAATCCCGAAGATTGGCTAAAATTTACAGACGCGCGAAATTTGGCACGGACTTCAATGCGAGATGTCTTTAATAGGTTCCACAACGAAACATTGTCTCTAAATTTGGTAGAAAATCCGAAGAAATTCTGGTCGTATGTAAAGTACACAAGCGGCAAGACGCAGTCAATACCTTCGCTGCGCAGTGCCGATGGTACTGTTACCGACGACTGTGCCGCTAAAGCGGAGTTATTGAACGCAGTTTTCCGAAATTCCTTCACCAGGCAAGATGAATGGAATATTCCAGAATTTTAAACACGAACGGCTGCTAGCATGAGTTTCTTAGAAGTAGATACCTTAGGAGTTGCGAAGCAACTCAAATCGCTTGATACGGGCAAGTCTTCAGGTCCAGATTGTATACCGATTAGGTTCCTTTCAGATTACGCTGATACAATAGCTCCCTACTTAGTAATCATATACAAGCGCTCGCTCACAGATAGATCTGTACCTACAGATTGGAAAATTGCGCAGGTCGCACTAGTGTTTAAGAAGGGTGGTAGGAGTAATCCATCTAACTACAGACCTATATCATCGACGTCGGTTTGCAGTAGGGTTTTGGAGCATATACTGTATTCAAACATTATGAATCACCTCGAAGGGAACGATCTATTGACACGTAATGTTTCAGAAAACATCGTTCTTGTGCAACGCAGCTAGCTCTTTATTCGCACGAAGTAATGGCCGCTATCGACAGGGGATCTCAAGTTGATTCCGTATTTCTAGATTTCCGGAAAACTTTTGACACCGTTCCTCACAAGCGTCTTCTAATCAAGCTGCGTGCCTATGGGGTATCGTCTCAGTTGTGCGACTGGATTTGTGATTTCCTGTCAGAAAGGTCGCAGTTCGTAGTAATAGACGGCAAATCATCGAGTAAAACTGAAGTGATATCAGGTGTTCCCCAGGGAAGCGTCCTGGGACCTCTGCTGTTCCTGATCTATATAAATGACCTGGGTGACAATCTGAGCAGTTCTCTTAGGTTGTTCGCAGATGATGCTGTAATTTACCGTCTAGTAAGGTCATCCGAAGACCAGTATCAGTTGCAAAACGACTTAGAAAAGATTTCTGTATGGTGTGGCAGGTGGCAGTTGACGCTAAATAACAAAAAGTGTGAGGTGATCCACATGAGTTCCAAAAGAAATCCGTTGGAATTCGATTACTCGATAAATAGTACAATTCTCAAGGCTGTCAATTCAACTAAGTACCTGGGTGTTAAAATTACGAACACCTTCAGTTGGAAAGACCATATAGATAATATTGTGGGGAAGGCGAGCCAAAGGTTGCGTTTCATTGGCAGGACACTTAGAAGATGCAACAAGTCCACTAAAGAGACAGCTTACACTACACTCGTTCGTCCTGTGTTAGAATATTGCTGCGCGGTGTGCGATCCTTACCAGGTGGGGTTGACGGAGGACATCGAAAGGGTGCAAAAAAGGGCAGCTCGTTTTGTATTATCACGTAGTAGGGGAGAGAGTGTGGCAGATATGATAAACGAGTTGGGATGGAAGTCATTACATCAAAGACGTTTTTCGTCGCGGCGAGATCTATTTACGAAATTTCAGTCACCAACTTTCTCTTCCGAATGCGAAAATATTTTGTTGAGCCCAACCTACATAGGTAGGAATGATCATCAAAATAAAATAAGAGAAATCAGGGCTCGAACAGAAAGGTTTAAGTGTTCGCTTTTACCGCGCGCTGTTCGGGAGTGGAATGGTAGAGAGATAGTATGATTGTGGTTCGATGAACCCTCTGCCAAGTACTTAAAGGTGAATTGCAGAGTAGTCATGTAGATGTAGATGTAGATGTAAACATATTTCGGAATGCTGGATCATTTTATCTAATCGCAGGAAAGCAGGTATCAAGAAGTTGCCAGTATCCCGGAACTATAGAATCTGAGTCAATTCGACATGCCCAGGCTAATTATTACAGTTTTATAGATACGGGTTCAGAGCGTACAAGCGAAGCGTTAACTCACTCGTCACTTGTTTGGCCTGTCCTATATGTCCCTGAATTCACGAATTGAAAATGAATGGCTTGGAGGTTTTTATATGTCAAAGTGAAGAGGAATACCACAAAAGACGTAGTACTTTCTTAAACCGAATGAGACTTGCATTCCTTAAATCCCGATGGATGAAACGTGCTATCTTATTCGAACGGCCTCAAAGATAAAAGTTGCGTTATGTTACGAGAACGGAATACCCCTTAAGCCGCTTCGGGATATCAATGAATTCTTTATAGATGGGTTTTATGGACGTTATTTTTCAGAGGACGTTCAAATGCTGTTTCAGACAGCCTTACGTCGTAAAAGTGAATGGTCTCGAATTTCTGGTTTGATGAGCCATAGACTGGGAAGTTAACGGAGGATTCGAAGTTAATGGCCGGCCAGTATATCTAGTGTAATGGCTGCCGCTTGATTGTTTATTGGTCCTAACATTGCTCCCTCATAAACACGAAATTTGCCATGCTTTGTTAACTGCGCGGGCACGGTACGGGTAAGAAATTGGATCTGAAGTCGGTAGTGGAAGAGACACTAGGCACAAATTATCTGGCAGGAAATTATAGCTCGTTTTAGCAGTATCCTCGTCGAATTTGATTAGCAAATAGGACAGCGTATACTTCTAGTGGGTAGCGCTTCTCTCTCCCTCTCAGCGCCTCATCTGCCCAGTCTCAAGTGTTCACAGTTGCATACTTTCGTATGACCTACAGAACTGAGATCTAAGTTATTTGTTTTATTCAACAGTTTTTTTCATGGACTGAATATTTAACTTACTCTGAAATCATTGCAGAGAAATATTATAATATCACTGCAGAACCGACGATTATTTTCTTTTGTAATATATTACGCAATTCTTCCGCTTCTTTTACCTCTGAGATTAATTTTGGAACCTCCCCTTAGAAAAATTATAAATTACTGTGCTGATGAACCCCTTAAGTTATTTGATTTTCAAACAGCTGAGCAGAACTGAACGTACTCAGACATTTCTCTCTTTACTTATTCTGATCATCACTAAACTGACACACAATATTTTTAGCGCAACGCAATCTGTCTTTCAATAATCCCTACAAAAGAATGGCCGTGACTAACAATAACCTATACCTTTCATGAATCACTTACCTCACAAAAATCTTCGTTACTCGAACTACTGCAATACAGCGAGCGCCAATACTGCCAGCTAAATAAAGGATTCTAACTACTGAAGGCACTAAATACTGGTAGGCATAGTTAGCAAATAAAAGATTTTGATCGAGAACAAACATTGTATTTATCTTAATAGTGTTCAAAAGTCATAATATATATATATCAGTTTATGATATTCGGTCTTACAAATTTCGTTTTTCTGACGGACACACGTCCAGATCGCCCGCTCTCAAAATTCTGTCATCTCTCTCCCCACATCCACCACTGCTGGCGGCTCACCTCCAACTGCGCAACGATACGCGCTGTTCTGCTGCCCACCACTACAATAGCAAATATTCCAACAATGCAAACCAGCCACAGACTGCACACAGCACCGTCAGTGATTTTCATACAGAGCGCTACGTGGCGTTACCAATATAAAAACCTAAATAGCCCAGTTACAATTTGATCATATGAAAGACGCCACCGTTGCACCATGGTCCAGGGGCTCGCAGTTTTTAGCTGTTCTGTTATCAGAAGAAAGAGAGTACTGTTTTAGTAATACTTAGCTAAACAAGAATGGTTTCGTAATCTTCCATACGAATTAAGTGATGAACTTTACTTGACAGACATCATAACTGTATTAATTTTAGTATCTAATTTATTTATTTACTAAAACAGCAAGTAGTATACTTTATATTATGTAGGATCACGTACATGAAGCTACACTGCCATCTTAAGGAATGGTTGACAGGGACTCGTCATTAATTCATTTTTTATTTATTCACCATTAAACAATATTTTTAATTCGCATAAGTGCAGTTAATTTATTTGATACGAAGAATGAAGACAACTTCTAAGGCCATATACATTTGCAAATAAAAAAATGTAAAGAACTGGCTTATAAATCAATGCACAGGATGGCAGCCAGTCAAGGAATATTTTAGGGAATCGGTTTACAAAAATTTATTTCAATGGCCCTGTCAAATGTGTACAAGTGTTCTCCCCCGAGTAACTTCCGCTATGCCTACGTGACAAAAGTGGCTTGTCTTTCAAAACCGAGGCAGTTCTGTCCAGTTACAGTTGCTGGCAAGAGTCACCCTGAGACCTCTGCTGAAACTGCTAGCGAATTTACGCCATTGGTTTTAACCAATAGCGTGCGCGGGATACCGATCACGTGTGTGGACGCAGGAGTCTTCTGCGGGTCAGAACACAATTGCTTCTCTCTCTTGTAATCCAGACCTCGAGCAGAATAGATTTCTCTTTGGAAGGCACAGTCTCTGGCTCTGCTTCCACGACCGGCCACCAACGTAAGTTAACATGGACCCCTTCCCCTTTCCGTTGTCCATTTTAGTTTATTGTTCGACCTCCTGGACTGGCCTAAACCTGCTAACTTCCGACCCTAGGCGTGCCATTTGTACTCCGTATATTTTCTAAAATCATTGGGGGAAGTGGCAACAAAACGACTATTCACGTTGGTGTGTAGAATATATGAGTCTGGCGACATACCATCTGACTTTCGGAAAAGCATCATTCTCACAATTCCGAAGACGGCAAGAGCTGACAAGTGCGAGAATTATCGCACAATCAGCTTAACAGCTCATGCATCGAAGCTGCTTACAAGAATAATATACAGAAGAATGGAAAAGAAAATTGAGAATACGCTAGGTGACGATCAGTTTGGCTTTAGGAAAAGTAAAGGGACGAGAGAGGCAATTCTGACGTTACGGCTAATAATGGAAGCAAGGCTAAAGAGAAATCAAGACACATTCATAGGATTTGTCGACCTGGAAAAAGCGTTCGACAATATAAAATGGTGCAAGCTGTTCGAGATTCTGAAAAAAGTAGGGGTAAGCTATAGGGAGAGACGGGCCATATACAATATGTACAACAACCAAGAGGGAATAATAAGAGTGGACGATCAAGAACGAAGTGCTCGTATTAAGAAGGGTGTAAGACAAGGCTGTAGCCTTTCGCCCCTACTCTTCAATCTGTACATCGAGGAAGCAATGATGGAAGTAAAAGAAAGGTTCAGGAGTGGAATAAAAATACAAGGTGAAAGGATATCAATGATACGATTCGCTGATGACATTGCTATCCTGAGTGAAAGTGAAGAAGAATTAAATGATCTGCTGAACGGAATGAACAGTCTAATGAGTACACAGTATGGTTTGAGAGTAAATCGGAGAAAGACGAAGGTAATGAGAAGTAGTAGAAATGAGAACAGCAAGAAACTTAACATCAGGATTGATGGTCACAAAGTCAATGAAGTTAAGGAATTCTGCTACCTAGGCAGTAAAATAATCAATGACGGACAGAGCAAGGAAGACATCAAAAGCAGACTCGCTATGGCAAAGAAGGCATTTCTGGCCAAGAGAAGTCTACTAATATCAAATACCGGCCTTAATTTGAGGAAGAAATTTCTGAGGATGTACGTCTGGAGTAGAGCATTGTATGGTAGTGAAACATTGACTGTGGGAAAGCCGGAACAGAAGAGACTCGAAGCATTTGAGATGTGGTGCTATAGACGAATGTTGAGGTTCTACGCAGAATCGGAGAGGAAAGGAATATGTGGAAAACACTGATAAGGAGAAGGGACAGGATGATAAGACATCTGCTAAGACATGAGGGAATGACTTCCATGGTACTACAGGGAGCTGTACAGGGCAAAAACTGTAGAGGAAGACGGAAATTGGAGTACGTCAAGCAAATAATTGAGGACGTAGGTTGCAAGTGCTACTCTGAGATGAAGAGGTTAGCACAGGAA
The DNA here is from genome assembly GCF_023898315.1 of Schistocerca nitens. Taxonomy (NCBI): domain Eukaryota; kingdom Metazoa; phylum Arthropoda; class Insecta; order Orthoptera; family Acrididae; genus Schistocerca; species Schistocerca nitens. Next base: position 610,520,325 of record NC_064619.1, read on the forward strand.
AGGAATTCGTGGCGGGCCGCATCAAACCAGTCAGTAGACAAAAAAAAAAAAAAAAAAAAAAAAAAAAAAAAAAAAAAAAAAAAAAAACTCTGTATTGTACTTAATTCCCTGTTTTGTCATTTTTCAGCAGCCCTGGATGCCCAATATCAAATCCTGACCGCTCGACCTCCTGCAAACTGTCGTCACGAGGCATATTTAACAGCCTTCTTCCCCCTTCCCTGCCATTTTATACATTAACATTGATGTCAGAGGTTTCTCTCCACATCCCCAAACCACGTGCTCTTTTACATCAAATAATGACGTACTTTTGCCGCGCAGGATTAGCCGAGCGGTCTAGGGTGCCGCAGTCATGGTCTGTGCGGCTGGTCCCGGCGGAGGTTGGAGTCCTCCCTCGGGCATGGGTGTGTGTGTTTGTCCTTAGGATAATTTACGTTAAGTAGTGTGTAAACTTAGGGACTGATGACCTTAGCAGTTAAGTCCCATAAGATTTCACACACATTTGAACATGACATACTTTTAAGAAGACGTAGTTTTGATTGCAAGAAAGAGAAATTTTTGGTTAATTTTAAAAAGAAGAATTTAGTTACTTAACGAAACATTGGACAAGTGCGAGTAGGTATCATGCTGTGAGTATTCCGTAAAAACTTAGCTATGTGTATAGATTTCTCAGGGTATTTTCATTCTGCCGTAGCAAATAAAAGAAAATGTGTGTTTTTTTTCACCAGCCGCGTTTCGCTTTATTGAGATAAAGCGTCATCGTGGTCTGTAATTAGAGGTATGTATAATTTGATTTGTTTTTAAGATCGAAAAGCAGTTCTTTTTACTTACGGTAAATTATAATTTGATTTGTTTTTAAGATCTAAAAACAGTTCTTTTTACTTATGTCAGTGTCCGCTGGGTTTCTCGCCTATATCGGGAAATGCCGTCTGCTACCACATCTTCAGTGTTTTTCTCCGTTAGGCACTGATACTTGTCGTTCTGTAGAACTATGCATTTCTCACGTTTTAAACAGCACACTGTTTCGCACACCACTGTTTTCCGTTTGATTTTATACTGCGAAGTATGTACTGTGAGTTATGTTGTACAGTGTTGCCAACATAACGTCGCCACTAGTTTGTCTTTGGCTAATACTCTTTTTTGGATTTTAGTTAATTGTATGTGTGTGATTCTATTTAATTATGTTGCTGTGTATTTATATACTGTGTATGAATTGTGAAGGAGTAGTGATTTTTCTTTTGTGGAGTAGGGAGAAGCCGTGATGATGGACATAAGTGTATAGTAGTGTGATGGAGTATGGGTTGGAAGAGAAGGTGAGGAGCAATATAATTAAATAGAATTACAATTCACGTATACATGCCGACATCGCAAGCAGAAGACGAACAAATTGTGAAAGTATATAAGGATACTGAGCGGATAATTCAGTATGTAAAGGGCGGCGATAACCTAATAATCAGCGGAAGGGGGGGGGGGGGTGAATTGGAACGCGGTGGTAGGGAAAGGAATAGAAGAAGGAGTTACGGGGGACTATGGGCTCGGTAGTAGGAGAGGGTGTGGAGAAAGACTAATTGAGTTCTCCAATAAATTTTAGGTAGTAATAACAAATACACTGTTCAAAAATCGTAAGAGGAAGAGGGCTACTTGGAAAAGACCCAGAGACACTGGAAGATTCCAGGTGGATTACATCATGATGAAACAGGAATTCCGAAATCAGTTTGGCCGAGCGGTTCTAAGTACTTCAGTCTGGAACTGCGCTGCTGCTATGGTCGCAGGTTCGAATCCTGCCTGCCTCGGGCATGGATGTGTGTGATGTGCTCAGGTTCGTTAGGTTTAGGTAGTTCTAAGTCTAGGGGACTGATGACCTTAGATGGTGAGTCCCATAGTCCTTAGAGACATTTGAACCATTTTTGAACCGAAATCAGTTACTGCATTGTAAGGCGTAGGCTGGAGCAGACATAGAGTCAGATCACAATTTAGTAACGGTGAAGAGTTGGCTGAATCGTAAGACAATCGCCTGGAAGGATCAGTTTAGAATTATGTGTGATACTGACGAACTAAAGAACGACGACATGCATTAAAATTCTCTAAGACTGTTGACACTACGATACTGAATAACACATTAGGTAGTTCAGTTGAAGGGGAATTGACATTTTAAAAACGAAAAAAGAAAAAGAGAGAGAGAAGTTATACTGACAAACCAAACATAGGTACATACGGGTACGAGATGAAATTATAGACAAGAATACAACATATAACAAAAGGAGTGTATAAAAGGGATGTAATGGGAAGCCAAGACGAAATGGCTGAAACAAATGGAGAAAGAGGTACGATCGTCTAAGAGTATAGAAGTATATGATGAGTCATAACAAACGTCGGTGAAATTAAAATCCAAGATATTAAAATTAGGAGTGCAGTAGTCATTCCACTGTAAAACGCAGAGGAAAGATGCAGTGTAAAAAGGACGTTGAGGGCCTCTACGATGGGGAAGAACTTGTCTGATGGCGTGATGGAAGAAGAAAAGGGACTCGATACGGAAGACATGGGGGATCAAATATTAGAGATGAAGTTAAACAGAGCTTTAGAAGACTTTCAAAAAAGGATGGTTAGATCACATTCTTTCGGATTTTCTACAGTCATTACGAGGCGTGGCAAACAAACGACTATTCAAGCTAGAGTGTAGAACCTATGAAACTGGAGACATCCCATCAGGCTTTTGAATAAATGTCATCCACACAATCCCGAAGAAAGCAAGGCTACAATACATGAAAACTATCACACAATCAGCTTAACGGTTGATGCGTCGAAGTTGTCGATAAGAACGATGTACGGCAAAATCTAATAGAAAGCTGAGTCCTTTTTAGGCGAAGATTAGTTTGGATTTTGGAAAAGTAAATGCCCCGGTGCCGTTCTGGCGTTCGTCTTAATAATCGAAGCAAAAGTGAAGAAAAACAGGTACACAAGGGTTTCTCGATGTAAAAAAAGCGATCCATAGTATAAATTGGTGCAAAAAGTTCGAAATAGAAAGACACATAATTGGAAAGACGCGTAAATTAAGATATAAGTAAGAAAGAAGAAGAAACAATGAGAATGGAATGCCATGAAACAAATGCTTGCGTTGAAAAGGCTTTAAGACAAAGATGCAGTCTTTCTCCTGTACTGTTCAGTGTAATGAGGAACCAATGACGAAAGTATAGGAAAAATTCAGGAGTGAGGTGAAAATTTGGCGTAAAAGGATAGCGACGATAAGGTTCCCTGATGGCATTGCTATCCTCAGTGGAAACAATGAAGAACTGTGTGAGGACATGCTGAAAAGTAATGCCTCTGAATTGTTTTGTGTGAAACCTCTTGAAGCTCTTTAAATACAATGAACTTTATTAACATCTTACACCTTAATTCTTCATATCTACATGATGTGACCCGACATACGGAAGGACGACGGATCAGTTCTGCCTTTGGCCATATACATTACTCCCCATCGAAGGCACGTGACTTTGGAGTCAACGCATGTTGGCGACAAAAATTCTGTTCTCTCCACCTGAATGCTCATTCCACATATATGGATTGCGCAGGGCCTTCTGCAGGGAGTGAACAAAAGTAAGGAAACACTAAAAACAAAAGACATTAGTGCGCTTCATACATTGTAAGTAAAACATTGGCATTCAAAACAACTTCTTTTTGTCGTTTCAGATGAATACGGGCCGTGTACAATTTTCAAAGAAATGTTTCAAATGGCTCTGAGCACTATGGGACTTAACATCTTAGGTCATCAGTCCCCTAGAACCTACAACTACTTAAACCTAACTAACCGTAGTACGTCACACACATCGATGCCCAAGGCAGGATTCGAACCTCCGACCGTAGTGGTCACGCGGTTCCAGATTGAAGCGCCTAGAGCCGCACGGCCACACCGGCCGGCTTCAAAGAAATCTTATACCTTTCTTGCTGCAAAATAGTGTCAGGTGGACAGGAGGTGGTCAGCAATCCCGCTCCGTTCTCTCCAAAGTAGACCACAAAGGCTCAATAATACTGAGATCTGGTGACTCTAGAGGCCAGGGCAGATGCGACAGTTCATTCTCCTGCTCACAAATCAGTGTCGGACGATGCGAGTTGTGTAAACAGGGGCCCTGTGGTCGGGGGACACTTCATCACCATTAAGGGACAAACAGCGTAGAATAGGATGGATCTGATCAGCCAAAACGGTCACCTAAACCTTGGCAGAAAAAGGCTTTACAGAATAACCATGGGGCTCACGACATGGCTGACCAAATCGTCACCGAATCTATGCCGTGTTTAACTCTTGGCAGCAACAGTCTTGTACACTGTATGCCAGACGTAATTTCGGGCAGAATCCAGAAAAAGTATGGAACACGAATCATGCATCTGAATCACTGAGGAGTGGTTTTGTAATTCCAGCTCGTTCTCTAATTCCCTGCTTATGAAGTACCCTTCGTTTTGTTATGGTGTTGAATCTCAGTTCTGAAATGACTTTTATCCGGTCGTCCTTTTATTTTTCGGCACAATCCTTTTCAATGACCGTCTGTCACGACCAGCCCACACACATTTTCGTCCGCGTTGTGACTTAGGGGATGATGCTTTTCCACTTTTCCTGAGTGTAAATCTTCGTTAGGATGCCTCTTCAAACACCGAATACTGTGGCTACTTTGGTTATGGGAGCACCAAACATAGGAGCACCAACAATTTTACAACTTTCGAATTAACGTAGCTCCAGCATAATGCACTTAAGCTACACAAAACACTGTTATGGCCACGACTGACATTTCTAAAATATTGAGGCCATTAGAAAGGGCCATTCGCTGTCAGGCACAATAACGCCACCTGCAGACTTCACTAGCATCTGTACTTATGTCAAGCATTCATTACTCGCTAAATTACCACTATTTTGTCCAACCCCTGTATGTTTTCCCTTCTGGTAGGAAAACTGATGGTCCAGCGTGACGCGTGGCGAGAGGTTCGACTCCACGAACTATTTTACCTCATTCTGTCTTCATGCAGTCTGTTCTAATCTGACTACCGAAACTAAAATATGAAAAGGATATGTCATATATTTGTAGTTTTGATTGGGTAATGTATGTGTGCCTACATATTTTTGAGCTACATTGAGCCCATCTTACGGCCAGAGCAGTGCAGTCGGGGGGCAAAGGATTGGAAGGCAACATGGCCGCCAATGCGTTTCTCGATGGAGAGACTTGAAGGGCGTGGTCGTCAGTTGACGCGACGTAGGAAGCTATCTGTGTGGGCCCTTCTTTCCGCGAAGTGCTTGCCACCTGGTGCTTTACTTGTTCCAAGCTCTTAGGAAACTCGGGCACTGTTACTTCCGGTGAACTCTTACGTACACAGCATAGTAGGTTTGCGAGGACACCCTTTGTCTACAAGAATGGAAGTATCCGTTTTCCCAAAGTAGGTCTGCGAGAACACCTCTTTTGTTCAAGAATGGAAGCATCCATTTTCCCAAAGTAGGTCTGCGCATCCACTGTCCCATAGAAGATGCGAAGATTAAGTATGGTTTTTATACTTTGAGCCAGAATGGGGGGAAAGGTAAGCAATTTGGAGAATCTTTATTGTGTTACAAGGGCAATTTTTAGAAAAAAGATGACTCACCAATCGAGACTGTAACATCTGGTTTTCGGGGCAGAAGTCCCCATGGCTGGGAGTCACGCATATTTAGAAGCTTATGCTACCAAAAGTTCCGAGAGAGTCCTATTATTTCGTAGATTTTTTGGCGCGTTGTATTACGGTGCATCGTTTCTGATTACGTCCCAGTCAACATTCAGTTAAACGACGACATCTACATCTGCATCTACGTGATTACTCTACCATTCACAATAAAGTACCTGGCAGAGGGTTCAATGAACCACCTTCAAGCTGTCTCTCTATCGTTCCACTCTCGATCGGCACGCGGGAAAAACGGGCACTTAAATTTTTCTGTGCGAGCCCTGATTTCTCTTATTTCATCGTGATGATCATTTCTCCCTATGTAGGTGAGTGCCAACAGAATGTTTTCGCAATCGGAGGAGAAAACTGGTGATTGAAATTTCATGAGAAGATCCCGTCGCAACGAAAACGCCTTTGTTTTAATGATTGCCACTCCAATTCACGTATCATGTCTGTGACACTATCTCTCCTATTTCGCGATAATACAAAACGAGCTGCCCTTCTTTCTACTTTTTGGATGTCATCCGTCAGTCCCACCTGATCCGGATCCCACACCGTACAGCATTACTCCAGAATAGGGTGGACAAACGTGGTGTAAGCAGTCTCTTTAGTAGACCTGTTGCACCTTCTAAGTGTTCTGCCAATGAAGCGCAGTCTTTGGTTTGCTCTACCCACAATATTATCTATGTGATCGTTCCAATTTAGGTTATTTGTAATTGTAATCCCCAAGTATCTAGTTGAATTTACAGCCTTCAGATTTGTGTGACTTATCGCGTAATCGAAATTTAGCTGATTTCTTTTAGTACTCAAGTGAGTAACTTCACACATTTTCTTATTCAGGGTCAATTGCCACTTTTCGCACCATACAGATATCTTAACTAAATCATTTTGCAAGTAGTTTTGATCATCTGAAGACTTTACAAGACGGTAAATGACAGCAGCATCTGCAAACAATCTAAGATGGCTACTCAGATTGTCTCCTATGTCGTTAATATAGATCAGGAACAATAGAGAGCCTATAACACTTCCTTGGGGAACACCGGCTATTAATTCTGTTTTACTCGATGACTTTCCGTCTATTACTAGGAACTGTGACATTCCTGATAGGAAATCACGAATCCAGAGTCACAACTGAGGCGATACTCCGTAGGCACGCAGTTTGGTTCGAAGAAGCTTGTGAGGAACGGTGTCAAAAGCCTTCTGGAAATCTAAAAATATGGAATCAATTTGACATCCCCTGTCGCTAGCACTTATTACTTCATGAATATAAAGAGCTAGTTGTGTTTCACAAGAACGATATTATCTGAAACTGTGCTGACGATGTGTCACTAAATCGTTTTCTTCGAGATTGGTTCAAATGGCTCTGAGCACTATGGGAATCAACATCTGAGGTTATCAGTTCCCTAGAACTTAGAACTACTTAAATCTAACTAACCTAAGGACATCACACACATCCATGCCCGAGCCAGGATTCGAACCTGCGACCGTAGCCGTCGCGCGGTTCCAAACTGAAGCGCCTAGAACCACACGGCCACACCGGCCGGCTTTCTTCGAGGTACTTCATAATGTTCGAATTCAGTATATGTTCCAAAACGCTACTGCAAATCGACGTTAGTGATATAGGCCTGTAATTCAGCGGATTACTCCTACTTACCTTTTTAGGTATTGGCGTTACTTGATGAATTTTCCAGTCTTTAGGTACGGATCTTTCTGTGAGCGAGTGGTTGTACATAATTTCTAAATATGGCGCTATTTTATCAACAGGAACCTTACTGGTATACAATCTGGACCGGAAGCCTTGCTTTATTAAGTGATTTAAGCTGCTTCGTTACTCCAAGGACATCTACTTCTATGTTTCTCATCTTGGCAGTTTTTCTTGATTGGAATTCAGGGGTATTTACTTCGTCTTCTTTGGTGAAGAAGTTTCGGAAAACCGTGTTTAATCACTCTGCTTTAGTTGGACTGTCATCAGTGACTTCACCATTGTTATCGCGCAATGAAGATATTGATTGCGTCTTGTCACTGGTGTGCTTTATGTATGACCAGAATCTCTTTGGGTTTTCTGCCAGATTTCGAGACAGAATTTTGTCGTGGAAAGTATTAAAAGCATCTCGCATTGAAGTACGCGCCATATTTCGTACTTCTGTAAAACGTTGCCAGTCTTGGGGATTTTGCATTCTTTTAAATTTGGCATGCTTTTTTCGTTGCTTCTGCAACAACGATCTGACCAGTTTTGTGTACCATGGGGGATCAGTACCATCACTTATTAATTTATGTGGTATACAGGGTGTTACAAAATGGTACGGCCAAACTTTCAGGAAACATTCCTCACACACACATAAAGAAAAGATGTTATGTGGATATGTGTCCGGAAACGCTTAATTTCCATGCTAAGGCTCATTTTAGTTTCGTCAGTATGTTCTTCCACCTACGCTCAATGCAGCACGTTATCATGATTTCACACGGGATACTCTACCTGTGCTGCTAGAACATGTGCCTTTACAAGTACGACGCAACATGTGGTTCATGCACAATGGAGCTCCAGCACATTTCAGTCGAAGTGTTCGTACGTTTCTCAACAACAGATTCGGTGACTTTCATTTATGGGAGCATTTGAAAGCCCTTGTCTACGCAACCCCGATACCAAATGTAGAGACTCTTCGTGCTCGTATTGTGGACGGCTGTAATACAATACGCCATTCTCCAGGGCTGCATCAGCGCATCAGGGATTTCATGCGACGGAGGGTGGATGCGCGTATCCTCGCTAACGGAGGATATTTTGAACATTTCCTGTAACAAAGTGTTTGAAGTCACGCTGGTACGTTCTGTTGCTGTGTGCTTCCATTCCATGATTAATGTGATTTGAAGAGAAGTAATAAAATGAGCTCTAACATGGAAAGTAAGCGTTTCCGGACAGATGTCCACATAACATATTTTCTTTCTTTGTGTGTGAGGAATGTTTCCTGAGAGTTTGGCCGTACCTTTTTGTAACACCCTGTATATCTTCCAATTGCTGTCGATACTATGTCTTTGGTTGGATCAGTATTTTGTACAGCTAGAGTTTGAAGTTAATTGAGAGACTGCGCGATCTAAAAACTTGACTCGGACTGAAGTGTTATCACTCTGCTGCTTGGCTTCCCCACTTTGATTTCTGTCACACACGATTGGTCCTTTTTAAAGGTTACCTCCAGAACACTGAAGAGCAAAAAAAAACTGGTAGGTCTGCCTAATATCATTTAGGGCCCCCGCGAGCACGCAGAAGTTCCACAACACGACGTGGCATGGACTCGGCTAGTGTCTGAAGTAGTGCTGGAGGGAACTGTCACCATGATTCCTGCAGGGCTGTCCATAATTCTGTAAGAGAACGAGGGCATGGAGATCTCTTCTGAACAGCATGTTGCAAGGCATCCCACGTATGCTAAATATCGTTCATGTCTGGGGAATATTGTAGCCACCGGATATGTTAAACCCAGAAGAGTGTTCTGGAGCCACTCTCTAGCAAGTCTGGATGTGTGGGGTGTCGCATTGTTCTGCTGGAATTTCCCTAGTCCGTCGGAAGGTACAATGGATATGAATGGATGCAGGTGATCAGACCGGATGCTTACGTAAGTGTCACCGATCAGAGTCGTATCTAGACGTATCTGGGGTCCCGTATCACTCCAACTACACACGTCCCACACAATTACAGAGCTTCCACCAGCTTGAACAGTACCCTGCTGACGTGCATATTTCTTGGATTCATGAGGTTGTCTCCATACACATACACGTCCATGCACTCGATACAATTTGAAACGAGACTCGTCCGACCAGGCAACATGTTTCCATTCATCAACTGTCCAATGTCGGCGCTGACGGACGCAGGCGAGGCGTAAAGCTTTGTGTCGTGCATTCATCAAGGGTGCCAACGGCCTTCCGCAGTGGTAACACCGGTTCCCATCAGATCACCAAAGTTATGCACTGTCGGGCTGGGCTAGCACTTGGATGGGTGACCATTCGGTCTGCCGAGCGCTGTTGGAAAGCGGGGTGCACTCAGCCCTTGTGAGGCAAGCTGAGGAGCTACTTGGTTGATAAGTAGCGGCTCTGGTCTCGGAAACTGACATACGGCTGCGAGAGCGGTGTGCTGACCACATGCCCCTCTGTATCCGCATCCAGTGACGCCTAGGGCCTGAGGATGACACGGCAGTCGATCGGTACCGTTGGGCCTTCATGGCCTCTTCGGGAGGAGTTTTTTTTAGTCATCAAGGGTACACGACTGAGCCTTCGACTCCGAAAGCCCATATCGACATATTTCGTTGAATGGTTCGCACGCTGACACTTGTTGATGGCGCAGCATTGAAATCTGCAGCAATTTGCGCAAGGGTTGCACTTCCGGCCGCAGTGACGTCTGAGATTTGATGTTTTACCGGATTCCTGATATTCACGGTACATCCTTGAAATGGTCGTAAGGGAAAATGCCCACTTCATCGCTACCTCGGAGATGCTGTGTTCTGTAGCTCGTGCGCCGAATATAACATCACGTTTAAACTCACTTAAATCTTGATAACCTACAATTGTAGCAGCAGTAACCGATCTAACAACTGCGCCAGACACTTGTTGCCTTATATAGGCGTTGCCGACAGCAGGGCCATTTTCTGTCTGTTTAGATAACTCTGTATTTGAATACGCATGCCTGTACCAGTTTTTCGGCGCTTCAGTGTATTTATTATTGTGACCCTCTTTGTATGATCAGCCTCCGACTACCGGAGGCTGGAGTTAGGCTCTGTAATCGTCACGGGTTCTGCTCATCACCAGATACAGCTGTGGAGGTTCATCTCCGTCTTTTTCTTAAAAACGTGAAAGGATAAATGGACAGGGAGTGGGAAGACAGCGCGTTATGAGACACAGTTCGGCTGGTTCGTCGATTAAGACCTATCCTGGTTGGAAGACCATGACAATAGCTGCGCTACCGCCGGCATAGCCGTTAGTCTCACATAAACACGGAAACATCTCCGCGCACGCAGTGTTACCCTAAGTAATAAAATGGAACACCTACAACCGTCCTTACGATGCCATTTAGTATATGGCTACCAGTTTCAGCGCTTCAGTGCACCATCTTCAGGCGTTAGCTACCGCTGAGTGGGGTAACTCGGTGTCTCCTGCTTGTTCTATAGCAAATTCTGTTTCCTTTCGAAGAATACGCCATTGGCTGGTGATAATGTTCTGACGAGCGTTCCACCACCATCCTAGCCATCGATAGCCACTTGTCAAGTAATTTTTCTCTGTCACTCGCTCTTCGTTTGATTCACAATGAGAACGATTCTACTCGCTCCAGCCTCAACGCTGTCGTTCATCGAGATCGGTTCTTCCTTATGTGACGAAGCAAGCTGGGATGTTTTTACTTCCTCTCTTGTTTTGCCATCTGCCTCCTTAAATTCATTTTATTTTCGTTTTTGACTAATTACCATTAACATACGTGAGTATAACCTGCATTTCATAAACGAGAAAGGTTGGCCCTTAGTCTTAAGAAATATACCATCAGATCTAATTTTGTGCTTAGTTTTGTGTACATAGTCAATTTCCTAATTTATTTCGATTATTTCTAGTTAATACTTTTCTCATAGGGTGAAATCAGTAATTGTTTCGTGACTTAGATTCTATTGTTGACTTATAAACAAATATAAATTCTGTACTAATTATAAACATTTGGAAGAACTACTACTAGCATTATTAAAGTATTTATTCGGCTCTATTCGAAAACATAGTAGCAAAGCCAGCCCTTAATTATTTCCAAAATAATTACCAAGTTTGTCAAAAGTATTGTCTGTATAATTATATTTGTTAATTTCATCATTAAAACAAATAATTCCGCCTAAACCTTGTAGCAGAAGAAACTGTTAAAAAGAAGGAATATTTCTATATATTCAGTTAATTGAATGAGTTACATTTTAATTGTAATTTATTGAACTTAAACATCGATCAGTGTATAGTTTCAGTGTCTATTATTGTGGAGATATATAAAGTCCCGATTTTTGGTCCCGAGACAGTCAGTCTACGGCCGATTTTCATACGAAAAACCTGTATTGGTTAGATCAACAACAATGCATCAACTTAACTGTGAAATAAGTGTTGCACAAATAGGCCGTGTGTTAAAATAATGACAGTGTTTGTTCAGTAGCGTCACACATACGGTATTATTCAGAAAGTACTATGTGGACTCCCCGCAGATATTCAACGGTAAACTATTGTAGCAGTATGCTGACGTTTGTATGCAAACTACTAATGAGGCTTATCAAAAGTAAACCAATAGTCAACTGGCCATATTAGCTGTGTAATATTGGGGGGTTGCGAACAGTGAAAGTAAAGAACTGTGAAACGCAACTGTGCAACTGTCGGCTACATCATTTACAGTAGTCAGTGTTGAACTTCCATCTCAACCATTTTTCAGCCAGTATAACAATGCATTACGTCGACACCGAGGACTATCCACATAGAAATAAAGCAGGCGAACGTCACACTTGGATTTGGACAAGAGGGCCACATCGTCGACAAATGCGAGTTGCTCTTTTTCTCATCCTCTGTCTCTATCCTCTTGATGTTCTTTTGGAAACCTTCCCTCATTATTTTTTCGATCTTGAGTACTAAAAGAAATCAGCTAAATTTCGATTACGCGATAAGTCACACAAATCTGAAGGCTGTAAATTCAACTAGATACTTGGGGATTACAATTACAAATAACCTAAATTGAATAACATTGATGACACGCCATGTCCTTGATTCAACACTGTGCTTCTGTTACAGCTCTGCGTGACATGGTTCTCCAACTTCACTTTACCTTCGTAATCAGTGAATCAAGCTCGAACTTGGCTGAGGAGTTTCTTCAGTGTTCCAAACTCGGTTAGGCAAATCATGAGGCTCTCTCATATGCCTTCTTAAAATCTATGAAGAGGGCATGTAGGTCCTCGCCATATTCCCACACCTTGTCAGTGTACTGTCGCTGCACTTAGGTGTTGTCGGCCCTATCTGAACCATCCTTGATATTCACGAATCACCTCTTCTGAAAACGGCTAGATTCTATCCATTATGCAGTTGGGCAACATCTTATAGGAGACGTTCAGGAGTGCGATGCCTCTGTAGTTAGTGTAGTCCATTTCGTCAGCTTTCTTGTGTATGGAGCAGATGACCACTGTCTTCCAATCATCTGAGATCTCCTCCAAAATCCATATCAATTAGTTAGCGAATTTTCTTGTGGAGACTCTCTCCTCCAGCGTGAATGACTTTGCATGGATTTCATCTTCACCTCAACTTTTGTTCTTCTTCAGCTTCATTATCTGCATCTTTATTTTCTCTTGCGTTGGGCGTGGGTAATCTAAATCTACAATGTCAGGGGGCTAAAATTGAAACAGATCATCACAACTGAGGAGCTGCCTGAAGTATTGTTTCCTTCTCTCAACAGTGTTGAAGTCGTTGGTGAGTGTAGTCCCATTACTGTCTTTGACGAATTTTTGGCGGCTCTGGTATCCCTTCTTAAAGAAATTAACTTTACAGTACATATTTTGCGCCTCTTTCCTCAAGAAATCTTATTGAGCCTCCTTTATCATTGCTTTGGTGTACATTCTCTTTGCTCTCCTCAGGTTTGCTTGGGTGGTTCGCGGCACGTCGACCAGTAATTAGCAAAATCTGCGTCTCGTAACCATCTCTCCTTGGCTTCTCCTCTCTTGGCTAATGCCTTAATGCATTCGTCCCGAAACCATATCTTCTTGCCCTTGATACGTTTCTTGATGACTTGATTTTCCATATCAGTTACTACGTCCTTGACTTCTTTTCATACTTATTGTGTTTCCTTAATCCTCTTCCTACATAGATTGCTGAGCTGGAGTTGAAACTCGTCTTTCTTCATGGTATCCTTGATCGCATCGACATGGTACGTACTACTTCTTTAAGGCTTTATTACTGTGGCAATGGCTTGGACTTGTAACCAGCTTTTGTTTAGGAAATAGTCACTCCCACACTCTGTAATCTTTGCCGTCTTTACATCCATAGCCCAGTTCTTTAATGTCAGTAGCGATGTGACCAAATTAACTGTTTTACCATCTGGCGACAACTATGTTCCCTTATGTATATCCTTCCTCTGGAAATTTGTGTTGCTGATGAATATGCTATGTTGCAAAGGCTATGTGTCTAAGGCCACTGTTTTTGCTGAAGTCATGTAAACTGTGTCTTCCAGATGTTGAATAGATTACGTTTGCTCTTCCCACTTCACCATTAATACTGCGCAATAAGACTTCACAATAGCTGCTGGGGCTCCATGAAAATCTCCACTTGTGCATAGAATTCACCTTTCACTTGGCATGTGCTTTCTTCTGTGGGTTCATGGCAATTCACAAACGACATTTAACATACCTTCATGCCTGTTGTTTATACTGCTATTCTAGTTGTAAGTAGGCTGTTTATGTTTTCTTATTGGAAACGTTACGTAGCGCTCTGTATGAAAATCACTGGTTGTGCTGTGTGCAGTCTGTGGCTAGTTTGCATTGTTGTCTGCCATTGTAGTGTTGGGCAGCGGCAGTTGGCTGTGAACAGCGCGTAGCGTTGCGCAGTTGGAGGTGAGCCGCCAGCAGTGGTGGATGTGGGGAGAGAAATGGCGGAGTTTTGAAATTTGTAAGACTGGATGTCATGAACTGCTATATACACTCCTAGAAATGGAAAAAAGAACACATTGACACCGGTGTGTCCGACCCACCATACTTGCTCCGGACACTGCGAGAGGGCTGTACAAGCAATGATCACACGCACGGCACAGCAGACACACCAGGAACCGCGGTGTTGGCCGTCGAATGGCGCTAGCTGCGCAGCATTTGTGCACCGCCGCCGTCAGTGTCAGCCAGTTTGCCGTGGCATACGGAGCTCCATCGCAGTCTTTAACACTGGTAGCATGCCGCGACAGCGTGGACGTGAACCGTATGTGCAGTTGACGGACTTTGAGCGAGGGCGTATAGTGGGCATGCGGGAGGCCGGGTGGACGTACCGCCGAATTGCTCAACACGTGGGGCGTGAGGTCTCCACAGTACATCGATGTTGTCGCCAGTGGTCGGCGGAAGGTGCACGTGCCCGTCGACCTGGGACCGGACCGCAGCGACGCACGGATGCACGCCAAGACCGTAGGATCCTACGCAGTGCCGTAGGGGACCGCACCGCCACTTCCCAGCAAATTAGGGACACTGTTGCTCCTGGGGTATCGGCGAGGACCATTCGCAACCATCTCCATGAAGCTGGGCTACGGTCCTGCACACCGTTAGGCCGTCTTCCGCTCACGCCCCAACATCGTGCAGCCCGCCTCCAGTGGTGTCGCGACAGGCGTGAATGGAGGGACGAATGGAGACGTGTCGTCTTCAGCGATGAGAGTCGCTTCTGCCTTGGTGCCAATGATGGTCGTATGCGTGTTTGGCGCCGTGCAGGTGAGCGCCACAATCAGGACTGCATACGACAGAGGCACACAGGGCCAACACCCGGCATCATGGTGTGGGGAGCGATCTCCTACACTGGCCGTACACCACTGGTGATCGTCGAGGGGACACTGAATAGTGCACGGTACATCCAAACCGTCATCGAACCCATCGTTCTACCATTCCTAGGCCGGCAAGGGAACTTGCTGTTCCAACAGGACAATGCACGTCCGCATGTATCCCGTGCCACCCAACGTGCTCTAGAAGGTGTAAGTCAACTACCCTGGCCAGCAAGATCTCCGGATCTGTCCCCCATTGAGCATGTTTGGGACTGGATGAAGCGTCGTCTCACGCGGTCTGCACGTCCAGCACGAACGCTGGTCCAACTGAGGCGCCAGGTGGAAATGGCATGGCAAGCCGTTCCACAGGACTACATCCAGCATCTCTACGATCGTCTCCATGGGAGAATAGCAGCCTGCATTGCTGCGAAAGGTGGATATACACTGTACTAGTGCCGACATTGTGCATGCTCTGTTGCCTGTGTCTGTGTGCCTGTGGTTCTGTCAGTGTGATCATGTGATGTATCTGACCCCAGGAATGTGTCAATAAAGTTTCCCCTTCCTGGGACAATGAATTCACGGTGTTCTTATTTCAATTTCCAGGAGTGTATATTATGACTATTAAGGTAAATACATTGTTTGTTCTCTATTAAAATCTTTCATTTGCTAACTATGCCTATCAGTAGTTAGTGCCTTCCGTAGTTTGAATCTTTTATTTAGCTGGCAGTAGTGGCGCTCGCTGTATTGCAGTAGTTCGAGTAACGAAGATTTTTGTGAGGTAAGTGATTTGTGAGAGGTATAGGTTAATGTTAGTCAGGGCTATTCTTTTGTAGGGATTATTGAAAGTCTGATTGCGTTGCGCTAAAAAAATACTGTGTGTCAGTTTAAGCACAGTCTTGTATAATTGTTCAAAGGGGACGTTTCATATGTCGACCCTTAGCCGAGGACACATCACTGGAATATTCTGATTTTTTTCTTGTAGTTTGTGTAATTAGTGTAGCTATTGTTTATTGCTAGCGCGTAATTGTAGAGAGAACCTCCTTTGTAGTTGCAGTCTTTCATTGTTGTAGTGGCATGCATGTAGATTTGCACCAAGTATTTCGCAACTGCGCTTGCAATTAACTAGACATTATTTTCAGTGCTATGTTAATGTGTTTTCTTATTTTGCTCTTCAAATTGTGCTTTTCTGTGTTATCGTGTGAAATATTATGACAATAATGGTGTGTGAAAAACGTAATACTAGGCTCCAAAGTAAACTGAGAAATAATAGTGACGAGCGTAGCTTATCAGCACCACTGTGTAATGAATTAACAGACATTCAAAGTAGTAATTTGGTAATTGTGCATAGGGAAATGGAGCGGGCGGCAAATAATGGCGTAGACAGTGAAACAAATAGTGAACAGGGAAGCATTATTGATCGATCGGTCGGCAACAGCTCGCCTCAGGATTCCGAAATGACAGGACACAATCTCGCAAATACTGTAAATACAGATTTTGCGTCCTCACCGTTTTCTCAAACAAGTCAAGACACATTTTCTGTTTTTCAAACTGCGAATATTGCCGGTTCAAATGCATTGCCGAATAGCACTGAGGAACATGTTTCAGACACCAGTGCATTGTTATTACAATTAATGCAACAAATGGGACAAAAGCTTGGCTGTGAACAGCGCGTAGCGTTGCGCAGTTGGAGGTGAGCCGCCAGCAGTGGTGGATGTGGGGAGAGAAATGGCGGAGTTTTGAAATTTGTAAGACTGGATGTCATGAACTGCTATATATATTATGACTATTAAGGTAAATACATTGTTTGTTCTCTATTAAAATCTTTCATTTGCTAACTATGCCTATCAGTAGTTAGTGCCTTCCGTAGTTTGAATCTTTTATTTAGCTGGCAGTAGTGGCGCTCGCTGTATTGCAGTAGTACGAGTAACGAAGATTTTTGTGAGGTAAGTGATTTGTGAAAGGTATAGGTTAATGTTAGTCAGGGCCATTCTTTTGTAGGGATTATTGAAAGTCAGATTGCGTTGCGCTAAAAAAATACTGTGTGTCAGTTTAAGCACAGTCTTGTATAATTGTTCAAAGGGGACGTTTCATAGTTTGCCACCGACAAAAACTCTGATACACACATACACTTACACATACAATATCCATTACCCAGTTTTTGTCCTGTCTCACATCTTTGGTAAAATGTTGTATACTTTTCCACATCAAGGATACTAGTATCCTCCCAACGGGCATCTTACTAAGTCCATCCTACATCTTTCGATCTCCCTGATTAGACTGATTGAGGCACCGGTTTTATATAAACTACGAATGTTCCACTTTCCAAATCGAATACCTTTTTCTCGCTCTTTTCGTCTATTTTGTAGTATCAAAATACCGAGTCTTCTTTATAGTTTGTTTGCCATTAACAAATATCTGTGGTGGCGTGGTAACCCACTGGCAACCTCCGGTCAGGAGGACTTGGGTTTTTAATTTTGGGGTACCCATGCGCCAAATGAATTGCTTTTTCTACAGCTGTCGAAGTTCATCTACCCTTTTCTTAAAACTGTGAAAGGGTGAAGGACAGGGATTGGGGATATAGGGCGTTGTGAGACACACGTCGTCTGGTACATCGACGAAGACCTGTCCGGATTTGGAGACCCTGCTATTGCCGGCATAGCCCTCCTCCCGAACGGGACATGAAGGCCCAACGGTAACGACTTGCCGCCGTGTCATCCTCAGCCCAAGGATTTTGTACAGAAATGTGTGTACATTGATTTCATGATATGTGCGGTGCTTACGCTTTGATTTGGTACCTGGAAGAATCATACGCACTTCCAGTTTTTAATTTTAATCTTTATGTCATTTATTTCTAACATCTCTCATGTGATGTAATTTACCAGCTCTTCATAAATGCTATCTAACAAGTTTCATTCGTGTTCCAGATGTTTTTTATGGTATTCCAAGTTTTATACATGGTAACGAAGGAATATCAAGTGCACCCCACACATTTTATTTTTTAAATGAATTTTATCCCCTGCATTTCATTTTATCCTGAGATATGTCTTGTCGTATCTAATCTACACTCCTGGAAATGGAAAAAAGAACACATTGACACCGGTGTGTCAGACCCACCATACTTGCTCCGGACACTGCGAGAGGGCTGTACAAGCAATGATCACACGCACGGCACAGCGGACACACCAGGAACCGCGGTGTTGGCCGTCGAATGGCGCTAGCTGCGCAGCATTTGTGCACCGCCGCCGTCAGTGTCAGCCAGTTTGCCGTGGCATACGGAGCTCCATCGCAGTCTTTAACACTGGTAGCATGCCGCCACAGCGTGGACGTGAACCGTATGTGCAGTTGACGGACTTTGAGTGAGGGCGTATAGTGGGCATGCGGGAGGCCGGGTGGACGTACCGCCGAATTGCTCAACACGTGGGGCGTGAGGTCTCCACAGTACATCGATGTTGTCGCCAGTGGTCGGCGGAAGGTGCACGTGCCCGTCGACCTGGGACCGGACCGCAGCGACGCACGGATGCACGCCAAGACCGTAGGATCCTACGCAGTGCCGTAGGGGACCGCACCGCCACTTCCCAGCAAATTAGGGACACTGTTGCTCCTGGGGTATCGGCGAGGACCATTCGCAACCGTCTCCATGAAGCTGGGCTACGGTCCTGCACACCGTTAGGCCGTCTTCCGCTCACGCCCCAACATCGTGCAGCCCGCCTCCAGTGGTGTCGCGACAGGCGTGAATGGAGGGACGAATGGAGACGTGTCGTCTTCAGCGATGAGAGTCGCTTCTGCCTTGGTGCCAATGATGGTCGTATGCGTGTTTGGCGCCGTGCAGGTGAGCGCCACAATCAGGACTGCATACGACAGAGGCACACAGGGCCAACACCCGGCATCATGGTGTGGGGAGCGATCTCCTACACTGGCCGTACACCACTGGTGATCGTCGAGGGGACACTGAATAGTGCACGGTACATCCAAACCGTCATCGAACCCATCGTTCTACCATTCCTAGGCCGGCAAGGGAACTTGCTGTTCCAACAGGACAATGCACGTCCGCATGTATCCCGTGCCACCCAACGTGCTCTAGAAGGTGTAAGTCAACTACCCTGGCCAGCAAGATCTCCGGATCTGTCCCCCATTGAGCATGTTTGGGACTGGATGAAGCGTCGTCTCACGCGGTCTGCACGTCCAGCACGAACGCTGGTCCAACTGAGGCGCCAGGTGGAAATGGCATGGCAAGCCGTTCCACAGGACTACATCCAGCATCTCTACGATCGTCTCCATGGGAGAATAGCAGCCTGCATTGCTGCGAAAGGTGGATATACACTGTACTAGTGCCGACATTGTGCATGTTCTGTTGCCTGTGTCTATGTGCCTGTGGTTCTGTCAGTGTGATCATGTGATGTATCTGACCCCAGGAATGTGTCAATAAAGTTTCCCCTTCCTGGGACAATGAATTCACGGTGTTCTTATTTCAATTTCCAGGAGTGTATTTTACCAGTGCACCGACCGCTACGATCGCAGATTCGAATCCTGCCTCGGGAATGGATGTGTGTGCTGTCCTTAGGTTAGTTAGGATTAATTAGGTCTAAGTTCTAGGCGACTGATGACCTCAGAAGTTAAATCGCATAGTGTTCAGAGCACGCCTAGAACCGCTCGGCTTGCATTAAAAAGTAAGAAAAGCAGTGTGTTGACTGATTAAGAGACATACGCGAATAAAATGACGAGTGGAAATAGACTGCCAGGAAGAGGGGTACAATGAGAACGTAGCAGTTGGGGTAGTGTGTAAAAGGGTGTTTATGTGTGTGAACGGATGTTTAGAGGAGGAATTCGGGAGAGTAAAGAGAGATGTCAGTCCAGACCAAGTCTTAGGATGTGGGTGGAGAGGAGTGGAGAGTAAGGGGGCTCTGATCGCAGTAGGTGGGTAGGGTTCTGATAGACCTGGTAGGATTGGTATATATCAGCGCGTATTTCATGGTTGGGTGAGGGAAGACGATTAAAATTCCGCTGAGAGAGGATGTAGGGAGTGTGGAGGTGTATCATTGGGGGAATGTGATGGTAGAGGCGTGGCAAAGCACCAGGAGCAGTGAGAGTTGGAGAAACGTGGGGGTGTTTAGAGTCAAGTTTACGTGTAGGTAGGATATTCAAAGGTGTCCAAGATAGATGAGGAGGGAGGGGAAGTTTATAAGCTTATAGAGTATGTAGGATTGGGAGTAAGCGAATTCAGAAGGCTAGATGGGGTGCATGGAGTTTGAGGATCTGCAGGGTGTGATAAAAGGAGGGAGGAGCGAAAGTACATGCTACATTTGCATAGCAGAGGATGGGCATGATCAGGGATTTATAGCTATGGAGGATCGTGGAAGGGTACAGTCCCCATGTTCAGATGCTAAGAGGTTTTAGTAACTTTTGTCTATTGTGGGCTTTCTGTTGAATGGTTAGTAGATGGGACTTCCATGTTAATAGGTAATCATGTCATGTATTTTAGTTTGTTAGTTGACTAGATGGATGGCAGTAAATCGTAAAGTGAAAGTCGTGGTGACAGAAGCTGCAGGTGTTTTGGCATATAATTATTGCCTTGGTTTTGGTAGAGTTGATTTTGAGGAGCAACTGTTGCACCAGGAGGTGAACAGTTTGACATGAAGCTGGAGGGATCGTTAGGATTTCTGGAGGGTAAGGTAGGGGGCGACGAAGGTGGTATCATTGGCATACTGGAGATGAACAGCAGGAGGGGGCTTTGGCATATCATTGGTGTACAGGACGTGCAGGAGAAGAGAGAGAGGACAGAACCTTTGGGGAAGACCTGCAGTTGGACAGAAGATAGGGGAGTTGGTATTGTAGACAGTAACGTTGGACAGTTGGTTAGAAAGGATGCGGTAAGACAGACATAATTTATGCAATGTGAATAGGTCTCCAGCTTAAAGAGAAGGCCAGAATGCCATACATGGCCATATGCTTTTTCGAGATGGAGATAGACAATAATGGCACAGTTGCGGTTGTTGATTTTGTGGAATAGGAGATGAGTAGGGTACAGGAGGAGAAACTGGTCACTGGAGGAGAAATTGGAACAGAATCTACACTGATGAAGAGAATTTGGTAGTAGTTGTAGGTGTTTCTGGATCCGTCGTGATAGGTGAGACTCAAAAATCTTGATAAACACAGGGGTGAGGCTGATGGGACTGTAGGAAGAAGCGTCAGGGACAGGCTTATTAAGATTGAGAGAGAGGAGTATTTGAGAGGTTTTCCATGGCCTAGGATAGAAACCCATGTGTAGGATTACATCATAAAGCTTGGCTACCATTTCTAGGAAGGAGAGGGGGCAGTCTGGCACGTGTCTGAGTTAGTTTCATCTGTGTGCTTTGCTAGTTTAGTTTTTGAATCTCTGCATATTAATCTAATTTGTTGGACACAGTTCTTGCGTTTTCCTCTGTGTCTACTATAGAGCTCCTTAGTGCATGTCAATTGTCCTTGTTTGTCTGCATAGTGCAATTTTCCATGGTCTTCAGTATGGACAGGGACTATGAATGCTGTGTGCAGTTGCGAGTCGAGTTGGTGACACTTCGCTCTCAGATCCAGGTTGTGATGGCTTCAGTTTCACAGCTTGAAGCTGCAGTGCAAGTACATCACTGTTGTGGGCCAGTCTTGCAATTCCAATGGACGTCCAGTCGGCTGATCAGTCCTCACTGGCGGCCAGCCCAGTTACTGGTTTCTCTCACGTTGACCCCTCGCCTGCTCACCTGTGGTCGAATGGGGGGTCGCCTCAGGGAGTTGCAGTCGGCGAAAGACTTCCTGGGGGGAGGGGGGGGGTGCATGTATGGCCTCCCCCAGTTAGTCTGTCAAACAGGTCCAGGTGCTGTCTGTGGCTGACACTGTTCCTTAGCCAGATGCAGTCACTTGTCCTGTTTCAGAGGCAACCTCTAAGCCTGCAACATCTAGGCAGTCATTGAGGATTATTGGCAGCAGGGAGCTCCAATGTTACGAGTGTTGTGGGGCCCCTGCAGCCAACTACAGGTGGTGGCTACTTCAGTATCAATGATGTGTGTCGCCTCAGATCAGAAGAGATTCTCTTTGGTTTCGAATAGCGCCCATAAGAGATAAAGGCTGCCAATCTTGCTTATGAGATGAAAGCAGAGCTCACAATTTTCAGCATAGTCGACAGGACCGACTGCGGACCTCTGGTACAGAGCTGAGTGGAGGGTTTGAATAAGAGGCTCAAAGTGGTTAGATTCGTCGACTTGCGCCATAGGGTGGTAGGGTTCCACTGAATAGGTCAGGAGTCTACTACATGCAGGAGACAGCGACACGGGTAGCAGGGGCTGTGTAATGTGGACTGGACGCTTTTTTAGGTTAGAGTGTCTGAGTGAAACATAAGTAGGACTTCAGTCTCAAAGGGTCAGGTCGAACACAGCAAGATCAAGGATTGGGAAACCATCGGTATAACAGTTTTAAATTGTCGCAGCTGTGTTGGGAAAGTACCAGAGCTCCAAGCTCTAATAGAAAGCACTGATGCTAAAATCGTTATAGGCAGTAAAAACTGGCGAAAGCTTGTTGTCAGGTCACTGTGGGCTACTCCAACCCTCACAGTTCTGTATGGTACGTATTTGTATAAAACGTTCGTACATAGCGTGACCTCCCACATTACGTAACTCTCTTCTCATGTGAACCTGTTTCTCGCAAGCGTAGGTGGAGTCGTACAAAACTTTTTGTGCTATGCACAGGAGGTAGAAAAAATATGGAACCATAGAAAACACTACACATTAACATGCCTTACACGGCCTGTGAATACCGTAGGCAGTCAAAATAGCTCCCAGTCGTCTCGGAATGGATGCGTTAAGGTTTTGTATGTTTTTCAAGGGGATCTTATACCATTCCTCCAGCAAAATAGCGGCAAGTTCAGGTAACGGTGATGGCAGGGGATAGCAAGAAGACCACAAAGCCTGAATAATATTGTGATCTGGTGGCTGCAGTGCCGCACTTCAGCCTCGTGCTCACAAAACCACTGCTCGATGATGTGAGCTGTGTCAACAGGGGCCTCGTAGTCCTCATACACAGCATCACCTTTCCGGAACAAAGACTGTACCATGAGGTGGACCTGACAGCATAACGAAGTCACATGATCCTCGACAATAACGTGATCTTGCAGACTAACCGTGGGCCCCACGAAATACCACGGTAGAGCTGCTCATATCATAACTGCATCCACGCCATCTTTCACCCATGAGATTCAAACTCAGCCAGAATTTCTAAACAGTATGAAACAAGATTCATTCGATCAAATGACATCCTTCGATTACTTTAGGGAACAGATTTTATAGCTTCGACACCACGTTTCCCTGTTACGGAGATTTCTATCGCTGATGAGCAGTTTCTAAATCCCAGCTCGAGCTGCAGTTCCCTGCTTAAAGTGATGCCCTCTGGTTGCTTTGGTGCTTATAGAATACACAGGTGCGACATTCAGTTTTACAGTCACTTGAGCAGCTTGCGTCTTCTTATGTATCCTCACAAATCCTCTTGAATGAGGCTCCGTCAAGATCACTCAACACGCACTTCCGTCCGCGATCTGACTCAGCGGATGATGTATTTTCCGCTTTCTCGTTATGCGGCATAGATCTTAGACAAGCTGCTTCTTGAAACAGCGAACACTTCAGCTATCTTGGTTACGGAAGCACCCACCATGCGAACACCAGCAATACTGCCGTGTGAGAACACACAGAGCTCCGACAAAGGCACTCACAGCTACACAGAACACGGTTCTCACCACGACGGACACTTCCCGCCTATGAGGGTGGCGCACAGGTACTGTCAGCGGACAAATACAACAGCGCAACCTGCACGGTTGGCTGGTATCTGCGTTTATGTTCAAGCACGTATATCTCGGTTTGCTCTCGTCCCGCTGTAACTGTCTCACGGGGTAACCATCCGCATAAAGTGTACATGCAGCTTCCGCATTCCCTGTTGCTGGGCCGTACACAGCGTGTCCGGCATTTCAAACACTGAATACACCACTGTGATGAGTCGTGAGTGCAGTTCCACTGAAACTGAGCAAACGACTGTCAAGCAAAACAAACCAACTGCCATGAGCAAGTGTAAACGAGAAGGTGAGTAAAAATGGATATTTGAGGTACGTTATACAACCAGGAGTCATTGAAGGGAATTCTTTTCATGCTCCTGAACGAAAGGTTTTCGGACCCATGTTCATACGAAGTTTTAGTGATGTTTCGATTTCGACAATAAATCCCTAAAATTTATGAAATATGCTTTTATTCCCCCTGTGTACGTCAGCAATTTAAAGTACATCAAAATGGTTCAAATGGCTCTGAGTACTATGCGACTTAACATCTGAGGTCATCAATCCCCTAGAACTTACAAGGGGAGGCCGCCAATTGTGAAATTCAGATTCAATTCATACTGCGCATAATAAAAGCTCATGGCCAGAGGTGTAATGTGGCAAAGAACCAAGATGCACTTCTCAGACGTTGTCGAGAAAATCGACAGTTGAAAGAAACCGTTGCCATGAAATACTCTATACGATTAATAATTTTATACAGCGTCGTTGCGCAGCGGTAAGCGCTCGGGTTCGTAATCCAAAGGTCGCCGGATCGAATCTCGCGCCATGCAACTTTTTTTTTGTATTTGTATTTTGTAATTCAAATGTGTGTATACACACACACACACACACACACACATATATATATATATATATATATATATATATATATATATATATAAGTTGTTGAAAGTCGTTTGTCGTTGAAAAACTGGCGACTTCGAACATCATTATGTTTTCCGCAAGCAAAGTTGTATTTCACAAATGTTATTAATTGTCTTCATAATGTTAACCACGTATAGTTAACGGAAGACGTAGAAACGATATTCCGAAACGAATACGTATAGCGTAAGTCAAACTTTCGAATTAGAATAGAAACCCCACGAACACAAATTTGCTGTGGCAGGTATGAAATACAAACTCCGTTACTCACTCGTTACACTTGAAGGACAGATGTTGAATGGGCCGAAACGAACCGCCGCATAACAGCGTAGTTGCCTGCTAACTTCGAAAGAAGATAGATGCGGTCCCTAGCGCAAGTTATAACATCGTCGAAAATCAGTGCGGACGTGAGAGTTTTGGTACACCCTCTTAAACAAACGCAAAATGGATGCGGTACAATTGGAGAGCGATCCGCCTTCACCAACATGTATAAGCAATTCATTAATAGTTTATATATATATATATATATATATATATATATATATATATATATATGAATTACAAAAAACTAATAACAAAAAAATGTTGCATGGCGCGAGAGTCGATCCGGCGACCTTCGGATTACGAACCCGAGCGCTTACCGCTGCGCCACGACGCTGCAGAAAATTATTAATCGTAGAGAATATTTCACCGCAACGGTTTCTTTTAACTGTCAATTTTCTCGACAACGGCTGAGAAGTGCATCTTGGTGCTTTGCCACATTACACCTCTGGCTATGAGCTTTTATTATGCGCAGTATGAATCGAATCTGAATTTCACAATTGGCGGCCTCCCCTTGTTAGAACTACTTAAACCTAACTAACCTAAGGAATCCCACACATCCATGCCCGAGGCCAGACTGAAGCGCCTAGAACCGCCCGGCCACAGCGGCCGGCTTAAATTACATCACATGAAGGATCACCAATATTGAAATTTTACTCGTGGTGTCTACTGTATACTACAAACAATACATGATTAAAACTCCCTGGCAGAATAAAACTGTGCGCAGACTCCAGAGAACAGCTAACCGCCTGACCCAACAAGCTGAGCTACCACGCCCGTCCCAAACTGAGCTACCCCAGCACGACTCACAGCCCGTCCTCACATCTGTACTTCCAGCAGTACATTGTCTCCTACCTTCCAAGCTTCACAGAAGCTCTACTGCGAAGCTTGCAGAACTAGCACGCCTGAAAGAAAGGACACCGCAGAGACATGGCTGTGCCACAGCCTGGGGGATATTTCCAGAATGAAGCGGAGTGTACGCCGATGTGAAACTTCCTGGCAGATTGAAACTGTGTGCACATGAATACGTGATTGTTTGTCGGTCATTCGGGGGTATACAGCGGGAGAAGTTTAGTGAACACGTCTGTCAGATCAAGCAACAAACAATAGCTCCAAACCAGGTACGAAGCCTCAACACGTCATAAATGTAACAGCTGCTGACCGAATTACTACAACGTCACCACCTGATTGCACTGTTCCAACCTCGTTCGTTAATAAGCAGCAAGTGGGCACAACACCTTACCTCGGCTTTTTGTTTGCAGTAACCACCAGAGACAAGCAGAGACTCGCCACCCTGTCTCGGCGTCCCACCGTGACGTCAGCACCAGGAGGCAGACTGGGAGGCGGCTGGAGGCGGCAGGTGTGGTTCCTCTGGGTGCCGTCGGCGGTCGGGAGGGCGCCAGTGGTGCCAGCACGGAAACAAAACACATCAGGGCTGACAACGCCTGTTTTGGGAAGCGCTTAAACGCGTGGTTGACGTCGCCATCCGGCGCACGGTCATCCACTACTGGGACGATGTGTTGTCGCTTGCGTGGTCGCACCGGGACTTGATCCTGGGGGAGGGGGGTGGGGGGGGAGGGTCACCACGGTGTCTATTGCTAGTAAAGACAGGAACTATACACAAAAAATTAAAAGCTGTGTTCAAAACATTATTCATGAGGAGCATACTGATAGTCGTTTCTTTTTCGCTAGCTTCTACAACTTATTTTACAACTGCTGTTACGAATTGCCACTACAAGGGGCTTTATTTATAACTGGTTCACAGATGGTCCAGAAGAGGCGTTACCATAACCCTTGTTTATTGTGGCGAACTTCGGCCTGCTGCCTCTTCCGGACATCTGGAAAGGAGAATAGAAGTTACTGGAATACCGTACCGGGGGCCGCAGAAGCGGCGCCGAAGGGGCGATGTGTCGGGGCCGCCTACAGTTCCGTCCTCAGGGGACGGACGTATTTGGCCCGCGCGTGCGCGGCAAAGTTGTACGCGCACGGCTCGCTTGCGCGGTGGACCGCACCGTGGTGACCCGCCCCCCCCCGCCCCCCTCCCCCAGGATCAAGTCCCGGTGCGACCACGCAAGCGACAACACATCGTCCCAGTAGTGGATGACCGTGCGCCGGATGGCGACGTCAACCACGCGTTTAAGCGCTTCCCAAAACATCACGAATCGCTCTGTCGGGAAACAACAAGAGATATGCCGTTTCCCCGGAAACCGATCACCTACACACACATTGCTGTTACAGCGCCAGCTATCTCGCTGCTCCATTGTTATACTATTACTGCAAACGAATGCACAAAATCACCATGCAAAATTTTTATGTTCTTCATATTCCGTTTGTTTGCAATCCGGGAACGAGATGAAACCTCAGCGCCAGAATAACATCCGCAGCACGTCGGTAGAGGGACCAAAACAAAACGATTGCTGTTATCCGTCCTCTGCACTTGGAGGGGGCCAACACTTTGATAATTCATCCTGTGTTGGTGGAAGACTACGGCATCAACGCGACATCTTAGGAAATAGTGATTAGACGGCATATACGCTTCCAGTGAAGTCAAACAACTGTGAATGATGATGAAGGAAGTGGCAGCCACCTCCCGGTGCAGAGCCGGATATTGCAAAGGAAGTAGTGGACCTGCTCGCGAAAGACCGACGTATCCAAATCGAGACGACACTGGAAAATCTGAAAATGGTCCACGGATCAGTTCCGAGCATTTTTGAGGAGATTTTGAACAGGACAGTTGACTCTGTTTGGTGCGTTCCGTGACTGCTCCCAACCATTCAAAAATCCCGCGGGAACCAAGGCAGCAACGGACTTGATGTATCAGGACAATGCTGGTGACGTCTTCAGCTGCCAGATCGCCACAGAAGAGTGCCGAAGCAAGCGAAGAAAGCAGTGCAAACATGTCGATTGGACAGCGCACATACAACTTCGAAAGACCGAACGAAATCAGGCAAGGAGATGCTGTGTGGTTTTTCAGGACTCACATGCTGTGT
Source organism: Schistocerca nitens (assembly GCF_023898315.1). Taxonomy (NCBI): domain Eukaryota; kingdom Metazoa; phylum Arthropoda; class Insecta; order Orthoptera; family Acrididae; genus Schistocerca; species Schistocerca nitens. The sequence goes on from NC_064619.1 coordinate 610,548,487, forward strand.
TGCTGAGCGATTATGCTGGTAAACGGCAAACTGTCAGAGCGAACAGACTACGGAGTCCTCCTGACGAAGGCTCGCGAATGGCTGTCCAGTGGCAACTTTTTATTTGAAGACTTCTCCCCAACTCATTCTGCGGATCCATGCGTCTGCTTCTTTGGACTGTCGGATTTTGCTCCGCCCTTCCCCTAAAACTGCTGTTGTGGTACCCATGAACTGCTTATCCTTTCCTCAGATGAAGAAATCGTAGTGTGGGGCACCTTATCAGAATAGCTACCAGTTGATAGCGATCAGGAACGTTTTCTGAACAACGAAAATGAAGACTTCTACAATCAAGGTGTCCTCCGAGTCGTCCACTCTTGAGAAACATGAATTGCTTTCATAAGTGAGCACGTAGATAGGGACGAAGCACCGTCACGAAGTTCGTTGGTAGCAGCTTCATTTTTTTCAAGCTGATACGTAATAAGTACGTCTCTTACCTGAGTAATGAATCAACTTTTGCAAAATCTCTTAAGTCATGCGTTGAGAAATGAGTATTAGAGAAACTGTTCGCAGTTATTCGGGGCAATCACCTGGTTGAATACCAACGAGCTTCTTTCAGCCATTGTTTAACAGGTATTTAATTTACGGAAGTTTTTTCAATTAATGACAAAAGTGCGAACATTAATATACTACCTTACAGTACTTTTTGAACGTTTTTAAAAATTAATTCAAACTTCTCTAGCTTTTATTTTCGTCGTAGACTTTGTAATATGGTATTTTCTGCACCCCTCTCCGCATGACACAGACACTGAGCAGTCACAAAATTATGACCATCGACCGACTATCGATATAAACTCGTCCAGATGACAGCGACCTCACCTGGCTCACCTGGTGAGGAATGACTGCTAGTCAGACAAATGCACAGTGCATGTAGTACAGGGTGTTTCAAAAATGACCGGTATATTTGAAACAGCAATACAAACTAAACGAGCAACGATAGAAATACACCGTTTGTTGCAATATGTTTGGGACAACAGTACATTTTCAGGCAGACAAACTTTCGAAATTACAGTAGTTACAATTGTCAACAACAGATGGCGCTGCGGTCTGGGCAACTCTATAGTACGATATTTTCCACATATCCACCATGCGTACCAATAATATGGCGTAGTCTCTGAATGAAATTACCCGAAACCTTTGACAACGTGTCTGGCGGAATGGCTTCACATGCAGATGAGATGTACTGCTTCAGCTGTTCAATTGTTTCTGGATTCTGGCGGTACACCTGGTCTTTCAAGTGTCCCCACAGAAAGAAGTCACAGGGGTTCATGTCTGGCGAATAGGGAGGCCAATCCACGCCGCCTCCTGTATGTTTCGGATAGCCCAAAGCAATCACACGATCATCGAAATATTCATTCAGGAAATTAAAGACGTCGGCCGTGCGATGTGGCCGGGCACCATCTTGCATAAACCACGAGGTGTTCGCAGTGTCGTCTAAGGCAGTTTGTACCGCCACAAATTCACGAAGAATGTCCAGATAGCGTGATGCAGTAGTCGTTTCGGATCTGAAAAATGGGCCAATGATTCCTTTGGAAGACATGGCGGCCCAGACCAGTACTTTTTGAGGATGCAGGGACGATGGGACTGCAACATGGGGCTTTTCGGTTCCCCATATGCGCCAGTTCTGTTTATTGACGAAGCCCTCCAGGTAAAAATAAGCTTCGTCAGTAAACCAAATGCTGCCCACATGCATATCGCCGTCATCAATCCTGTGCACTATATCGTTAGCGAATGTCTCTCGTGCAGCAATGGTAGCGGCGCTGAGGGGTTGCCGCGTTTGAATTTTGTATGGATAGAGGTGTAAACTCTGGCGCATGAGACGATACGTGGACGTTGGCGTCATTTGGACCGCAGCTGCAACACGGCGAACGGAAACCCGAGGCCGCTGTTGGATCACCTGCTGCACTAGCTGCGCGTTGCCCTCTGTGGTTGCCGTACGCGGTCGCCCTACCTTTCCAGCACGTTCATCCGTCACGTTCCCAGTCCGTTGAAATTTTGCAAACAGATCCTTTATTGTATCGCTTTTCGGTCCTTTGGTTACATTAAACCTCTGTTGAAAACTTCGTCTTGCTGCAACAACACTGTGTTCTAAGCGGTGGAATTCCCACACCAGAAAAATCCTCTGTTCTAAGGAATAAACCATGTTGTCCACAGCACACTTGCACGTTGTGAACAGCACACGCTTACAGCAGAAAGACGACGTACAGAATGGCGCACCCACAGACTGCGTTGTCGTCTATATCTTTCACATCACTTGCAGCGCCATCTGTTGTTGAAAATTGTAACTACTGTAATTTCGAAAGTTTGTCCGCCTGAAAATGTACTGTTGTCCCAAGCATATTGCAACAAACGGTGTATTTCTATCGCTGCTCGTTTAGTTTTTATTGCCGTTTCAAATATACCGGCCATTTTTGAAACACCCTGTATGAGTAAACGTGCTGTCCGTGTGTAGAGCGGCGAATGCGCACGAAATATCTGAGTTTGACCGAGGGCAGATTGTGGTGGCCCAGACGCTTGGCAGAATCGTTTCGGAAACTACACGACTTTTCGAGCAATGCTTTGGTAAATGTCTTCAACACATGGCGAAAGCAAATTGAAAGCACGTCCGGACGTTGTGGGGTTGCCTGGCCACTCCTCATTACAGATATTGGACGTCGTAGGCTGGGCAGACTGGTAAAACAGGACAGACGGTGAACTATGGCGGAAATAACATCAGACTTTAATGCTGGGCAGAGTACAAGTGTGTCTGAATAGACAGTGCACCTAACACTCCTAACGATGGGCCTCCGCAGCCGACGATGCACGCATGTGCCAATGTTAACACCACGACATCGGCAACTATGACGGAAAATTTTCACGTGACCCTTGGCCGATCGGCACTGGACATTGGCGCAGTGAGAGTGTGTTACATGGTCTAATGAATCCCGATATCTTCTACATAAGGCCGACGGGAGGCCGCGAATATGTCGTCTTGCAAGGGACCAATTCCTTGACACCTGTACTGTGGGGCGGACACAAGCTGGCGGAGCAGGCTCCATCATGCTCTGGCCAACATTCACGTGGACATCCATGAGTTTAGCGGAGCTCGTCAAAGACACCATGACTGCCAAAGGTTGTCGTTCAGTTGTTGCAGACCACGTACACCCTTTCATGACGATCATATTACCCGGCGGCAGTGGCATTTTTCATTGAGATAAAGCGCTATGACAGAATGCCAGAAGTGTGATGGGGTGGTCAGAGGAGCACAGTGGCGAGTTTCGATAGCTGTTCTGGCTCCCCAACCCTATCGAACACATCTGGAATATGATCTACTAAAGAGACTGCCTACACTACGCTTGTCCTTCCTCTTTTGGAGTACGGATGCGCGGTCTAAGATCTTTATCAGATATGATTAACGGAGTACATCGAGAAAGTTTGAAGAAGAGCAGCACGTTTTGTATTATCGCGAAATAGGGAAGATAGTGTCACTGACATTATACAGGTTTTGGAGTGGACATAATTAAAACAGAGGCGTTTTTCGTTGCGTCGGAATCTTTCTACGTATTTTCAGTCACCAACATTCTCCTCAGAATGAGAAAATATTTTGTTGACGCCGACCTACATAGGAACAAACGATTATCATAATAAAATAATGGAAATTAGAGATCGCACGGAAAGATATAGGTGTTCGTTGTTTCTGTGCGCTGTTCGAGAATGAAATAATAGAGAATTGTTGCGAAACTGGTTGTATAATCCCTCTGCGAGGCACTTAAATGTGATTAGCATAGCCCCATGTGCAGTATTTGATAAAAAGTATACGGACACCAGGCTGAAAATGACTTACAAGTTCGTGGCTCCCTCCATCAGTAATGCTGGAATTCAGTATTGTGTTGGCCCACCCTTAGCCTTGATGTCAGCTTCCACCCTCGCAGGCATACGTTCACTCAGGTTTTGGAAAGTTTCTTGGGAAATGGCAGCCCATTCCTCGTGGAAAGCTACATTGAGGAGAGGTATCGATGTCGGTCACTGACGCCTGGCACGAAGTCGGCGTTCCAAAACATCCCAGAGGTGTTCTGTAGGATTCAGGTCAGCACTATGTGCAGACCAGTCCTTTACAGGGATGTCACTGACGGGTAACCACTCCGCTACAGACCGTGCATTATGAACAGGTGCTCGATCGTGTTGAAAGATGCAATAGCCATCCCCGAATTGCTCTTCAACAGTGGGAAGCTAGAAGGTGCTTAAAAATCAATGTAGGCCTGTGCTGTGATAGTGCCACGCAAAACGACAAGGGGTGCAAGTCCCTCCACGAAAAACACGACCACACCATAACACCACCGTCTCCGAATTTTACTGTTGGTACTATACACGTTGCCAGATGACGTTCACCTTGGCATTCGCCATACACACACCCTGCCATCCGATCGCCACATTATGTACTGTAATTGGTCACTCCACACAACGGTACTACACTGTTCAATCGTCCAATGTTTAAGCTCATTGCACCAAGCCAGGCGTCGTTTCGCATTTACCGGCGTGATGTGTGGCTTATGAGCAGCCGCTCGACCATGAGATCCAAGTTTTCTCACCTCCCGCCTGTCGTAGTACTTGCAGTGGATCCTGATGGAGTTTGGAATTCCTGTGTGATGGTCTGGATTGATGTCTGTCTATTACACATTACGACCCTCTTCAATTGTCGGTGGTCTCTGTCAGTCAACAGACGAGGTCGGTCTGTACGCTTTTGTGCTTTACATGTCCCTTCACGTTCCCACTTCACTATCACATCGGAAACAGTGGGCCTAGGAATGTTTAGGAGTGAGTAAATCTCACATACAGACGTATGACGCAAGTGACACCAAATCGCCTGACCACGTTCGAAGTACTTATACCTAACTAACCTAAGGACAACACACACATCCATGCCCGAGGCAGGATTCGAACCTGCGACGGTAACGGTCGCGCGGTTCCAGACTTTAGCGCCTAGAATCGCTCGCCCACAACGGCCGGCTGTTTTCTCACGATGTCTAATGACTACTGAGGTCGCTGATATGGAGTACCTGGTAGTAGGTAGCAGCACAATTCATCTAATATGTGTGTGTCCGGATACTTTTGATCACGTAGTGTAGATGTAGATGTAGAAATAGTAGAATAAAATTTTTCTTCTGTCCTCCAACATGCAGTCGGAAAAATAAATGCACATATCACAGATGAGCTGAGGCACATGACCTCTTTGAAAGCAATAGCACGGAACGCCGTGGAATTGAGCTTTTGGTGTAGGTCAAATGAAGCGAGTTATGTAGCAGATGTGCGAACCCTTCATACCATCAGTATTAATGGTACGTGTCACATGGGACTCTGTTTATTCGGCCTAACGGCTCTCGAGGTGTCGTAGACTGGACTAAGCGTCACCCTGGATGGTGGGTTTCCGGACAGTCTCTATGCTGGCCTGAGAGGCATACGTGAATAAAGTAGGGACACACCACACGTCTCTGGCACTGTGGGAGGGGCGCTCAGCAACACCCGCCACCTGTCACTCGTCACTTGTCGTGGAGACTAGAACTGTCAACAAAAATTCCTTCTGATTCATATCCAGAGGTCCTGTCGTCGCAAGTATTCTGTGTGCATTTCCTCCACAGATTCAGAACTTCAGCTGCACCATTTGCGTCGTCTCTAAAGTCATTGCAGCTAAAGTGTTAATTAACCTTCTGTCGGGCGCGGTGTTTGTCGCAGCGAGATCGTGTGCGGTGTATCAAATTGATCACACCGTTTATTCACGTGATCATTTATTAAATTCTGTTCACAAAACATATTATAAGTGCCAAATATATTTAAAGAAAGACAAAGATGACATACGAGCACAACTGCAGTAGAAATATTCATCATTCAGATTTCTTATCGTCAATGTTGGGCTTTAGTAACAAATGATAAAAACGTCGCTTTTTCATTTGCTTCTTTATTATATTTCACTAATAAAACACATTACAAATGACAATTACAGAAAGGCTATTATGACACTGGAGCAGAACAACAATGATATTACAACTCATTCATTTGTTTCATCGTCACGTTTTGACTGTGGTAACAAATGCGGAATTTTTCTGCATTCAGAGCAAAAAGGTTCAATGTGTATCAAACAGATAGGCTTCTGACACATTTTGCAACAATATTTTGTCAGTCTGTTTTTTTGTGCAGGTATTACACCTTTTCCTCGTGATCCCAGTCCCTTGTTCTTCGTTTCTGCTCGTGTCTTCTGCTTCTTCTTCACACGTTGGTCTATATTGTTGTAGCCGCAGTTGAAGATCTCTGTGAATTCCTGAGGTGTCCAAGCATCTACGAACCAAGTGAGGTAGAACTAACGCATGTGAGAGTTGCTTCAGGAATCCTTTTGTTCGGATAAAATTCTCGTTGTTGCCATAGTAAATTACTTGTGAATTGATTCCACTCATATTGATCATTGCAAAAAATATGACCATGGGCCAACGGCACAAATTTATTGCTACATTGTATGAAGCGGTCAACTTATCTGTAGTGTCGACTCCACCTTTGGTGGTATTGTAAAATGTTGCAATGGATGGCTTCTGTTTATCTGCAGTATCAGCACCTACTGAATTATCTTCATGCAAACTTGATGCCAAGATAACACACTTCCCCTTTTTAGGAACGTAGGAAACTAGAGTACAGCCTTTCTTGAAACCAAAAAGTGAAATGAAGCTTTGATGCTCTCAATATACTGATTGGTATACAGAACTATAATCGACAAAATGTCGTCATCTATGAGGCAATTCCAACATTCCAAAAGCGTTCTCAATGCTTTCGCCGCACCTATAGGACCACGTAACTTTCGAATAATATTGTGGGCCCTGAAACGTACTCTCTGCGATGGTGGAACTTTATTCCATTTTGTCTCTTTGTCCCTTCCAGTATAATAATGCTGGCTTTCTTCAAGTACTGCCGGCCGGTGTGGCCACGCGGTTAAAGGCGCTTCAGTCTGGAACCGCGCGACCGCTATGGTCGCAGGTTCGAATCCTGCCTCGGGCATGGATGTGTGTCATGTCCTTAGGTTAGTTAGGTTTAAGTAGTTCTAAGTTCTAGGGGACTGATGACCTCAGATGTTAAGTCCCATAGTGCTCAGAGCCATTTGAACCAATTTTCTTCAAGTACTTCCTCGTCGTTTTCACTGTCGTTTTCCTCTGTTTCTGAATCTTCCTGCCGAACTTCAAATGCATCATCACAATCTGTCTCTACTTCATCTTCAAAATCCTCTTGAACTTCATCATTATCCTCTTCGAACAAAATTTTTTGTATTTCTGCAACATGATTTGGGTCAAGGAGGTTGTACGTCTTACTGTAGCTTGCCATGATCAAGTGTCTCACACCTAAAATGATAAAATTCCTAGAAAATAACGCAGTCAGGTGCAGTGTATGAATCTGATACCTGATACTCAAACATTCTTAACTGACGATTAAACGGTCCAAAAAGAAAATAAGTGCATTACACATTGTATATTAACATTGTACTACTTACTAAGTTATGTTGATAACCAAAGAAATGAATTGTTGAAATGCAACACGAACGGGCGCAGTGTATCAGACTGATCAATCAGCACATATATCGACAACAGAGCAGTCGTATCGACACTGAAGCGCACAACAATGACAAGCGTTCGGAAAAGGCGTCAGTGCCGCCACTCGTTGACAAATAATTTACACTAAACTTCGAGGTGTATCAATTTGAACAGCCGTGCCCGACGGAAGGTTAATCATCCACGAGCTCGCTTATAAGAGACATTTATCTTCTAGAATGCGCCCAAAGATTCGCTCACCCTTCATGCCAAGTGATGCAGCGTTAACACGAGGCTCATATTATGGAAAACAGAGGTTCAAATCGCAGGAACATTTCTTTGCTTATCAGAACAGTGACTACTTCTGCGTACAAAGAGATTTGCGTGACAAAACTGGAACTTTAACCTATCACGACTGTGAATCGCACATCTCTTTAACGAACGAATGTCTGCAAGATGCAAAAAGTGGCAACTGGCACTAAATGATGAAAAGTGTGAAGTCAACCTCATGCGAAGTGAAAGGAACCCACTAAATCTCAGTCACACGATACATCATACAAACATAATGGCTGTGAATTCAATCGAATACTTATGAATTACAGTTACGAATAACTTAAACTGGAACCTTCACATATATAATGTGTTGGGGAAAGTAAGCCAAAGACTGCAACTTATTGGCAGAACACTTAAATGAAGAGATTGTCTACGCTACGCTTTTCCATCTCCTTCTAGAGTATTACTGTCCAGTGTGGTATCCGTATTAGATAGGATTGCTGGAGGACGTCGAAAAAGTTCAGTGAACCACAGCTCATTTTTATTATCGCGAAATAGTAGACAGTGCCACGGATATGATAAGCGAAATGGGATATCAATCATTAAAGTAAAGACTTTCGTCGTTGGACAGAACCTTCTCATGAAATTTGTATCACCAATGTTCTCCAATGAATGAGAAAATATCTTGTTGGCGCTGTCCTACATGGGGAGAAATGATCGCTGAGGTAAAATAAAAGAAATAAGAGAAGATGCAACATGTCTACCGAAAAGACTGCCCACACTATGCTTTTGTATCCCCTTCTGGAGTATATCTGTGCGGTGTGGCATCCGCATTGATGGAGGACGTCAAAAAAGTTCAATGAAGGGCAGTTCATTTTGTAGCATCGCGAAATAAGGTAAAGAGTACAACGGATATGATACGCGAAATGGAGCGGCAATCACTAAAAGAAAGGCGTTTCTCGTTGAGTAGAATTTTCTCATGAAATTTCTGTCACCAATATTCTCCACCGAATGCGAAAACATTGTGTTGCTGCCCACCTACATAGGGTGAAATGGTCATTGTGATAAAATAAGAGAAAGCAAATGTCACACGGAAAGCTTAAAGAGTTTGCTTTGCATGCACGCTCTTCAAGAGTGAAACAGTAGAGCTTCAGGGTGATTCGATGATCCCACTGCGAGGTATTTAACTGTGAACTGCAGAGAAATCATGAGAGATGTTGATGTCGGCAGTCTGAATCACGATAAAGTTTTGTGTGTGTTTTGGTTGGCAGGAGAGCCAACACCGTGTTACTAGAGGAGGCCGAAAGGCACGCGTTTTAGCTCACGCAGGCTGGCGTGAGGTCTGGAACAGGACAAGGAAATTAGAATTTAGAAAAACGGACTTAGCTGGTGGAATACTTAACTTTAATCCGTTAATGAAGAACGTCGGTCTTGACGGTACATGAATCAATATCAATAGTAACTGATAATGGCGCCTTGCTAGGTCGTAGCAAATAACGTAGCTGAAGGCTATGCTAAACTATCGTCTCGGCAAATGAGAGCGTATTTTGTCAGTGAACCATCGCTAGCAAAGTCGGTTGTACAACTGGGGCGAGTGCTAGGATGTCTCTCTAGACCTGCCGTGTGGCGGCGCTCGGTCTGCAATCACTGATAGTGGCGACACGCGGGTCCGACGTATACTAACGGACCGCGGCCGATTTAAAGGCTACCACCTAGCAAGTGTGGTGTCTGGCGGTGACACCACAGTGTGCATAATTTATATATATATTTCTTGGAAATTGACTCAATTAACATATGATGAGTTAAAGCTTTCGAGCGCTGTGGAAACGATGCCTTGATCATCAACCTCTTGGGAAGAGCATAAAGTGGCACAACTGTAATGCTCGGTCATCACGAACTGCCAGTACTGCGAGCACAGCGCTAACTACCGGCGACTTCCGAAACGAACTGTGATGCAGGATGTATCAGATATCGAGTTAATAACAACGGGAATTTTGGGACAGAGTTAATGTTCAAGGGATGTGAAGGGAAATGCATAAAACTGTGAGAGAGAAAATGTAGTTCGTGCCAGTCGGGCTACTGGCAAGTGTCTGTAGTTCTCACCGAACTACACTCCAGTTGGGCAGATTGCGCCATACTGGCAGCCGGCAAGTGGCCGTCCAGAGCAGGTGTCGCAGTAGTTGGCAGCTCCTATAATTATCACGATATGTCGAACAAAATGTAAATTCGTGCGTCCTGAGAGCTTTTCTTTTGAGCGCTGCTTAAATAGTTTAAGTCATATGAAAGAGCTATTCAGTCATCTGATATTCTCCTCTTCATTTTAGTTAGAACTCTATGCAGTCGTTCATAAACAAAATTTGCCTAAGCGAGAAATTTGAATGGCAATAGATAACTTAGTGCAACCTGTGTGAAGTTAGGGTGGGTCGCTAATATCATATAAAGAATGCATGGTTTGTGACGGTACGTACCACTACGCTCTACCGCACTTTCGACGTAGAACCGCTAAAATTATCGTATTACGACGTCTAAACTAAATTTGAAAAAAAAAAACACCAACCCGAAGTTCACAATACAGGAACATTTTTTTTTTTTTTTACATATGAAGCATTAAATATTAATAATGGAAGGGCACTATATCGCCATTTGCTGTATTTAATTTTGATAAATGTTCCTTTCAAAAATTAGCAATTGGCGATGTGAGGAAGCAGCAGTGTGTAGACACATACACACACTCGACCACTCTTGTCTTCTGTCAGCGTCGAAAGCGCAGCGGTGACATCACAACCTTTCATGCTGTCATTTTCAGAGACGCTGAAAAAAGCTTGTACAGAAAACATGACGTTGTTATGTACAGGGCATGCCAGGAAAGCATAACGTGCACATTACTAAAGGAAGAGTCATGGACCATCTGAACTGTTCTTCTGTATATCATATTTCTTTTTACACTTTTGCACATCGTCCCAATAGAATGGTCACATAGTTCTTTTGCAGCACGTTCATACAAGTAATATACAAATCAGCTCTTGCTGCGAATATGATTTTTCTCAGTGTCCGAAAGCTAGCATTGCCATGACTTTTAACAAAATCTCATATGCAGTACATATTCTTGTGATATCCTCTAGAAATGTCTCAGTGATGAAAAATGTTATCTAATAATGTATTATAATGAAACAAAAATCTGACAGAACGAAGTGTACAAAGAAATGACAATGGAAATGAAATACTCTTGAATTTCGCAACCTAAAAACATCGGGAGTCGTAGGCTCTAAACTGCATACCTTAAGACCTACGAGCGCTTGTCCAGTACAACAGATGTTTATAACAGTAGCGGAGAATAAGAAGCTCTTATAGCTCTTAAGGTATGCGTTTTAGAACCCATGTTTACGGAGACTTTTGTTTCCAGTATTGTGTACTTTCAGCTGTACGCATCTGCGCCGTCAATCATGATACACCCTGCATGCTCCACAAACTATTTGGCGGAGGGTGCGTTGTGTCCCACTGCCGCTTCACACGTTTTCCTGTTCCAGTCATTAATGATTTTCTGGAAGAAGGATTTACAGAAGCCTCCATGCGACCTCAGATATCTCCAATAATACATTCATCGCCTTTTCGTAAGATAGTTGAAGTATCAAGGAATATGTTGGTTGACTCTTCTAGTAACGCACACTCTTAGAATTTTCGCAGTACCAAACCATGATGCAGAACACTTCCCTTGCAGCGTCTGCCACTACAATGGTCTGAGCTTCTCGGAGAGCTTTCGTGCGCACTAAATTAACCTGAAATGAAACGCGCTGCTTTCGTTTGAATATTCTCTACGACTTTTATCAATCCCGCATGGTACCAATCCCAGACTGGCGAGTAATATTCGAATATTTTGTCGAACGACGGTTTTGTAAACTATCTCATTTGTGTGTGGACTAGACTTCCTGACGATTTAAAATTTTGTAGTAGCCAAAACTGCATATAATTTACTTTATTGACATGTTTCGTTCGACAGATGCGGGCATATGCATGGTGTTCCCGTAAGAGCGTGCAAAAACGTAACAAGACACAGAGAATGCTCTAGTGAACAATTGTCGTAGGCAACATGGAGTCGGAGAAGCCAGCTGACTGAGATATTGCAGTAAACTTGTCTACCCTCTTGTCTAGCATTACTGTTTTTCAGCTTATTTACAACTAACATGCGTACAAGTTTGTTTACGAGGAGAACGAGCCTGATTACTGGGAAGTATCTCCTGGTCGCTGGTTTGGAAGGGGAGGTCCTGATCCATGGGCTGCGAGGTCGCCTGACCTGAATCCCCTTGATTATTTCCTATGCGGATGTCTAAAGTTACTTGTGTATGAGATTCCACTGGATACGGATATGGAATTAGTTGCCAGAATTGTAGCTGCTTGTGATGTGATTCGTAACACATCAGGTATATTTGTCAGGGTGCTTTAGAATCTTACTCGCAGATGTATGGTTGCACTGAGCTTGATGGCTGTCAGTTTCAGCACATTTTGTGAGCTACAGTACAAATGGTACGTTCATTGTGCCAATTATGGTATTTGCAACTAACTATAACTATTGTAAATAAAAAAGTACATAGTACTATGATTTTATTTCTATTACCTCCTTAAGTTGGCTTCTCTGACCCCAGGTTCAAAAAATGGCTCTGACCACTATGGGACTTAACATCTGTGGTCATCAGTCCCCTAGAACTTAGAACTACTTAAACCGAACTAACCTAAGGACATCACACACATCCATGCCCGAGGCAGGATTCGAACCTGCGACCGTAGCAGTCGCGCGGCTCCGGACTGAGCGCCTAGAACCGCGAGACCACCGCGGCCGGCACCCCAGGTTCCCTACCTCAAATTGTTGAGTGGAGCACTGGAAACATCCTGAATTTGCTATTTGTTTGTACTATTAGTTTTATGTGGTCGTCCCATTTTAACATATTTCATAGATGTGAGTGCTTCCACTGACTTTTTCATCGTGTAACCATACGGTAAAACTTCTCTCTGCGTATTTATTCCCAATACGTTACATTCGTTTATGATGAGAGTCAGTTGCCTATCCCTGGATCAAGAGACAATGCGCCACAGGTGTTATTACATTACAGTACAATTTTCAAGTGAGACGAGTTCTCCGTATACAACTGCACCGTCTGTGAAATACTTTAAGGAAGTTCCACTGTGACGTGTATAGACAGGGGGTCCTAGATATGTTGCACCAGACTTTGAGGATGTTGTAGAGGGTGTCTTGAGGAACGAATCGAAACGTCGTCCAACGACGCTACAGACCGTCGAAGTTACAGGATCCGGCGCCCGCTAGTAGGCCACCGCTTTGGCAGGGAACGTGACTACTATTACTGTCCGTTGGCGGAACGTCACACAATATATTTTGTTATTCGCTGATTGTGGCTGATTGCGAAAATCCACAGTGGAGAAGATGGAGCTAGCTGCGGCATAGAAAGCCCTTGTCTCCTATGAATCCGATATTGTGTTGACTAGATGGATGAACGTTCCGAACACGGGTTTCCATCTGCAGTTTATTTTTATCCTGGAACTCTCTAAAATCTCCAGTGTTTTGGGGTGTACAGGAGAAAAATAAACCGCACATAGAAGTCCCTGTCAGCAAAAGTAATCCACCAAGGCTACAGAGGATCGCATTCACAGGAGAGGAGGCCTGTCTACGTGGTAGACAGCTCTATCTTCCCCACTGGCCACAGTGGCATTTAATCACTATCATTGAATAACAAACAACATTGCGAGACGTTGCGCGTACGGTTGTACTGGTCTGTGACTGGCAGTACCCAAGATCGATGACAACGACAAGGGATCGTACTGTACCAACGTTACTGCAGAGTATCCTGTTGCGTAAAGTACTTAGGCCACCAGTCGACCACCACACCTTTAATTAAGTACAGTTTCTTATTTTTAACTAGAGGTTAAGACTGCAGAACGCTATCTAATTGCAGGAGATTCCAGTTGGAGAGGAGCCTCTGATGACAAGAATCTAGCCCGCGCCGCAATCACACAATGAACTAATCGGACACGGAATTAGCCTTAGTACAATTAATATTGCAGCCAGCTCAACCGATGACCATGCAAACAGCCTGTCTGTCAAATAATGGGAACAACACCCTGCCTAGACACGACGCCGAAATCGTACCAAGCCACAATATAACTACGAATAATGACTTAACACTATTCACACACCAATGATTACTGAAGTTAAGCAGTAGTGAATAAATGGGCCTATTTAATGAACCACTCTCGTTGTCTACGATACTGATCTCGTCAGAGCAACGAATTACTTTAATTTCAGTATCTGATTAGATTTGCGTGATGATAAATGCGACATCCAACTAGCAATTGTTATCTTTCGCAACGAGCTCACAACGCAGTACGTACTCTCTGACACAAACTCGGAACTATATTATTACTTGTAATAAAATAAAAATCTGTCTACCGTCTTGTAATGATTATTCTGTTTATGGACACTTCCATCACTACTGTTAGGAATTAAAACATTTTTAATAATCCCTTAAATATTTTTCTAACTCGACGCAACGATAATATGTAAGACTTCGCATGCGTCACAGAATAACGAATCTTTGTTAGTAGCAAAATCTGTGGCCTTTCCGTAAATAATTCAATTACTTCAATTAAACTTATTAATCATTTAGAAAACTTTTTCCCTTAATTGAAATCTTTTCTTTCAGTAGCTTATTTATAATTTCATTCGTTCAAGAACCTTTTACCAAGCACATTTCAAAACACCACATTATACGTGATATCGACTCCACTGTATCAATATCTCTGGATTACACTCTTTTTATACTTCCGAAAATGATATAGATATATTCACACTAGATACCAACTAAATAGACTGGAAAGTTTCCTTTTACCCCAATAAAATTGGATTTATTTTCCTTCTAGGTATCTCAATACACGTTGGTTATCACCAATGAAGGAGTGCCAGCAAATATATTATCAGTCCCCACAATACGGAAACAAGTAATAAAAAAAATCAAACAAAAATCCTAAATGTCACCGCCACTTTTCAACTAACCTTATGTTACAATTTAAAAGCAAATCTTGACCTCTTCAGGTGTTGACCACACACGACTCGCTAAGTTCCCTAACATTTAAATCGGCCACTCGTCACCTTGATGAATCAAGTTTTGGTTTAGCTACGTGTAGCTCATTAAATGGTTCCTTCAATTTACTATCGCTTGTCTACTCAGTGATACGTGCACACCATCACCGTATAGTGAAACAGTTCGTCGTTCTATGAGCCAATTCGCTGTCTGCTGCAAGCTAGTGGTCTTGAAAATACAACTACCAACACGTGTTAGAGGCTTTCCCTTCTCGATACACACATGCACAATACCCAAACCATCTCAATAAAAACGACAAGCAACCCAATTACCTCTGGGCGCGTCGCGACCACAAAACATACAATGCAGACGGGATATCGGTCACACCGATTCCAGAAAACGCAGCACCTAACAAATCAATCTCTCAATTAAATCAGGCTCACGCGGGACTCACCCCAGCAAATTTTACGAACGAAACTGTTCCCACAACTGTAATCAACAAAATTCCGTGCACTCTCCCAAGACGTAGGTGTCAACTGAGTAGCCTCACTACACCACGCAGTGAAACGCTGTAAGATCAGACCTGATATACACCACTACCACCACTTGGTCGGTGAGTGGTCTATCGGGGAACTAACTAACCCTTTTCGTTGTACAATAGGAACCATTTAAAACGAACAAGCACGCAACGCCACGCCAACTTTTTAAGGGGCTCCGGAAAGGCTCAAAATCATGAAAAGTTCAATTTTTACCTTTTTGCGTTTTCTGAATCTGCAGATATATAATTTATTCAATTCCGAAGACTACAACTATTTTTAAATTTTTTTTGAAATGTGTTCTACATGGGCATGACCCACTGTGGCGCTGTTAAACTGCTGTCAAATGGTGTTATTATTAACGTCCGTGTTCATCAGGTACATTTTAGTGATGTGAGATAAAGTATGTGTTGTGGCTAACCTGTGATGGTTCAATATATATCGCTGGTGTGATTGTCGATTGTTTCATGTTTATTTACTCTGTCGTTATCTCGAAAATATTCGTAATTAATTCTGTTTCTTGAGTCTCTGTTTTGTTAAAGTATAATAATGAGTAAAAGTAAAGTTATTAGAAATCCTCTGAAGGCTTTTAAGAAAAGGAGAAATGTTGGAAAGCCAAAGGTATATGTTATTACTGTAAACAATAAAGACGATGAAAATCCCCAACATAGCTTGTGTCCCAAAGAAGAAGACAGTTGGTGTAAATATAACAAAGGATTGCTAACTGGTGAAGTGTACACTCATAAGCATAGTCTGCTTCATGCAATAATGGAGGTGATAAAACCTCTTTTCAGAGACTTAGCAGCACCTGAACTGTTGAAAAAGTGTATTCACGGAAAAACTCAAAACCCCAATGAAAGTGTAAATAGTGTTATATGGTCGAGAATCCCCAAGACTGTATTTGTTGGAATAGAAACACTTCACTTTGGTGTGTATGATGCTGTTGCGACTTTCAATGATGGCAACATTGTAAGGTGCAAGGTATGTAGAAATATGGGAATGAAGATAGGTTCTAACATGGTACGAGCGATGCTTGCTTTAGACAAGGAACGCCTTCGGGCTGCAGACAGGGCTGTAAAGGGTCTAGAAATACAAGCAAGAGTAAACAGGAGGAGGAACAAGAGGAAGCTGGAGGAGGAGTTTGCAGAGGATGAAGATAATCCATCCTATGGACCTGGAATGCACTAAAAAGTTAATCCAATCTTTGTCGCTCGATTCCCAAAACTTTTATTTTCTCATACTAATTACATGTTTTCTAAGGATCTTCCAAACATATTTGTTTCAAACTTTCAGTAAATGTTACACAGTACCTTCTGCATAATTTAACACAGCCTTTTTACAAAAAACTGTATATTTTTGAATATATAAATAAAAAATTGCAAAAAAATGTTGTGAATTTTCATTACAATTGAAAAAAAATCATCTTTAATAACTGAACTAAAATTTTGTAAAATCCCTGTGTTAAGTTGTAGCCCATATTCCAATAAATAATCTGTAAAAAGTTCAACTTCCTACCTGAAATACTTTGTGAGGAAAGATGTAATTTATAAGCGTTATTTTAACATTGCAAGTATAGGGCGTTCCGGAGCCCCTTAACAATTAATGTAATAATCATCGATGCTGTCGATTCTTCGCAATAGCGGGCGGCTGCTGCGCGTCGCTCAGGCGGCATCGACCGAGCGATGTGGCGCAGTGGTTAGCACACTGGACTCGCATTCGGGAGGACGACGGTTCAATCCCGCGTCCGGCCATCCTGATTTAGGTTTTCCGTGATTTCCCTAGATCACTCCAGGCAAATGCCGGGATGGTTCCTTTGAAAGGGCACGGCCGACTTCCTTCCCCATCCTTCCCTAATCCGAGCTTGTGCTCCGTCTCTAATGACGTCGTTGTCGACGGGGCGTCAAACACTAATATCCTCTTCCTCCTCCTCCTCCTCCTCCTCCTCCAGGCGGCATCTCTGGATGCAGCGAGGGCGACATGGTATATCGCTGCAGTCACGCATGCTCGCCACCTGCTATTCCGTAGACGCTCTCATATCATCTAGAACACAATTAGATTTTTGTTTTACCACATCACACACGTATATTATGGTGACCACCGGGTGTTATCATTGATTTATCACGCAGGACGCTCAGCACCAGTAAGGGCGAACGTACCCCGTGCGTTTTGACACAGCACACGGTCCGTCAGAATACAAAGTGAAACTTGCTGGCGAAGGGTTGGTCTAATGACACGTGCCGGCGCCTGTAACTCCGACGCTCTGTAGACTCGTGGGATAACGTTAGGGGCGTAGATGCCAATCCTCGATTTGTTCCTCAACACAGCGTCTACAACCGCTCGAACATTGTCGCAACGTTTCTGGGACACCCTGTACATTCCTATAACACTGCCTTGCAGTACGGCCGAAGTTACTTTTACATCTGAAAGTTTCTCTGGGTTGGTCTGTTTGCTAGGAACTCTTAAATCCCATCGCAGATCTGCTCTGCTCTTATTTTGTGGATTAGATGGCTGGCAGTGCGGAACAATATCAAAAGCCTTACGGAAGTCAAAGAACATGACATCAGCCTGGGTGGCGGTAGGTACTGCTTTCTGGATTTTCGTAGACGAACTGAGCGACCTGGGTGACACACGATCGTTGATATCGAAACGTATGTCCTAAGTTCAAGTTTTAGTATATATACATTCATGTTCAGAAAGAAACAGAATACCTCGAACGTCTGGAGATAGGACATTCATATTCATGGGGGACATGTACATTAGTATGTTCTGTACAAATGATTAGAATTTGGACCACGTCGACCCGCGGGTTCAAAATCAACATCGATTTCGCGGGGCAACACAACCCACCGATAAAATATGCCTGCGGCTATCGTTGTCGCAATAAAGCGAAGGTAATGGAGCAGTGTGTCTTGAGCAGACGTCCAGGATGATATGCAGACGTATGCGCGAACCGTACTATCAGATCAATTACTTTGATAGAGGGCGCAGCACTGTTGACATGACACAATTGATGCAACCATCCGGGTAAGTGCTGCTCGTGTAGGACCAAATGTTTCGGCGGTGCAGCGGGTATGTACAGAAAGATTGACGGAAGCCCGTATAACATGATGAGATGGGTCCGGGTGCGCCACCAAGACTCCCCCCGCCCCCCGCCCCCGCGCGGCCGCTAACCCCACCAACCACGATGAGATCGACACCTCATCTGAATGGAATTGCAGGACAGATCTGCGTCCTCCTGGCCTCTGGCGTAGCAGGAGAATAGTCCGTCGCCATTTGTTATGGCACGGGCTACCTGCGCTGTGTCCACTTCTCCACCTACATTTGACGAATGTGCAGAAACACTCAAGGAGGCAATAGTGTATGAAACGACGTCACTGTGGACAGGAATGGATTCAGATAGTGTTTTCGGACGAACACAGTTTCCGTTTGTTAGAAAATGATGCCAGCACTTTCGTTTGCCTCAGTCAGGGGTTGTGCCATCACAGTGACTGCATCCACACGGCGCCAGCTCGAGCCTTACGGTGAGGGGTGCTATTGGGTACAATCACAAAATGGTTCAAATGGCTCTAAGCACTATGGGGCTTAACATCTGAGGTCATCAGTCCCCTAGACTTAGAACTACTTAAACCTAACGACATCACACACACACCCATTCCCGAGGCAGGATTCGAACCTGCGACCGTAGCAGCAGCGCGATTCATGACTGAAGCGCCTAGAACCGCTCGGCCACAGCGGCCGGCGGTACAATCGCAAATCACAGGGCACTGTGACCAGCGTGACCTACGTGAATAACATCCTGGAGACCCTTAGCCGCACCATTTCTGCACAACATCCCAGACGCCACTTGTCAGCATACCAGTGCACGACCACATGTTGCTGCACGAAGAGGTGCCTTCTTGGTGTTACAGGACGTCAGCCTTTTGCCCTGGACCGCCAGATCACCACACTTGTCGTCAGTCGAAAATGTTTGAGATCTGGTGAATCGGCAGGTGCAGCACTGTGACCACACTGCCGACCGACACAGATGAACTCTGGAACCAGGTGAATGCAGCATGGATGGACGAATCACTGGACGTCATTCGAGCCTCATACACGTACATGCGATCATGCATGGAACAACTGATCTGAGCCCATGGCAGAACCTGTGCCTACAGGGCAACAGGACACATGCTGAACCTAGGTGACTGAAACGCTAATCGTATCTGCAGAACATACTAATGTACACGTCCTGTGCGTATGGATGTCCTATGTCTGGCCATTCAAGTTGCTCTGTTTTCTTCTGGACACGAGCGTAAGTGGCTGTAGTTATGCATAGATGAACAGAATTGTACAGAATAGACTAACGTAGGAACTTGCATCACACCAGTCTTTGGACTATAGTTAATCAAAGCGGCAACTAAATTACTCTGTAACAAGCCACTAGAGACTTACCCTAACTCATAATGAAACACGCAGGAAGTATTCTTGAGCAGCCTTCGAAAAAAAGTCGACGGATTTCGTGTGTACCTTGTAATTACGCTCAGTTTCTGCATTGAGATGTTCCTATAAAATGTTAACACACGTCATCTATGTAGAACGGCAGTCTATGGGGTACAAAACTTGCAGCTTGTTTTAAACTAGTTTCCTGGTGAACTAGAGACTTGAAATTTTAAACATCACTCGGAAATGGATGACAACACAATATCATCTCGCGTTCTTGTTGGTCTTACCAGTAGGAGGGGTAAGGACGGGGTGAACAAGGATAGTAACGTCTGACATCTAGACTGCCCTGCAGGACTGGCACGTTAAGCACGTAGTATTGGGATGCATTCCACGTGGTGTGTGAGCGGACATACATGGCTGAGCAGAGAGTGGCGTGAAGAGGTGATGTACAGAGAGAGTGGGAAGAGAAAATGTATTCACTGTATGTGACATATGCATATGAAGTGTGGCTATAAAATAAGGGAATTGATGCTGTCACAGAGAAAGTACGCTTGCGACAAAGGTGAGCGACCAATAACTCAGAAACATGAAGCCTCCTAACCAGAATGCAGCTTCTATGGTGTTCATAGAAAACCAGTGTGGCCGTGGCCTTCATTTGTGTAAGAGCTCTTATTCTGGTATACCAGAAAAATGATGTGTAATAATAGAGCAACGAATCGTTGTGAAGTTTTACATGAACCTTGGAAGAACTGCTATTTGAAGCTATCTTTTTCTATGAGAAGTGTATGGCGAAGATTTTTGATTGTGTACGCAAAGTTTTGAGTGGTTCAAGTGTTTCTATGATGGTCGAGGTGAGGTTGAAGATGATTTACATAAGAAACAAACGAAAACGTCGAAAAAGTACGTAATCTGTTTTCATCTGACTGTCGGATGAATGTTCGATCGCTTGCTGAAACTGTACGAATTGACAAAGACTGTCTGAGGCAAATTTTACATAACAAATTTAACATGAGAAATATGTATGCGAAACTAGGGCCGGAAACTCTCACGGTGAATAAAAAGATGATTGTATCGACTCTTTGTATGCTATAGAAAATGATCCTAATTTCTCCGTATGAGTAATAACATATGACGAATCTTGGTTATTCACTTATCATCCAGAAACTAAGCTCCAGTCCACGCACTGGAAGGGCCAGCTTCGCGAGTGTGACAAATTTTCGAGTAAGTCGAGATTCAAAGGGATGATGATGATTGTTCTGGTATTCACAGGACTGCATATCGTCACTGGATTCTTGAAGGTAGAGCTATTAATCAACATTGCTACACTGATATCTTGCTCAGCTCCGTGAGAAAATAAAAAAAAAAAAGAAAATCACCCCCGTTGTTGAAGGACAAGTCATGGTTTCTGGGTCAAGAGGATGCATCAGCTCATACCGCGTTGTCTGTTAAGTGGTTTGTAGCAGAGTAGAGCATCCCTGTGTTAGATTACCCTCATCATTCACCGTCCCTAGCAAAATGTGACTTTTATATATTTCCCAAGATCAAATATGCTTTAAAAGGGACAAGATTTCAGTCCGAAGAAGCAAAGAAAAAGAAAAAAAAAAAAGAGCCACGTGTCATCAACGAGCTACAGAGGAAGACTTCCAGCACAGTTTCAATCACTGGAAAATTTGCATGGAGCGTTGTCGGCAGGCGAGGCCAGGGCTGAAAGGCTAGTACTTTGTATATAAATAATTATTTAAATAAAAATATAAATTCACAAAATGTTGAAAATACATTGAAAAATTTCACACAAACAAGACTAAAAAGCAGAAAATAATTATGTTAATGAAATAAATTATTAATGCATTTAATTTTTGAAACAGACTGAAGATTCTCATAGCTCCACACAGATTCCTAACCTAAAAGTATGTGCTTGCTAATTTTTAAAAACCATGACACTACTTGTAAGATTTATAACGAAAAACGTGGGGTGCGTGCAACAGACAATGGTGGGAGGCGAGCTTTTCGGGAAACAATTACGTACAAAATTATTCCTGGTTGATGTACCCCTTAAGTGTTAATATATGGCATAAAAAGAGTATTTCATGTTCGTCATTCTGAACTACTTTTCGTGTAAAAGCGAAGGCCCTCGCCAAGCTGCATTAGTAAGATAGTTTGTTACTGACTTCGTTAATTGCATGCTCCATAGATTACTTGGACGACCTCTTTGTTTTAAAGAAATAGTTGGGACGAATCTGTTTACAGTATATGGACATATAAGTAGTTCTGACATTACTTACAAAATTAATCAACGTATCATTTTTTACTTTGCAGCCTAATTTCACAACACGTAGAAGTGTGGAAGAGCTGCCTTCGGATGCTAAGATTTTATGGATGCATTTACACGCGAAATAAGGAAATAGCGGTAATGCATGGTGTAAATATGTTATGGAGGGTCTGAGACGAAGTCTAAATGTGTAGTAGTTTCAGCGTTTGTCGATCTTAAAGACAGACGACACATCCCAGACTCTAGACCTGTCACGGCTTGAAGTGGTCTGCCTTTCTGGGGTGACGGTTGAAATGCTGTTAGTCTGACGGCCAAACTTAACACTTCCACGATGCTGCAAGCGCAAGAACTACCAAGTTCGATGCCGATGTGATCACCAGCAAAGGGACCTAAAAAAAATTCCCAAGTAAAGGTGTAGTGTTCAATTTAGGTGCTGAAATTAATGAAAACCTTCATGTGATTGTGTGTTACTGACTAGCGAATCCAAATGCTTCGTAATTTCTAAATATGTATGGACACTGGATGCACGTCCTAATCTCCTTTTCCTTTCCTCTGTCCGCCTCCCTCAGCTCGTCTCACTTCACCTCTTCGTCACCCCCTCTCTTCCCGTTTCTTCCTTTCCCCTTCCTATGCACATTTCCTCCTCCCCAAAGTATTTCGCATTGTTTTAATCTGCAATGGGAAGGATTACAAAGTTTCGGACGATTCATATTCCACAGTAGTAGTCTAATCAAAAGCCGATGAGGTGTAAATACAGCATTCCTACCGACTGTTAAAACCGAATATCGAGAAGAAAAGAAAATAGCACATTGTTGTGTATACTGTTGTATTCAAAATTATTTATAAGGAGAAAGTATATATATATATATATATATATATATATATATATATATATATATATATATATATATATATATATATATATATATATATATGGCACAAGCAATTTGTCTGGTGGTCTAAATGCCTGGTTATAATAGCTAAAACTGATTGCGAGAACAGAACAAAACAGTATATTTCTACAGTACAGCACAGCACTTACTTTCTCGCAGCTCGTTTTAACAGGAAACCTGTATGTTATTGCATAAAATGAAAAAAATCAAAGTTTTCCTCTTCCTAGCTAAACTTTATAGTGTAACAGAGTTATTGTCAAAGTTCGTTTGAATTTGTAATGGAGTATGGTGTAAAAATTTGGAGCAACCTGCTCAAGAACTTCTCGAGATTGTTGGTAAAATCTGTTCCATTTATCCGTCCAAATGATTATTAGAGCATAACGTAAAACGAGACGTAAATCGTGCAAGAGCTTCTCGAGATTGTGCTAACAATGTATTCTCTTGGTACTATAGACATGCACTTTTATACACCACATACATTTAAAAAATATTTAGTCTACGTCCCTCTCAACGTGTATTACAGTTTAGTATAAAAATTTGATGCATGTCTGTTAAGAATATGCTGAAATTTTTGCTAACTACGTATCCTCCTCATATAATATGCATACATATTTATGTACCATATACATTAAAAATATATAGCGTATGTCCATCCGAATGTTTCGTGTAAAAAACTGAAGAAAATTGGTCACGAACTGTACGTTATTTTTGCAAAAACTTCTCCCCTTCATGTAGTGTATATATATTTATATATGTATATATTAAATAAATATATAGCGTATGTCCTTACCACTGTTCATTAGAATATTATTTAAAGATATGAGGCGAATCGGTTAGCCGGCCGCGGTGGGCGAGCGGTTCTAGGCACTTTAATTCCGGACCACGCGGCTGCTGCTGTCGCAGGATCGAATCCTGCTTCGGGCATGGATGTGTGTGATGTCCTTAGGTTAGCTAGGTTTAAGTAGTTCTAAGTCTAGGGGACTGATGACCTCAGATGTTAAGTCCCATAGTACCTAGGGCCATTTGAACCATTTTTGAATCGGTTAAGAAGTTTAAGGTTTTACTAACAGTATGGTACACGTTATATATTAATGTACAATATACATAAAAAATATTTAGCCTATATCCATTCGAAAGTGTATTACGGTATTGTGGAAAAACTTCAAGTAAACTGGTTAAGAATTTTTCTACATTTGTGCTGACAAAGTTTTCTGTTTATACAGAGTAAAATACAGGTATATAATATATACATTTAAAAATATGTAGCTTATGTCCGTCCGAACGTCTATTATTGTTTCCAAGAAGTCACTAATCTTCATTTTTAGACACATAAATTTTTTTGTCTTGAAATAAAACGTTCCAAATTCAACCAATAAACACTGCAGATGGCGTCACCTCAGTAAGACAAAGCTATCAGTCATACAATTAGAAATGCTGCATCGCAAGCTGGTGTATTCTCTGAACACATATTACAATATCTGCACATCAGTTAATTTCAATTCGGTATTAGAGGATGCTTTCCTCTCCAGCAGCTCCTCTCAACGCAGCGTGGCGTTACAGTAAGTATCTTTTCTACAACTTATTTTTGACAAGAATTAGTACAAATACACTCTTTCACTCGCAGTTCGCTTGGCTGTTCAGTATTAAAAATCTGCCACCTTGATGAGGACAGTCTTAAGTATGAAATTAATTACTGATGGTCATTCCACGCGATCCATCTTACACCATGGACTCACCATCGCCTCAGACTTTATCTGACTGTAACGTAACACTTTTTCCCGTATACAGAGTGGGTCACATCCCTTTTATTTCGTGAATGGTTTCGGCAAATCATAGTATCCTAAGAAGCATGTGCTTCGGTATGTGATAAATTGCCTTAACTCTCGTATCGATCTAGATCTTGAAGTATGATTTTTTAAACAAAATGATCCAGTTTTCAAGGACATCCTAAAGCACTTCAAATAAATAATACATTGCTATCAGGGTTGTTAATGTTGAGGTTGAAACTATGCGGAGAACAACCCAAGAAATGTATTAAAATGAGGAAGCGATATGGTCAGAGTCAACTATGGCGGTGTAAAGACGTGATGGACAATATGTGTAACACTATGAAACAAATCTCTTCTGCTGCAAACTCTTTGGTTTCCATGTTTTGGGAAGTGACAGTAAGAACCAAAAGAAAGAAAAAAAATCCAATAAACATGTGTCCTAAAATGCATACCTTAAGAGCTATGAACACTTGTTCTTCTTCGCTGCTTTGAAACACAACTCTTCTAATGAACAGTGCTCATAACCTTTACGGTATGCATTTTACAGAACATGTATACTCGACATTTTTTCTTGTTTTGGTACATACAACCACTTCCCAAAATATGGAAAGCAAAGAGCTTGCAGTAGAAGAACTTTGTTTCACAGTATCGAAGATCAAGAATTGCTCGAACCTATTAACGTCTGTGTTTTAAGGCCCATCTTCACGTGATCTTTTTGTTTCGAATGATCGTTCCTGTCATATCCCAGAATACTGACCGTCGCTTCTGAAACACCTCGTATACACTCCTGGAAATTGAAATAAGAACACCGTGAATTCATTGTCCCAGGAAGGGGAAACTTTATTGACACATTCCTGGGGTCAGATACATCACATGATCACACTGACAGAAACACAGGCACATAGACACAGGCAACAGAGCATGCACAATGTCGGCACTAGTACAGTGTATATCCACCTTTCGCAGCAATGCAGGCTGCTATTCTCCCATGGAGACGATCGTAGAGATGCTGGATGTAGTCCTGTGGAACGGCTTGCCATGCCATTTCCACCTGGCGCCTCAGTTGGACCAGCGTTCGTGCTGGACGTGCAGACCGCGTGAGACGACGCTTCATCCAGTCCCAAACATGCTCAATGGGGGACAGATCCGGAGATCTTGCTGGCCAGGGTAGTTGACTTACACCTTCTAGAGCACGTTGGGTGGCACGGGATACATGCGGACGTGCATTGTCCTGTTGGAACAGCAAGTTCCCTTGCCGGTCTAGGAATGGTAGAACGATGGGTTCGATGACGGTTTGGATGTACCGTGCACTATTCAGTGTCCCCTCGACGATCACCAGTGGTGTACGGCCAGTGTAGGAGATCGCTCCCCACACCATGATGCCGGGTGTTGGCCCTGTGTGCCTCGGTCGTATGCAGTCCTGATTGTGGCGCTCACCTGCACGGCGCCAAACACGCATACGACCATCATTGGCACCAAGGCAGAAGCGACTCTCATCGCTGAAGACGACACGTCTCCATTCGTCCCTCCATTCACGCCTGTCGCGACACCACTGGAGGCGGGCTGCACGATGTTGGGGCGTGAGCGGAAGACGGCCTAACGGTGTGCGGGACCGTAGCCCAGCTTCATGGAGACGGTTGCGAATGGTCCTCGCCGATACCCCAGGAGCAACAGTGTCCCTAATTTGCTGGGAAGTGGCGGTGCGGTCCCCTACGGCACTGCGTAGGATCCTACGGTCTTGGCGTGCATCCGTGCGTCGCTGCGGTCCGGTCCCAGGTCGACGGGCACGTGCATCTTCCGCCGACCACTGGCGACAACATCGATGTACTGTGGAGATCTCACGCCCCACGTGTTGAGCAATTCGGCGGTACGTCCACCCGGCCTCCCGCATGCCCACTATACGCCCTCGCTCAAAGTCCGTCAACTGCACATACGGTTCACGTCCACGCTGTCGCGGCATGCTACCAGTGTTAAAGACTGCGATGGAGCTCCGTATGCCACGGCAAACTGGCTGACACTGACGGCGGCGGTGCACAAATGCTGCGCAGCTAGCGCCATTCGACGGCCAACACCGCGGTTCCTGGTGTGTCCGCTGTGCCGTGCGTGTGATCATTGCTTGTACAGCCCTCTCGCAGTGTCCGGAGCAAGTATGGTGGGTCTGACACACCGGTGTCAATGTGTTCTTTTTTCCATTTCCAGGAGTGTATATAGCAAGACCGGCCTTTGCTACTAAGATTCGATCTCATTTCATGTATGATAAGATTTTTGTATATGGATCTACGGTAAGTGCGAGCTTCTGGTGCATTTTATGAGGCTTAGAAAAAGTATTTCATATTTGTGTACATTTTCAGGTTTTTTGTGGTGATAACTACAGTTTTTTCAGGCTGTTTTTCATTTGAAAGCTTCTCGTTTTCCTTCACTTCTCAAAGCCGAAAGTTGGGGCCTCGTGATAGACAGCACATTCAGTGCTCCCCATAGAGGAAAATCAAGAGGAGTCATATCAAAAGACCTGGCCAGCCATTGTACTGCAGCATTCCGCCCTATACAGTGGCGGCTGCTGAGTAAGAGCATAAGAGCACGTGAACACCTGAAAGGTGGCTACACTGAGTCACAGCGCCAGAGATTGCGCCAAAGATTATTATTCAGCCGCCTCCACTGGACGCAGTAGTAGTTCAGGGGATGTCGAGAGCAGTCGTTGTTCTGTTGGGCGAGAGAGTAGACGATCTGAGTGTTGACTGAAATGTTGTACTGTTCGGTTGGTGTAATGTATAGATGGAAGAAGATGCAATTGTCAGAATATCTTTGGGAAAGGAGATGGGCTTTTGATTTATGATGCTGGTGTAATGGAATATTTTCGTCAATATATAATGAGGTAGAAAGGTATTACAGTTTTCTTTAATAACAATCCCTCTTGCTCACAGGTACAGTCAACAAAGCATCTGGCTCGTGTTCATTTATTAGACGTGTAATTCTGGTTTCTGTGTGCAATTATAGTATTTCTGGTTTTTCAATTAGTTCATTGTAAATGGTGTGTAAAATATTTTGTCGTATTGAGGAAGAACCGAGCCAGATACATGTACGTTGAGTCACACTACCACACACAGAACAGTTACACTTTCGGTTCAAAAATGGTTCAAATGGCTCTGAGCACTATGCGACTTAACTTCTGAGATCATCAGTCGCCTAGAACTTAGAACTACTTAAACCTAACTAATCTAAGGACATCACACACATCCATGCCCGAGGCAGGATTCAAACCTGCGACCGTAGCGGTCGCTCCGTTCCAGACTGTAGCGCCCAGAACCGCACGGCCACTCCGGCCGGCAGTTACACTTTTGCTTTGTTGTTTCGTACCTTTTATAGTTGCAGGCGACATAATTAATCAGTTGTGTTAATGGGAATTCCTTGTCATTCTTTATTTTTATTTAATGTAGTCAGATTGCGTGCTAATACTAGTCAGGGCCGACCGGTTACGAGACTTTGTAACCGGTCACACAGCAAGGAAAATTATCGCATTTATTCATTAATATTAGTATTTTCTTTTTAATTAAGCCCCCTTGCACACCCTAACTTTCGACACCGTTCCGGATTTATTGGTTATTACTCTTTCAAAACTGTTAAACGTAACGTAGATGCTGCAATCTGAAATATGCGCCACTTAAACCTACCACGCTACTGCTCCTAGAAAGCGTGTGAAACTTGGCAACATGGTCACGAACACACCTTCAGTTGTTCAGGTTTTGCGATGTGAAACTTGCGTGACGTAATTGCCTTATGAGCTAAATACACACAGGACTGATAAATAATGTGGCACTTTTGAATGGCATCCAAAAGCACTTAAAAGATGAACTCATTCCTATAATCCAGCATGAGATTTTCACTCTGCAGCGGAGTGTGCGCTGATATGAAACTTCCTGGCAGATTAAAACTGTGTGGCCGACCAAGAGTCGAACTCGGGACCTTTGCCTTTCGCGTGCAAGTGCTCTACCATCTGAGCTACCGAAGCACGACTCACGCCCGGTCCTCACAGCTTTACTTCTGCCAGTATCTCGTCTCCTAGCTTCCAAACTTTACAGAAGCTCTCCTGCTCTTGGAAGGTAGGAGACGAGATACTGGCAGAAGTAAAGCTGTGAGGACTGGGCGTGAGTCGTGCTTCGGTAGCTCAGATGGTAGAGCACTTGCCCGCGAAAGGCGAAGGTCCCGAGTTCGAGTCTCGGTCCGGCAGACAGTTTTAATCTGCCAGGAAGTTTCATTGCTATAATAGTTGTAACTGTTAAGTTTGAAGCTCTTCGGGGATGATCCAGAGAAAAGTATTTAAATGTGAAAGCAATGTGGCCACAGTCAGCTGTGGGGGTGTAAACACCATCAAAGAGAACTCTCAAGCGAGGCTCCGTCATCATATACAGCAGGCCTACGCTACTAACATTCAATCTAATTTCATGTATGGTATGATTTTTTTATACACAACAATGGTATGTGCGTGCTTCTGGTGCATTATATGGGGCTTAGGAAAACTGTTTCATATTTGCGTACGGTTTCAGGTTTTCTGTGGAATTGACTACAGTTCCGTCTGTCTGTTTTTCATTGAAACACTTCTCGTTTTCTTTCACTTGTCAAAGCCGAAAGTTGGGGCCTCGTGATAATCAGTACCTTCAGTGCTCCTCATTGAGGGAAGTCAACAGCAGTCATATCAAAACACGTGGCCAGCCATTGTACTGCAGCATTCTGCCCTATACAGTGTCAGCTGCTGTGTAAGTACGTAAGAACACGTGAACACCCTGACTCTCGACACCTTGCGGATTTATTGGTTATTACTCTTTGAAAGGTGTTAAACGTAACATAGATGCTGCAATCTGAAAGATACGTCACTTAAATCTACCGCGCTACTGCTCCTTGCGACTGTGTGAAACTAGCCAACTGAAGGTGTCTTCAGTTGTGCATGTTTTAAGGAGGTTTTCGGATGTGCAACTTGCGTGGCGTAATTGCCTTATGGGCCAAAATACACACGAAACTGATTAATAATGTGGCAGTTCATGATGTGCACAGCTAGCCCTTGCCTTTCGATCACAAGTTTAGGTCCGGGCCACCACGTGGTAGCACACTGCGGCAGACTTTTACCCCCGTTTGCTGTGCATAAATCCTGCCAGACAATAGCGCACTCACCAGATATGCTAATTCACTCACTATATACTGTGGTAATATTAGATTGGACATCAGTATATGATAAATCTGTGCTGTCTGTAAACATGTTTCGTGGATTTCTGACTCAGTTCTAGTATATTAAGTTACATATTTTATCATACGGTAATCCATTTGAGGAGCTGACAAGGGAAACTTCCCGTCACGCCCCCTCAGATTTAGTGGTAAGATAGTCCAGTGCATAGCCCATCAAAGCTGAACCAGATGAAGCATGAAAACAAAAAGAGGGTGTACTGAACTGTGAAAAAAAAGCAAACTATAAACAGTGACCGCTCGAAGAAGAAAAACAATCGAATAAAGAGAAACCTGAAACAGCATCGGCGTTGTGGGTAAGCCGTGCTCAAAATTTGATAGCGCCATTTTTTTCTCACAACATTTTGAACTGTCCTTCTCATCATTGAAGTGTTTGTCCTGCTTCTGTAGTCTTGGTAGTTGTCATACTATACATTGGTTATAGAATATCAGTCATGTGGTAAGAATACGTTACCGTCGCCAGTAAATATGATGAATAGTGAGAGCAAGCGAGATACCACATAGACATCTCACAGAAACCAAAATAAAAACGGTCATGAACAATGTTACAAAAAAGGAATTCAAGAGTCAGAACTTCTATAACGGAACGCAACTTCAAAAACGTTAAAACATATGTTCTGATAGAGCACAGAGAAATTGTGTGAATGTGAAACTCTTGCGTTCATTTATGCAGCTTATGTGACAAACTGTTACGGTTTCAGATTTTCCTTGGGAGTGATCACATTCACGTTCATACGAACACCTAAAGCGGGCAAGGAGACATATCTCACTCACTCATCAGACATAAAAGTTAGGTGAGTCGATAAGGGATTCATACAATATTATGCACGTACTGTCACTAATGGCGTGTATGACACAGCAGACGTATTTTCCCGTGGATGATTCGGTTTCCATGTCGCCTTTTCATCAAAGGTTTGCGGTTCCCATCGTAAGCCACTTTCTTTCGGCTACTAATATAGTAGTGGTGCAGAATCAACTTTCATTGTAGGTCTCTTCCTTACACCTCGCTGTTACAGACGGAGGTTCAAAAAATTGTTCAAATGTGTGTGAAATCTTATGGGACTTAACTGCTAACGTCATCAGTCCCTAAGCTTACACACTACTTAACCTAAATTATCCTAAGGACACACACCCATGCCCGAGGGAGGACTCCAACCTCCGCCGGGACCAGCCGCACAGTCCATGACTGCAGCGCCTCAGACCGCTCGGCTAATCCCTCGCTGCTAGACGGAGGTTACATCACGACACAGACATAAATTTGAATGTAACGGATACACTTATCAGTGACCGGACGGACAGTTGATACTTTTGTGAAAAAGAAATGGCATCATGGATGTTTGAATGCAGTCTCGTTCACTTTAGTTCAACACAATCACCGCTTGAGCACGACGGCATGGCTCCTCGTCTGTGCTCGATGTTGTACTTCTTGAGATTGAAGCGCTCACTGTTTCTATTTTGCTTTTTTTCCACACTCCAGTATACCTTCTTCCTGTTCCCATGCTTGATCTGTGTTCAGTTTTTGACGGGCTGGCCGCTGGGAGCTCTTGCACTAAATCTGAGGGGGATGCGACTGGGAGTTTCCCTTGTGAGAAACATAAAGCCCTAAAGCACATCACCGTCGATATTGATGTAGTAGCATTTATTCACGCTTTTGAAATCTGTTGATCTTATGGTGAGTCACGTTTATGTGTGCTGTAGAACCACATTGTATAAGAGGGTTTTTCGGAAAGAAACGAATGAGCGGTCACGAAATGGAAACCACAATGAAAATAAAAACTGATTTCTTTCCACATTTATCTACGCCTTCCAGGTACTTCTCTACATAGTCGCCGCTCCGACTTAGACAACTGTCGGATAGTTATACCAAATTTCCAACACCATCGTATAGAAGGCAGCCGCCTGTGCTTTCCGATAATTCTCTGCGCTGGTCTATAGCGCGTAGCCTGCGCCCAAGTGTTGTCTTCGTATCCAGCGTTTCATGTGAACAGAGATGACACTCGGGACGAGCCAATTAGGAATGTGTTGTGGATGATCGAACACTTCCCATCGAAAAGGCTGCAGGAGCGTTGTCACTACCCCTACAGAGTGCGGCTGAGAATTGCCATGAAGAAAGGAGTGCGTGGCAGTTGTGTTACGTGGGCTGCATTCATTAAGGCGAAGCCTCTCAGCGGGCCCTCCTACAAGGCGTGAGACATTGTTGTTCTAGGCACCTTTACTCGCTCACAGTGCGCTCACAACTGAAAAGAGCGTTCCTAGTGAACTTATGAAAATTCACGAAAAGCTGTACCACTGATGCTCACTTAAATGTGGATCGACCGTGGTGTGCTTTAGGCCCCTACCCATCACAGCGTCTTATTCGTATTCTAGTCAAATGACCATGTTGGTAGACATTACTGCTTGAGTTTAATCATTTCCACCAACGGCACTTTGTGTTTGAAGTTCCTTGTTTACTATGCAGGAATCGGTTGTCATGTGCAGTGTAAACATGAACTACATCGAATCTATTTTGAATGCTAACGGGAAAGAAAAGCTGTGAGGTCCAGTCCTGAGCCGTTCTTGGGTAGCTCTGTCAGTTGAGAATTTGCCCGCAAAAGGCCAAGGCTCCAAGTTTGAGCCTCGGTCTGGCACACAGCTTTAATCTGCCAAGAAGATTCATATTAGGGCACACTCTGCTGCAGAGGGAAAATCTTGTTCTGGAACGAGAAAAACAAATTACCAACAAAAGTTCGATGTCGACGTTTTCTCACATTTCTCTTGCTGCCACATACTTGTTCCTATGTAGAAATTTCTCTGCGCAAACCAGGTTGCTACGTTTGGTTTGGAAACTGCACCATAATGAGCGCCTTTCCTCCGAATGGTCAAAACATAGTCCTGTTGCACTAGCTCCGGTGGTTCTGTTTCTACACGTATTGCAGTAGGTGGTGGATATGTCTTTCTCCGACTTCTGCTCAGTTCCGACTTAAATTGGAATGGTCACATGCGCAAAGTTGTAGAAATGGGAGCAGCTGCAAGATGCGCAGGGGGTGACTAAAACAAGGTTGGAATTTTACTGTAGCAGACAGGTTCGAGAAAGATGACTCGTTTCGAGATATGAGAGTGCCAAAAATATGAATGTGTAGTGGTTGCAATCATTAAAGGACTTGTCAATAGGATCCAGTGCAAGTATGTGCTTGACTGGGAAGACCTGATTCCAAATCATAGAAGTAATTTCTTGAGAATAGCGTAACACTAGAGATCTGAAAAGCTAGTGTACATTTTCTTACAACCTCAATGAGCACACCATCTACTACTACTGTTTATGATCCTTCTCAATCATTCATCGCCTGTAACTCACTGGATATATTGCAGAACATCGTAACGGGACAGAATAGGTTACAAATACTGTAGAAATATGTAGCTGAGGCGGCGTGAGCGAGTCGCAAATACTGCTTACATACCACGTTCCTTCGCCGAATCCCTTTCAAAATTCAGCGAATTTATCACGAGGTTGCATCATGGGCTACGTGTAATCGGACTGCTGGTCTGATATTATACACTCCAGCGATCACCGTCTCGGTATTTGTCTGGACAAAAAACCATCTCATTCAGCGGTAATGTCGTACCTGTGTAATATCTCTTTATATTCGATGAATTATTCAGATACAATTCTATTTTCTATCTTCATAATCGCAGAATCCATACGAAAAGTAGTTCATACAATAGCTATGCCATGAGCGCATAAGTATTCTTTGTAGTACTCTCTCTGGTGGTTGTTAAAAAAAAAAAGAAAAAAAAAAGAATTGGAAAGGAAAGGGGGCTTCCGAGATTGTCTTCGTGCCGATTAGCCTGAGCTTGGTTTGGAAGAACTGTAATCTGATTATTGAGATTTATCACAGAAGATAACTGATACGAACTGTACGATTAAAAAGGAAATATATATAGATTGCTCCTTCAAATAAAAGGTGTGTATTTGAAATTTGAGAATTAATGATATTTATCGATATATTGCATAGTTGTTAATCAGAAGGGAACTTCCGAAAGACTGGATACGGACCTGCATTTATTAATCCAAGAGCTCCATTACTTCTTCGGAAGGTTAAACTTCATCAAAGCCAAATATCCGCTTGATATGAGGTTTCCCGACTGATTATACAACGCTCCCAAAATTACGAGGCATTTTATTTGTACAGATTAGCAGACTGCCGCAAAGCACGAGCCTGCAGAGAAGAAGAATCATCACCTGATTTCATTCTAACAAGTAAAATTTCAGAATCGATTTGAGTGACTGAACTATGACTGTGTTTCCTATCATTAATGATTGATTGTTCGAACGAATTGAGAGCTACATAATTAAGTAGACAGGAGGAAGAATTACACCTGGATTTATAAAGCAAGTATAGCTTTTATGATGGATACTTGTGTGCACCTGTAGAAACAAGAGCGCTTGTGACAGTAACATACAGTAGTTGTTGCGATCGGCTTTTTTAACATATGAGACGACTACGCCTATCTTCCTAAGACACACAAAGGTATCACCCATAAGAAACACGTGTTAGACCTGTCCACCCATCGCTGATTTTCTCTCAGTATTATTTCGTATCATAGGCAATCAGTTATTGACGAAGTATTATACTCAGCAGTAGTAGGGGATACGTGATAGGTTCACCTTGAGCATCAGGCTTATTAAGTATATGTTTGTGTTCCGACATGTGCAAAGGAGATGACTGTGAAATACTGTGATAGCAGAGGAAGAGTATGTCAAGTCATAAGAATGGTACAAATATATCTATTTCCAGAGCCACAGCCATCAGCAGGATGTAATTCCGATACTTCGCTCAGTGTCAAATGTCATTCAACTAAAACTGCAATCGTAACATTTAATTGTAAGTATAGTGATCAAATATATTGTGACCGATTTCGTAGGATGATTCTGTCTATGGGTGACCTGTGGTGGGAACGACTCACGTTTCCAGCTAACAACAGAGGCCATCCGAATGGAGACAGCCGAATAGCGAACTAATGCTTAGTATGTGTTGGATAGCTTTCTTGATCGCATGGAAATTTGAGAAGATTGAGGATGTATGTGTGTTTGCGCTGGACCATTATTCCCTCGGATGTAAATTGTTCGGTTGATTGCTTCTGCATATTTCGATTGTGCCTCTAGCAGGCGAAAGACACGTTTGCCGGTTCTCTGGACATGAGAAACACCTTAGTTGCCTTTGTATATTATAGGGATGATTTGGAATCTGTTACATCAACGACATCGGTATTCGCGAGTGGAAATATCATTTTTCTCTATTTGTTTCGAGTTGTCACGTAAAGGTCTTCGCAGACGGGAAAAGTGTCTAGCTACTCAGTGGTCTAGAGCACGGTCCACCTCGCTAAATTTTGGTGTTTGTAGAGAAATAATTATCAGTCTATATTTTAGGAATCATGTTGCCATGTGCTTGATATCGAGTAGTACCGAGAAAATGGTATAATATTTTGGCAAAGAATGCGAAAATACATGTGTTTTTGTAATTGCCGAGTCTGGAGATGGATGTAGGAAAGCGAGCAAGCAACCAGGGTTTAACTGGCGGTGCAATATGGCGATCTGTGTAAAATAGTTTTTTTTGCTGCTGAAAATCTCGTCTGCAGGAAGAAAGAAAAGATGGACGGTGCTTCCACACTGGCTGCATCAGTAATTCGGAGGATAAATTAGATGAGAGCCAATCATAATGCTCGATTCATTCACACAACATCCTTTGTTCTGGGATACAGGAATCTCTACATAGCGGTGAGAATGTTTGCGTATGTTGAAAGCAGGAAGGGTAACACGTGATGACGGGGTGAGACGTTAAGACTGCGAGGCAAAATGCATTCAAGGTTATCCTGAGGTATTTTCGTAAACAGGTTCTGTTGGGGCAAGAATTTCCGCGCATGCAAGCTGAGACATCTAGAAAGCGAGCGTTAACTATTCCTGGGACACTACAATTTCCGAGAGGTCGACTCGTTCTTATTTTACATAGGCAAGTGACATCAGTGCAAGATTGAGCACCTTGTTACATGGGCTTGCGATGGTTTGTAGCTACGAGCAGCGATGCATCAGTATGCACTTCACAAACAATTTGCGGGCTGTGGAACAGTTTTCTATAGCATTTGCGAGGGTGAGTCGCTTTGCAAATGGTCTTTGCTGGACTGCAGTTTGAGAGAGGTTTGGGATCGGCAGCGGTGAACATACACACGCGTGGTGTTGGCACTTATGTAGATAGATATCTGATATCAATATAACACTCAAGGAACTTTCACGTGCTGTTGGCAGTGGCGTGAGGGTGATGGCTCACACTGGCTTGTGTCCAACAGTGGCTCGGGCCCTTGGAATGTCTGCACCCTGCAAAAGAGGTCTTCACTGCCATCCGGTCGCATCAGCAATGGTGTCTATGTGATTACGTATTTCGAGAGGAATTTCTCTGGTGACAAGTATGAAAGAGATTTCGCTTCCTCATGCTTTCGGGCACCTGTGCATGGTTTGACAGCTGCTGGTGCATCTCGACTTCTGGGAGTGTGTGTGGTAGTCTCTTGTGCGGTCCAGTGGAGAGGGTGGTGGTATGTGGGGCATGCTCATGTTGTTTGTATGTCTGTTGCATTATTTTGCAAGCAGGTCCGTAGATTGTGCTATGCATTTCTGGACAGTTTACGAGTGGGTTTCGTGTCTATGCATCAGGGTACTGCATTATTTACGAGGACTTAGCATGTCTGTACTTATTTTGGTAATTTAGGAGTTGTTTGCGTGTCTGCAGAGTGTTATTTAGGAGTAGTTTACAGGTCAGTGGGCTGTGTGGCGTGACTCTAAGCATGTCAGAGCGTGTGTTTTGTATCAGTGTGATAAATATACTATCTTTCAAAATCCATCCCTATATAAATTGTTCCAAAAAATAAAAGTACACTCCTTCCTCTCTCCAGCATCCCAGCGCAGGCTGAGTCCTGCCCCCCCCCCCCCCCTCCAATCCCTAGGATGAGGTGGTGGTCAGGTGACTTAGGTTAGTGGGGGCAGCCCAACTGCCCTTTCTTTCCCACCATTTTCTTAGGTTAATAGGACCTTTCTTTACTGCCAAAATTCAAACTTCATGCCAATCCCTAGGAAGAGGTGGCGGTCAGGTGACTTAGGTTAGCTGATGTAGCCCAATTGACCTATCTTCCTGCCATTTTCTTAGGTTAATAGAGGTGTGTTACATTGTCCTGATGCATTTTGAACTTCCCGCCACTTTATGGGGGAGGGCAGGGGGGGTTAGGTCAGTGGAGGTAGCTCAATAGACCTATCTTCCTGCCAAAATTCAAACTTCCTGCCAAAATCTGCCATCTTGAATGACATCATAGCCACTATCTTGGATGACATCATGCACTGTTGCCAAATCTACAGACCGCCATCTTGGATGACGTCATCACCGTCATCTTGGATACATCGGGCAACAATGGAGAGTGGGGTGGTAGGAACATATAGCCCCACTGCAACCAATAACTGCGACACCATATCTATGGGAAGTATTTCTGCTTGTGGCTAAGCAGAGTCTTATCCATAAAACGGGGACTGATTCCTGAAAAGCATGTAACATGCGTTGACAGACCAAGGTGGTTGTTTATCCATTCTCTCATCACGCATCCTTTTCCTATTGTGAAGATGGAGTTGCACCTTGTTTGTAAATGATGTTTCATCTGTTAACAAAATCGTGAAGTTCAGCACTATTTGCTGTTTTTACAGACGCCATTAAAAAACATGAAGACGATTTTGAGAGTCACCATGAAGCTACCGATGGAAGAAATTAGCAATACACGGCTTACATTGGAATCGTTTCACAGAGTTAGGTTTTTTCTGAACTTTATTGCAGTAGGGTAGAAATTTATGGGACGTTATCTCCTGTTGGTGAAACAGTGGCTCGCCGTATTGATAACTAGTAGACTATTTGATCAAGTTTCACTCATGTAATGTTGCTTAACTGCTCCCTGAGGGCTCTTTCCTGAACCACAGTAAAAGTATACAGCTCTATTAAAGAATGAAAAGCGGGTGACATAATTTGGCAGCTATAACTTGATAAATTACTGAGAAATGTAAGGAAATGTGCCACACTGTCCTCGAAACTGTAATGAAACCTTACCTCTGTTTACTTGATCTGAATGTGTTTTAGGTGGCCTGTGTTTGCTGTCTCAAGGCGAGAGGTAGAGAGAGAAGGCAGATGGCGGCGGCGGAGGGGTGAGGGCGCGGGGGGAAGAAAATGAGATCGCTTTTCTCTTACTTACGAGGAAATTGTACTTTAGCATACACCGTCCTAGAATTCAGCTGTTTTTATACGAGTCTCCTCAATGTGCTGACCCATTGTCGGCCCTTGAGGAAAACTGACCTGCATTTGAAGTAATCAGTTGTTCCCACTGTTGGCCACATTGCATAAAAGGGAATATATAAATACGCAAAACAGAATCTCACAGTGTGTAACTTTACTAAAGCCTTTCACAAGGGAAATGTTTGCTTTAGTTCCAGTTATCCTTTGATTATTTAAATAATAGAGCTACCCATGTACATAACAGTTTCAAACATCTCATTACTTTACAAATGAGTTAATGTGTTAAGTATCTGATGTTCAGTATGTAAGCGAGAAAAAGCTTACAAATGGTTTAAGAGAATGTTTAAAAGTTCTTCGTAGTCGTTAAGTGGTGTCATTATCAAACAATGGGTGACTATAGTCTGCGTAATTTGCGCTACATTTTAAGCAGAAGAGAGCTTTTCACACTCTTCAGTATTCAAGAAGTCACACCCCCTGAATTATGCGCTGTAGAATGACACATTTTTAGAGGTACATCCAGGGAGACGCGTAGATACATTGTGCAAAGTGTGTTAGTAGTAAAAAAAGTAATAAGTTAGGAAGTCAGGCCAGATGTTGAAGTTTTATTGCTCATTACTTGAAGTGGCAGCTAGTTTTTTACTTATCTAAATGTCTGTAACGACGTATCTTCTGAATTGTATTCTACAGCCAACGCAGATTATTTCTTTGAAAATGGGCAAGTGTGGCTGCAGCCGCCCACAATTTAAAACAACATTCTCAAAATTTCTGTTGCTCCTGGAAAGTGTTAGATAGGCCACATGCAACTGGATTATCTGTTGCAGAATAGTCGCTCAGTAATACCCGTATAGATATCAGGTATCGGTAGCATTGTCAGCAGACATGCAAAATATGGTAATAAAAACCATGGTGTTACGCAGTTCAGCAAAGTGATGCAAGTACAACATGCTATGCTAAAAATAAAAAAAATAAATAAACTATGTCCAAATAGTGTGTGAATTCGTGTGTTTCTTTTTATTCATAGGATCAGTCATCGTTGTAGATGCAATACTGAATGACATAGCAGTCTTATTTTGGAGATACTATTCGCTTAAAGATGGTAAGCGTATACAGAACCATAGTTTATCATTTGATGTGTTGTAAAACGTTTCTTCTTAACAATAAGATCTACAGCTGGAAGACTACACTAACTTCTCTGATCTGTTCCAGTTACTGCCCCTTCCCTGTTTAAGCTGTTGTTTGTATAACTACCTACGAATATAATCTCAACTTACAATTTGAGTGTCGCCTTAGGTAAATGCGACCATGGTTGTCTCGCGGGTAGAGCCTTGGTTTCGGACACTGTAGGTGGTGCGTTCAGTCCCGGATAGAGGCATCTAGTCCTTCAAGGGTGGAACCAAGTCCACTCGCTCGCTATAAAATGTGTTCTTAGGTTATTTCTCGGGGGTACAAGGCGACCAAGGTCGAAGTGTCCACCACTTGCAACCTCCCTGGGCTGCGGCGAAGAGAGGCTCTACTATGCTTACAGTCAGATCAGTTACGAGCTGAGCGTCGCAGATTTTCAAGAGTGACACATAAAACAGAGCTCAGTACAATAATGCAGCTATTCCCACTGCCTCCGTATAATCCTTTCTTGACTACTAAGCTGTAGTTTCGGAAACTTAATACCTATGTTGAATGAAGGCATGATCGAAAGCTAATCGTCGTGGGGTTGTTTTGATAGGAGAGAGCGTGTGAATCATAAAGACAACTATCGTGCTCCAGTGGCCTCTCCGAGAGTTTTACTGTTAGATTTCCGAGAAATTTCAAGAATAACGAGTAAACATACTACTTTCTCATACATATATTTTTAAAAGAAATCATGAGAGGAGAACTAGAGAAATTTAAGTTCTTGCAGGGTTGCTCCTCAAAGAATCAATCGTGACAGGAAAAGGATAAGCAAAGAATTATGGTAAAGAAGAACCTTTCGTCACACACCATAATGTTCCTTGCGAAATATATGTCTAAATGTGAGATGAGATTTATCATATTCCGTTGCATAGTTCACGTCTGGAATATATGATAGAGGCATGAAAGCGAATCGATGCTGGCAGCTTCGCTCTGTTCCAGATAACAAAGGAGATGCCATCAGCAGCTGACGGGCTTCCGGCCCGGCGAGCAATGGGTTACACCAGCGCCTCTATCGGCTTCCGATGAAACTATTATCGTCAGGCTCTGACATAAAACTCACTGTAATTGCACAATTGCGTTCCTTTGAGATAGACAGATATTACACCGCTACAACAGATATTACACCGCTACAACAGCGTGCAGTCCATCTGTCTGCATTTCCAGCTTTCTACGGAATCAGAAATTTCGCTAAATTTACGAAACAGTAGAGTACATTTCCTTAAAGGTCAGAACAAACCGGTGAGCTGTGACTGTGTCATGGTGAATGATATATTATATCAGACATAGTTTGTGAGATGCGTCTCTTGCGACACTCTCTTACATTGCAAATGTTTAGTCCTGTATTCTTTCTATATTTTAAACATAGCTGCACAACAGCAACGGTTCCACGTAGTAAAATTATAAACAGCCGACCAGTTGCAATGGATAAAGAATTCTTTACCTAGGTTTCGACAAATATAAATTTTTCTTCTTCAGAAGGTGGCTATTTTACATTAGTAAGGACTAATGTACCATCGCCGTTTTTACAAATGTCGTCATAGATCCATTTGTCAAAAATGAAATATAGCCCTAGAATTAGGGTTTGTCACGTAAATATAAATTAGTACGTAGATCTTGCAGAGCTCACAACCGACACGTTTGAGCAGAGTGTCAGCAATGTTCTTGTGATGTTTGCTAGATACGTACTAGAAGAATCGATTGGCCAAATACACTGCAAAATGATCAACAACGATAGTTACTCCGTATGCTGCTTTCCCTCTTTACACTTACCGAATTACGAGGGCAGTTCAATAAGCAATGCAACACATTTTTTTTTCTCGGCCAATTTTGGTTGAAAAAACCGGAAATTTCTTGTGGAATATTTTCAAACATTCCCGCTTCGTCTCGTATAGTTTCATTGACTTCCGACAGGTGGCAGCGCTGTACGGAGCTGTTAAAATGGCGTCTGTAACGGATGTGCGTTGCAAACAACGGGCAGTGATCGAGCTTCTTTTGGCGGAAAACCAGGGCATCTCAGATATTCATAGGCGCTTGCAGAATGTGTACGGTGATCTGGCAGTGGACAAAAGCACGGTGAGTCGTTGGGCAAAGCGTGTGTCATCATCGCCGCAAGGTCAAGCAAGACTGTCTGATCTCCTGCGTGCGGGCCGGCCGTGCACAGCTGTGACTCCTGCAATGGCGGAGCGTGCGAACACACTCGTTCGAGATGATCGACGGATCACCATCAAACAACTCAGTGCTCAACTTGACATCTCTGTTGGTAGTGCTGTCACAATTGTTCACCAGTTGGGATATTCAAAGGTTTGTTCCCGCTGGGTCCCTCGTTGTCTAACCGAACACCATAAAGAGCAAAGGAGAACCATCTGTGCGGAATTGCTTGCTCGTCATGTGGCTGAGGGTGACAATTTCTTGTCAAAGATTGTTACAGGCGATGAAACATGGGTTCATGATTTCGAACCTGAAACAAAACGGCAATCAATGGAGTGGCGCCACACCCACTCCCCTACGAAGAAAAAGTTTAAAGCCATACCCTCAGCCGGTAAAGTCATGGTTACAGTCTTCTGGGACGCTGAAGGGGTTATTCTGTTCGATGTCCTTCCCCATGGTCAAACGATCAACTCTGAAGTGTATTGTGCTACTCTTCAGAAATTGAAGAAACGACTTCAGCGTGTTCGTAGGCACAAAAATCTGAACGAACTTCTCCTTCTTCATGACAACGCAAGACCTCACACAAGTCTTCGCACCCGAGAGGAGCTCACAAAACTTCAGTGGACTGTTCTTCCTCATGCACCCTGCAGCCCCGATCTCGCACCGTCGGATTTCCATATGTTTGGCCCAATGAGACGCAATCCGTGGGATGCACTACGCGGATGATGAAGAAGTTATTGATGCAGTACGACGTTGGCTCCGACATCGACCAGTGGAATGGTACTGTGCAGGCATACAGGCCCTCATTTCAAGGTGGCGTAAGGCCGTAGCATTGAATGGAGATTACGTTGAAAAGTAGTGTTGTGTAGCTAAAAGATTGGGGAATAACCTGGTGTATTTCAATGCTGAATAAAACAACCCCTGTTTCAGAAAAAAATGTGTTGCATTACTTATTGAACTGCCCTCGTACATGTGAATCTTCAGGACATAGCTGTACCAGCATAAGAAACTACACCTATCATGCACGTCTGTGGTCAGATATTAATCAGCGCAAAAAGGAATTGTAGGACTGTTAAGATCATTCACCGGTCCATCCTAGGTTATTGGTAGAGTTTTAATAACTTTCATGTATGGATTATGTGGTAGCTCTCATTAGTAAAAAGAGTGTTGAATTTATTTAAATGTTATTTAAGGTTGCCGAAAATCCCGAGCGCTTAAGTACAGCAGTAACGTAGTTCTTACAATCTGACTTAAGCGAAGCATTGTAATAACGTGTATCATTAAAAAGCCCCAAGATAAATTAGGTTACCACTTATAGATCGTAGCTGAGGCCCTAGATTCACCATCTCACTGCACTGCCGAGTGTTCCGCAGCTGCAAGCACCAAAAGCAAAACAACTGAACACAAAATGTTAATCAAAGGGATAAATGTTTCTCTCAGCTTCATGGAGCGATTTGAAAACTGCTCACTCTGCAAAGCTATTCAAAATAAGTAACCGCCTCTATAGCAGTTAATTTTAAAAAAACAAACCATTGCTTTTTAAAATACAATATATTCTTCAGTAAATTTACAGGCATTGCACTTCGTAGGATTAACTTCCTAACAGAGTTTAAAATATACTAATGATAAATATAATAGCTCTAATCAAATTGTAAATTCGTCAGTCCCGAATGAATACAGTTCCATATTCGTCTTGATTCTTGAGAGAACAAAGTCCGGTGCCGGACGTTATGCTTCTTGTTCTTAAATTTTTGTTCGCCGCTTTCGTCACATCCACGTCTGCTCACAGGTTCTGCATTTTCTAAAGCGCGAAGCTGGCTGGCGGTACGGATGTTCTTTGCTAAATACGGATAGCAGATTTACACAAAATTATTTATAAAAAATCCTTTGTCCCTCGTGGGATTCTTCCAGTACTGAGAAAAATGTTAAAATTCATTATTCTCTCTTTCACGCCCTAAATTAATATTTTAGGGGCAATAAAAATTGAATGTAACTTGAATATTACAACACGTCCCATATATATCATAAATCCGAAAGTTTGTATGTATCTTTATTACTTCACAATGCTAAAACGGCTGACGGATTTGGATGAAATTTAACATGGAGATTGCTTATGCCATGGATTAACCCATGGGCCAGTGTTAAAAGTGCTTAGTAAGAAATATTTATTTATATGGATGATATAAGGTGTAATATGATACAATAATTGAGCTCTAAGCAACGACCAATGAAAGATCACAACAAGAAGGCCAATCAAAAAGCGCGCTGCATAAACGCTGATTTTCAATTTGCAAACTGTGTTATGATAGTTTTGTGTTTCAAGACAACAGGGTATTGAAGATTTATCACAAACCCGACGTTCTGGTACGATTTGCTATAAT
Organism: Schistocerca nitens; assembly: GCF_023898315.1. Classification (NCBI taxonomy): domain Eukaryota; kingdom Metazoa; phylum Arthropoda; class Insecta; order Orthoptera; family Acrididae; genus Schistocerca; species Schistocerca nitens. The sequence continues at coordinate 610,592,536 of NC_064619.1, forward strand.
TAAATGTCAGTTAAAGCCATATTGGTAGTAATAGCCTTAAAGAGCTGATAATATATCAGATGAAATAGAAACATTAGGATGTTCCATGTAGCCGCGCGCTTAGGCTTGTCATGTTACCTAAGTGCATTGTGTAGTACCCTATGTTTTTTAACTGTCACGTCTGTGAAATATTCTGGAAGTTTTTTTATCGGAAATTGATGTGAATACGACACTGCTTCCAATTACTTTTTATTACTATTACTAAAAAGTCATACATGAAAGATAACTACCAACTGAATGCATTATGTTTAGCTGGAGATTAGTTTTTGATTGTTTTAACAAATTCAGGAAGTACATACGTAAATCTACAAAATCAGAAATATTACTGTAGGATACAACATCGGAAATAAACACATACATAATAAAAAGCGAAATATTTGTGAGATTCAATATTTTAGATACTTAAATTCCAGAAATGTAAACGGTATTACTCCTACATTCCTGCCCAATCAACATTGGAAATCAACAGACTCCCAATTAAAAACTAAATATTTGCAAGAAGCAGCATAATAACTCTTTCAATTCTAAATAAGAAACTCTCAGAATCTTTGAAAAACACGAACGAAATAAAACTGTGTGTAGTAGGACTTAAACTAATGTCGTACATAAAACACCTGCATAACATGGTGTTTATAACCGCAAAGCTACGCAAAACAAACGATGATAAACATTTCAAATTTGCAGTAAAAGCTTTTAGTAGTATTACTGACCATATGTCTCCAACTGGCATTTAATAACAACAAATTCTACCAAGGATATTGTGTTTGTAATGCATCTTCACTGAGCTGTTGCCTTGAAGCGGACTATCGTCATAACACAGTTACAAATCTGGAAATTAGCGATTATGCATCGCCCATGTTCATTTGTTATAACAAATAAAGGAAGGACATGCATAAAAGTACGAGAGCAGAAATAATTGTTTACGATAAAGTCATCGCTAAACTCCATAATAATGTAATGTATGGGGGATAAAATAGTTCACAGAACGTAGAATGTGTATTCGATTGTGATAGTATGGGGATTCTTAAAGAATGTTTTGTCTCTGGACTTCAATGAAATGTATTGGATTGTAGTCTTGGACCACAGAAGGCCGAAGATTGTAATACTATCGGGTTTCTTAAACGTTGTATTGTGTTTGGATTTCAATGAATCGTACAGAGGGTATAGAAAATGTTGTGGCGTAACAAGACAGCCACGCCACTCGGAAGTAGCCGAAAGGCACGCGTTAACTCACGCAGGCTAGTAGATAGGTCTGAAACAGGATACGTAATGAATGCTATAAAGAAAAGTACGTAGCTCCTGGAATACTTAACTTTAATCCATCCTTGTGGTACATCGCTCTTGACGATACAAGTGAGACTCTTTAGATACAAGCTATGTAATGCTAATGGCGCCTTGCCAGGTCGTAGCCATTGACTTAGCTGAAGGCTATTCTAACTATCGGCTCTGCAAATGAGCGAGGCTTCGTCAGTGTAGTCGCTAGCAAAGTCGTCGTACAACTGGGGCGAGTGCTAGTCCGTCTCTCGAGACCTGCCGTGTGGTGGCGCTCGGTCTGCGATCACTGACAGTGGCGACACGCGGGTCCGACATGTACTAATGGACCGCGGACGATTTAAAGCTACCACCTAGCAAGTGTGGTGTCTGGCGGTGACACCACAGAAAAATACAGACACTCTTTGATAGTCAATATTAATAGAACAAAATGGCATACCACTACGATTCTTGCACGGGGGAGGCTTATTTTATGTGTTCAAAGTGACGTCCATTAGCAGCCAAACAACGGCGATACCATGGAACTTTTGATCAAACTACAGCTGCCCGTGTGATAGCTGCATCGATGATATCTCGTAGCTCATTCAGTAATGCTGGCTTCTGTCGATAAACTTCATATTTCAGGGTCCCCCATATGTAGAAGTGAAGGGGTGTAAAGTCTGGCAACCGTGGTGGGTACTGGACAGCTCCTCTTCGAGGTATCCATCGTCCAGGTTGATTTTCGCCCAGGTAGGCTGTGCTATCTGTATGGTAGTAAGGCGGAACGCCATCTTGGTGCACGTAAAATCTTTCTTTCCGACACACCTCTCGGATGGCAGGGAAAATTGATGTTTGCAGAATATAAAGATACACCTCACGAGTTACAGTACCTTCAAAGAAGAAAGAGCCAATCGAACCACACGATAACAGACCATGCCAAGATAACATGTTTGTCCACATGAACTAGATAATTTTCAGCAACCCAGTACATGCAGTTGTGGCGGTTTACAGTACCATTCAGTTTGAACTGCACCTCGTCAGGACAGATAACCACCCCTGAAAACTGTTCACCCTCACGAAATATGTCTTCAAATCACTCAAAGTACCTCACCCTTCGATCTGGGTCGTCCTCGTTCATAGCGTGCTGTCATATTGGAATGTATAATTTACACTTTGCAGCCTTCAGAATTCGTCATACGCTTAATCGGCTTACCCCGCTTCACTAATTGTTGAGTTCACCTAGTAAAATGTTGCAACACAGCAGCACTGGAAGCGGGAATTGTTGATGTTATTGGTCAGGCAGACGTTTCCTTATGCACATGCTGAACAGTGCCGTCGGGTTGAATTTTATCCCGAATACGACAAACTGCCGTACGTGTTGGTGACTGAATTTCGTCCATATTACACCATTACCATTGTACCTCCATGTTTTCTTAGTTCCAGTACCACTTCAGTACGGCCTTGCGTTGCTAAAATGACAATCTTACTCCATTCATTGCTGCCCTGCCAACTGCTGGAAAAAGCGCGCCGAGATCTGTTGAGGAAACAATGGACTACGCTACTGCGCATAATTGCAGCGATATCTCTTTTTGTTCCATAGATATTAACCATCAAAAAGTGTACGTTTTTGTGGACCCCTCTGTGGTGTCTTTGGTGATTTCGATTATTTCTAGCATGCCTTTTAGTACACTGGCGTGGCTTTGGTGGTTAGATTTTAGAGGTACACCGTTTCTTTGGTGGTTTCGTGGTTTGTGTTATCTGTATTGTTTTAGGTTTGTAGTTTCTTTTGCTCATTTACTTGGCTTTTGTTTTGGTTTGCATTAGGGTGTTTTTATTCTAGTTATTTACTAAGTTAAGTTATTTATGTCAGATATCTTACGATATCAGTTCCTCAGTTTAGGTATTACTGATTAATTTCGAATACCTGGGAAGTGCAAGTCGAATGTGCCACAGAGATCAAAAACAGCTCGAACAATGAATATAACTGGACATTGACAATCATTTGCGCACACTGAAGAGCAGAGAATTGAGCAGACAGAGCGTCAGGAAAATGATCGAACGGCTGATACTGCTACGCAGGCTTATGCTCGACATAAGGGCAGAATGCTGCCCACCCGGTTAGCCGAGCGGTCTAACGCACGGCTTTCCGGGCGGGAAGGAGCGCCTGGTCCTCAGCACGAATCCGCCCGGCGGATTTGTGTCGAGGTCCGGTGACTCGGCCAGTCTGTGGGTGGTTTCTAGGCGCTTTTCCATCTGCCTCGGCGAATGCGGGCTGGTTCCCCTTATTCCGCCTCAGTTACAGTATGTCGGCGATTGCTGCGCAAGCAAGTTCTCCACGTACGCGTACACCACCATTACTCTACCACGCAAACATAGGGGCTACACTCGTCTGGTGTGAGAAGTTCCCTAGGGGGTCCACTGGGGGCCGAATCGCACAATAACCCTGGGTTCCGTGTTGGGCGGCGGAGGGGAGAAGTGGACTGCGGTAGTCGTCGTGGGGTTGTTGGACCCCTGCAGCTGCGGCGGGGACGGAGCCTCTCCGTCGTTTCTAGGTCCTCGGTTAATACAATACATACATACATACATACATACAAGGGCAGAATGCTAAAAGCATTGCTTCTCAGCGTGTTTCTGAGACAGCGGCTTCTTCGCGTCAGGCCAACGCAGCACGTGTAGCAGCTGTGCGTGCCCCTGACACAGTCGCCGGCCGCGGTGGCCGTGCGGTACTAGGCGCTGCAGTCCGGAACCGCGGGACTGCTACGGTCGCAGGTTCGAATCCTGCCTCGGGCATGGATGTGTGTGATGTCCTTAGGTTAGTTAGGTTTAAGTAGTTCTAGGGGACTGATGACCTAAGATGGTAAGTCCCATAGTGCTCAGAGCCAAGGTTACTAAATAATAAGGTTGGGCAATAAGAGCTCTGCTCTGCTATTGGCTGGCCTAGTGACGTCAGCGTGGAAGCAAGCGCTCACAAGCAGACGACACGGCATGCGCGTTTACGTCAAGTTTTTGGCGGAAGATTTTGTTTATACCAGAATTGAGATGTCTAAACTGCTTTTCTGCTGCTAAAATATTACAGTTAAAACTGATGAGTTATATTATTTCGCAGCTTATGCCTCACACATCGGTAAAATATCAGATCACAACCACACTGACACGCACTTGAAATTCGAAACCTCGGCTCAAATAAATCAGAAACTATTCATTTAATCGCACTGAAATGAATTTACTTAAGAGCTCGAAGTTGCACACACTTGTTTGTAAGGACAGCATTCCTTCTTTCTAAAGCCGCTATAGTATTCATAAAAGTAACTTTACCTGTGTCTGAGAAAAAAAACTGTCATCGGTACATGTGCTCTTATTACGATGTTTCTTATTTGGTGACAGCTTTTCCAGAGTTTCCAGAGATCTCCTATGTAGTTCTCGTTTCTTATACCGTTTGGTTCTGTCTTCTGTTGCGGGTGACACATTGACAGTCGTACTACTGCACGGCAAATTGCACGAAGGAACTGCATCTGGCTTGAGCATTCTTTTTCGGGGCAAATTAAGCAATTCAGACTGTAAATCCCTTAAGTAATCTGTTTCTGTGAAATGGCGAGAACATATTTGTGCATGCGCAACATTTACACTGTCTTTCCTACAACATTTCGACAACCATAGTTTTTGTAATGTTTCATTACGCGGGAAACTGTGATACATTACGTCAGTTCCCTTTGTGCTCCGGTTGTAAGAAAAACAGCCCGTAACAGCACAGCCTGGCATTGTAAAAATTAAGTTTCTCACTCACTTGTAGATTCTCCAATAAGAATTTCACAGGACGAACCTTCAACTATAGAGCTGGCGAACACAATGTTGTTCCGAATCAAATATTAATTACAGCAAAAACCGTTAACACTCCCGAATTCCGAATGTTTCCGCTGTTGACTGAGTACCTCAGAAGAAAGAACTCAATCAAAATACTCCTTCAAACACAAAACAACACAAGAAAAACAATCACACACAATTCGAACTGTATTACTGTTTGGCACAGCTGCTTCCACCGTGACGTCATGCGCACAAGTGAGAAAACACGTTGCTTTCTGCGCATAGCTTTCTGCGCCCCCCTGGACACAACCCTGTTTCTCAAAAACAAGCTGAACGTCGGCAAATATTTGCAATCAATACCTGGTGTTTTGTAAAAAAAAAGTTCTTTCGACTATGGTCCAACTTTGGATTACAGTGACGGCAGGGTCACTAAAACTGTCTGCATGAACGAGGCATGCAGATTTCGTGGGGCACTGAAATGAAGGGAGGAAAAGGAGGGAATGCGTTGCTCTGGGGGAAGGGTACCCGTTCTCACATTACAAAAGTCGGTAGAACCTTTGAAGAGATTATTTTCTGGAGGCACTGACGGGTCACAGTAGTTCCTAAGCCGTTTGAAAAAATATAACACGTTTTCATATGACCTTCTTTGGGGCAGACAGATCTATCCCCTTGTCTGGGTTTTCACCGACGCTTACGGTGCAGGAACAAGTGAACCATAAAGTCGGGTACCTTTTACCTCTGTCCAATGGTGAAGCACAATTTTTCCAAGTTTACTTTATGGGAGACGACGAGGAGGAGACTGACAGAAATTGAATAATTATTATTCAAGGAGAGATGAACAGGCTACTGTACTGAAAATTCAGAAATTTCTGCGTGATCACAACGCAATGGTACATGAGCTGACAAACAGCTCTGGGGCACTTGCCCAACGAGAGCTGCAAGTTGGTGATCCATGAAGATAGTGTGCTGAGCCGGCAGCAGGCACAGTGCTCGCACCTGTTGTGGGTGTGGTCGCGTCTGTGGACAAGCACCGCTATTATGAGGCTCTACAGTATCCCATTATGTTTTGGAAAGGGCGAGAAGGCTATCATTTCAGTATTTCTCAAACGACAAACAAATCCGGCGACTGGGCGACTAAAAAAAAAAATTGTACATGAATTTCAAAGCGATTCTCCCGACGGTCGGCGAACACGGCTTCAACTTGTCGTTCCGGTGTAAGGTACTCCTGTCGCAATTTTTAGTAGACATGTGCGTGAAGATCGAGGTGAGCATCTAAGGTTGATAGCGCTAAAACAAAGCAAGCTGCGAGCAGAAAATTACGTCCATCTGCAAGACACGATTGCGAATGATGGTAATGTCCAAAAGAAATGCACACTATTTTTGTAAAAATACAGTTTTCATTCTGCATGTGTGAAAGTTTCACAGTGTGTAGATACATCCTTCCCGCTTATTTTCAAACTTAGTTCAACCTGTTCCCGTGAGCCGGCCGGAGTGGCCGTGCGGTTCTAGGCGCTACAGTCTGGAACCGCTTGACCGCTACAGTCGCTGGTTCGAATCCTGCCTCAGGCATGGATGTGTGTGATGTCCTTAGGTTGGTTAGGTTTAAGTAGTTCTAAGTTCTAGGGGACTGATGACCACAGCAGTTAAGTCCCATAGTGCTCAGAGCCATTTGAACCATTTTTTTTTTTGTTCCCGTGAGTGGCGCCGTCACAGCATGTCTTCAAGATGGCTACTACACTTGACGTTCGCCAGAAGCAATGTGCGGTCATAGAATTCCTGTGCTGTGAAAACGATACAGTGGGTGTTGTGTACATAATTCCGCGTAGTCAGCGTGTACACTTTCCCACTAGAGCGCGCCCCACTAAGCACAACAGCGCAGGCGCAGCGCTCGTCCGTCTCCGCACTACGAGATGGCGCTGTCTTAGAGACGGACCAAATTCTGCTTCCACCGATCCACGTATTAATATGTAACGCAGCCAATGAGATTGCTGCTAACGTAGAACCTTTTCTCCTCGCGGATCACACTCGCGCAGTGATACCTGAACGCGCGAGGTATTATAACGAGTGTACAGACCTCAGATTAGTTAGTCTGCATTAGTCTGTAGTCAAGTTTGAGTCTGCGCCTAATAAGGTTACCATATTCCATTACATAGCCATGAAGATATATGTATAGACACTTTGTCAAGTATCAGATATATGTGAGAATAAGATTAACGTACCAAGACCAAAGGAACTTCAGATTGTCAGTTGTAAACAGCACCCAGAATCAAGTTACGAAATATCTGTGCTTTTTATTATTTTAATAAATGTGTGTGAAAATTAATCAAGTTCTGTTTAAAGTTGGTCACCGTCAATCTGCTACTCTAAGCGTGCAAGTGGCATTTCTATCGTCTGACCTAACGACAGAAGATAAACACGCCACGATAAGACCACGAGACATATTGCTGACACACGCCTACTTTGTTAGAGCGACAAGTCAAATAATCTGATGGTGTGTGTACCGAAGGTCCTACAGTACGCCCACCACAGTGGGAAACATCCACAAAAGGTTGAAAAAGGTGTATGGAGATGCTGCTGTCGATCGCAGTACAGTTAGTCGGTGGGCAAGCAGATTAGTGATGAAAGCGGGCACGGCAATATTGAGGATAGTCCTCGCAGCGGCAGGCCTCGTGCTGCACGCACTCCAATGTGCACAGAGTTAACGAATTGGTGACTGCTGACAGACGCATCACAGTGAACGAATTGTCACGCTACGCTGGGGTAGGAAAAGGAAGTGTTTGCAGAATACTGGAAGCGTTGGTGTTAAAAAAGGTTTGTGCCGGGGGGGTTCGCAGGATGTTGACAGCGGCTCAGAACACTGAAACACCCACCTTACAGTCCTGACCTGGCTCCACGAGACTATCATCTCTTTGCGAAACTGAAAGACTCTCTTCGTGGAACATGGTTTGAAGATGATGACTCCCTTGTGCACGCTGCCAAACAGTGGCTCCAACAGGTTGGTCCAGAATTTTACCGTGCGGGTATACAGGCGCTGGTCCCGAGATGGCGTAAGGCAGTTGAGAGGGATGGAAATTATGTGGAGAAATGAAAATATTGTTCCTAAAGGATGTATCTACGCAGTGTATAACTTTCAAACATGTAGAATAAAAGATGGATATAAAAAAAATAGTGTCAATTTCTTTTGGAGAGACTTTCGTAAATCAGAACGACTTAGATGGTTATCCTCCCGTTGTCGTGAGCAGTTCGAGGTAACTCCAAGAGTATTCCCTGGACGCGTTCTGCTATGTCTGGAACTATGGTCCCCCGGACTTATTTAGCACTTTCAAGTGCAACACAGCCTGGACCGAGATCAGGGAAGAACTCATGCTCGGGCAGAAACCGACAGACCGGCAAGACAATGGAGTGCGAATTTTTAAAATTAAAGCGCATAAGCTGGTGGCACTCCTTACGAAAGGGCGAGTTTTGGTGTAGAGCAGTGCTTCATGTATTCCGTCGAGCGATAAAAGCGCGGCTTCCCTCAAGTCTACTTGCTGCTGTGGCTATAACAGAAATTGTGGCCGAACCACACCGATGAAGTGATATCAGCAGAGCTTCTTGACCCCAATGTGGACAAACAGCTATATGACACTGTCACTAAGAGCATACTTCACGGTACATTTCGGACAGGAAATGCACCGAAAAGTATCCTCGGCGACTTTTAAAAGAGGCCCAAATGAACTAGAATGGATGTTGTACAGATGTGGACCACCCGATGACGGGAGGCATAAGGTCGCAATGAAAGTGAGATGTATGGCGCAGCTGTGTCGTTCCCTACTCACCGCTCCTTTCCAAAATATTTAAAGAACACATTAACGCGGAGCTTTGTAACTCGATTAAGGCAATTAAATAAATTTGCAAATAAGCAAACAAATTCAATGTGAGGGCGATTTTTTGTTGTGCAACAGCTGGTCTATGCCAATACTGATCCAAGAGGCTAATTGCAAATGCTTAGAATGGATAGATATGTGAGTAGCAACGAAGCTTCACATCGGATATTGGACTTCACGAGAGGCACCCGACAGTGATACATTTAGTGGTGCAGCTTCCCAACGGAGAGGGTGTGTACATCACGGGGGCCAATATGCAAGATCGAATAGCGACTTCGGCCACTACCATGTATACCGCATTTTTCCATTTGTGCGATATGAGACACTTCGCCAGAACTTTGCTGTATGCCGATGTGTCGAAATATTACGCATGGAATATGTCACGGAAAGAATGGAAACGTGGTGTGCAGAACACCCCGATAGAAGGATATCAAAGTGAGAAGGCATCAGATAACCTGGACAGAATGTACACGGTGTTTTTAACACACTTCGAGTGTTACTGTGCATGGTTGCTTCTGACCCGCGTTGGGGTCCCATCAGATTTAAGGTCCTGAAAATAATCGACGGAGAAAAAAAGTAATATTCCAGCAAAGATGTGAGACGACGGGACTTTCGGAAGGTGATGGCCCCTGGGACGCTACAAGGTAAGGCGTCATATTGTGGGGTCATCAACGAAGATGAGAGAACTATTTATTATCACTTTAATCCCGCAGTCTCTCCAACATTATGACACTTTAGAATAAATACAGGGTGGTCCATTGATCGTGAACGGGCCAAATATCTCACGAAACAAGCGTCAAACGATAAACCTACAGAGAACGAAACTTGTCTAGCTTGAAGGGGGAAAGCAGATGGCGCTATGGTTGGCCCGATAGATGGAGCTGCCATAGGTCAAACGGATATCAACTGCGTTTTTTTATAGGAACGCACATCTTTTATTACATATTCGTGTAGTACGTAAAGAAATATAAATGTTTTAGTTGGACCACATTTTTCGCTTTGTGATAGATGGCGCTATAATAGTCACAAACATATGGCTCACAATTTTAGACGAACAGTTGGTAACAGGTAGCTTTTTTAAATTAAAATGCAGAACGTAGGTACGTTTGAATATTTTATTTCGGTTGTTCCAATGTGATACATATACCTAATTGTGAACTTATCATTTCTGAGAACTCATGCTGTTACAGCGTGATTACCTGTAAATACCACATTAATGCAATAAATGCTCAAAATGATGTTCGTCAACCTCAATGCATTTGGCAATACGGGTAACGACATTCCTCTCAACAGCGAGCAGTTTGCCTTCCGTAATGTTCGCACATGCATTGGGAATGCGCTGACGCATGTTGTCAGGCGTTGTCGCTGGATCACAATAGCAAATATCCTTCAACTTTCCACACAGAAACAAATCCGGGGACGTCAGATCCGGTGATCGTGCGGGCCATGGTATGGTGCTTCGACGACCAATCCACCTGTCATGAAATATGCTATTCAATACCGCTTCAACCGCACGCGAGCTATGTGCCGGACATCCATCATGTTGGAAATACATCGCCATTCTGTCATGCAGTGAAACATCTTGTAGTAACATAGGTAAAACATCACGTAGGAAATCAGCATACATTGCACCATTTAGATTGCCATCGATAAAATGGGGGCCAATTATCCCTCCTCACATAATGCCGCACCATACATTAACCCGCCAAGGTCACTGTTGTTCCACTTGTCGCAGCCGTCTTGGATTTTCCGTTGCCCAGTAGTGCATATTACGCCGGTTTACGTTACCGCTGTTGGTGAATGACGCTTCTTCGCTAAATAGAACGCGTGCAAAAAATCTGTCAGCGTCCCGTAATTTCTCTTGTGCCCAGTGGCAGAACTGTACACGACATTCAAAGTCGTCGCCATGCAATTCCTGGTGCGTAGAAATATGGTACGGGTGCAATCGATGTTGATGTAACATTCTCACCACCGACGTTTTTGAGATTCTCGATTCTCGCGCAATTTGTCTGCTACTGATGTGCGGATTAGCCGCGACAGCAGCTAAAACACCTACTTGGGCATCGTCATTTGTTGCAGGTCGTGGTTGACGTTTCACATGTGGCTGAACACTTCCTGTTTCCTTAAATAACGTATCTATCTGGCGAACGGTCGGGACACTTGGATGATGTCGACCAGGATACCGAGCAGAATACATAGCACACGCCCGTTGGGCATTTTGATCACAATAGCCATACATCAACACGATATCGACCTTTTTCGCAATTGGTAAACGGTCAATTTTAACACGGGTAATGTATCACGAAGCAAATACCGCCCGCACTGGAAGTATGTTACGTGATGCCACGTACTTATACGTTTGTGACTATTACAGCGCCATCTATCACAAAGCGAAAAAAGTGGTCCAACTAAAACATTTATATTTCTTTACGTACTACACAAATATGTTATAAAAATGGGTGTTCCTATTTTAAAAAACGCAGTTGATATCCGTTTGACCTATGGCAGCGCCACCTAGCGGGCCAACCATAGCGCCATCTGGTTTCCCCCTTCAAGCTAGACAAGTTTCGTTCTTTGTAGTTTTTTCGTTTGATGCTAATTTCGTGAGATATTTGGCCCGGTCACTGTCAATGGACCACTCTGTATAAAACAGCGTTTTCGAAAGACATCGCCGAACAGTACCAAGTGACATCACTATCTATCGATGACATGTATTTTAACGAAATGCTGAAGCTGACTGAGAACAAAGTTTCATAGATGATGGGAAAACGGACGTCTGATTTCGGCATGCCCACCCCACCACATTCGGGAGAGTTGTACACTGATTTATTCAGGGAACTCAGTTACGACAGGGCAGTCTTGAAGGCCCAAGTTGCCCAAACTGAGCCCCTACTATTACCAGTACAAAAGGCACATAATCAATAAAATTATGAGTCGCGTGGAGAAAGCAGATGAGGGTCTTCATTTCTTGGGCGCACGTGAGGGCACTGCAGTTTACTTGGGGCCAACATTCCCCAGTACATCATCAGCCACTCTGCCTGTCCGTTAGAATTTGGCAGACACCTTGTGAATGGTTTTCGCATCGGGTCCTTTTAGAACATCAAACTGTGTTGGAAAATCGCTCCTTGTTGCCGTACAACTGTTTTCTAACCTGTGGTATTCCAGTACCAGAAAAACATGCTGTTCAAAGAAAAACACAATTTTATTCTCTTCCTTCGATATGGTAACTTCTTTCACGTTCGCCTACAGAATTGACTGCTCTTAGCTCTGGCGCAGTACCTTTACATACACATCTTCATATAATTAACATATAAACAACACAATCTGTGTCGTTATTATTACCTGACATAATCCTGATACTAGTCTTAATAATCTTTACTGTGGATGTTATATCTATCTATGTTGCCATTAATTTTACTAGTACGAGGGCAGTTCAATAAGTAATGCAACACATTTTTTTTCTGAAACAGGGGTTGTTTTATTCAGCATTGAAATGCACCAGGTTATTCCCCAATCTTTTAGCTACACAACACTATTTTTCAACGTAATCTCCATTCAATGCTACGGCCTTACGCCACCTTGAAATGAGGTCCTGTATGCCTGCACGGTACCATTCCACCGGTCGATGTCGGAGCCGACGTCGTACTGCATCAATAACTTCTTCATCATCCGCGTAGTGCGTCCCACGGATTGCGTCCTTCATTGGGCCAAACATATGGAAATCCGACGGTGCGAGATCGGGGCTGTAGTGTGCATGAGGAAGAACAGTCCACTGAAGTTCTGTGAGCTCCTCTCGGGTGCGAAGGCTTGTGTGAGGTCTTGCGTTGTCATGAAGAAGGAGAAGTTCGTTCTGATTTTTGTGCCTACGAACACGCTGAAGTCGTTTCTTCAATTTCTGAAGAGTAGCACAATACACTTCAGAGTTGATCGTTTGACCATGGGGAAGGACATCGAACAGAATAACCCCTTCAGCGTCCCAGAAGACTGTAACCATGACTTTACCTGCTGAGGGTATGGCTTTAAACTTTTTCTTGGTAGGGGAGTGGGTGTGGCGCCACTCCATTGATTGCCGTTTTGTTTCAGGTTCGAAGTGATGAACCCATGTTTCATCGCCTGTAACAATCTTTGACAAGAAATTGTCACCCTCAGCCACATGACGAGCAAGCAATTCCGCACAGATGGTTCTCCTTTGCTCTTTATGGTGTTCGGTTACACAACGAGGGACCCAGCGGGAACAAACCTTTGAATATCCCAACTGGTGAGCAATTGTGACAGCACTACCAACAGAGATGTCAAGTTGAGCACTGAGTTGTTTGATGGTGATCCGTCGATCATCTCGAACGAGTGTGTTCCCACGCTCCGCCATTGCAGGAGTCACAGCTGTGCACGGCCGGCCCGCACGCGGGAGATCAGACAGTCTTGCTTGACCTTGCGGCGATGATGACACACGCTTTGCCCAACGACGCACCGTGCTTTTGTCCACTGTCAGATCACCGTAGACATTCTGCAAGCGCCTATGAATATCTGAGATGCCCTGGTTTTCCGCCAAAAGAAACTCGATCACTGCCCGTTGTCTGCAACGCACATCCGTTACAGACGCCATTTTAACAGCTCCGTACAGCGCTGCCACCTGTCGGAAGTCAATGAAACTATACGAGACGAAGCGGGAATGTTTGAAAATATTCCACAAGAAATTTCCGGTTTTTTCAACCAAAATTGGCCGAGAAAAAAAAATGTGTTGCATTACTTATTGAACTGCCCTCGTAGTTATTAATGATTTATCCTTCTGTTATGTGCCTTAATTCACATTTTGTTCAATTGAAGTCAGTGAAGGATGTGTCTTAGTTCTTAAAAGTATAACTGAAATCATGTTTCATTATTTTGTGATTATACAGATAATCAGTCCTAAATTATTTGATTTCACAATCAGAACACAGAGCTGAAGGTCTTTTCATAACGATAATTAATAGTCTATTGCAAAGATAAAATTTAAATTTTTGGAAATTCATGGCTTAGCATTGTGTTATGTCAAGGCAAAAGACTCTACTAAGCGATTACTGTGACGAATTTCATTGGAATATCACTTTAATTATTTTTTATTGTTAAATAACTTCAACTTTTTGAGATGTTGTAGGATATCATATACCAGTATGCACCATCCTCTGCTGGTCTCTTACAGAGCACATTCCAAATCTGTTCAACTTAGCATTCAGAGTATGATGAAAGTCCCTTGTCCATTCCTAAATTTCATTTTTATACACTATATTTTGCCTTTAGTAGGTCATGACAATACTTTGCATATCTCTATTCAGCTTCGATTGACCAAAAGAAACACTTTGAGCAACCTCTTTGCATGTTTACTGAAAGAATTGCCTATATTGGGAAGCAAAGTTTGTTTATCAGAGAAAGGGAGTCATTCACAGTTTGAGAGACATAAAGCCTTTATTGTTTGAATGGGTTTCTGCCATTCTGACGCTGTTTCTTCTACTGTTCAGTGTTCTGTGCTGATAGGAGAGAATCTAGCTTAGGAAGGAAAACTGTCTTTGTCTCATGTCAGTCTGATCTGTTTTTGTAATGTTGTATTAATGAAGGAAGTAGGTGAGACTTACTTGCCAGGGTTAAGTTTAGTTGTATAGGCTGTTTTGTGTCAGAACTACTTGCTAAATTATTGCGCAGTCTGCAAGCTGTCGCTTGCTTTAATCATAAATTCATGCCTGAGTCATGCTAAATGCTATTATCTTGGCTTAAAGAAAAGTATTATCTTCTGAATGACGTTCAAATTCTGAGTAACATCCTTATTTTCTTTTTTTTTTTTTGAAATTAGTGAATCTATTAGCAGTATATTTGTCTATGCTTGCAATCACTTTCAGAACTCCAATTAATTAATTTAATGAGACTGAACCTCAAATTGCTGGTGTACTCACGAACCACCGCAATAAAATAAGAACAGTGAATAGGTGAGGCAGTATGAATGAGAAAATTTCCATATTGAAGTTTACAAAAAATGACAAGTTTTATTATTTTATAACTACTACAAGTTAATAAACCTTACACAAAAAATGACGAACAGAAATCAGAAAAGGGATGATGTTTGACTGTGAAAGGATACATTGGGGTGGAAGCTATACTAATTCTCTCATGAATTAATCACTATTACAACACAATCTGACTTAATTTACATGAATCGACTGTGATGCCCAACTCTATTCAAATGAAATCAACCACAACCAAGTATATCACAACGTATGGTTCACCTGAGAACAAGGAACTGTGAATATCATTTAGCAATCGTACGCCAGTGCAGGAGTATTTTACACTTTCACATTGATTCAGGCAGCAGCAGGAAACGGCGCTCTGTGTGTGTGTGTGTGTGTGTGTGTGTGTGTGTGGTGGGTTGGGGGGGGGGGGGGGGGGGGAGCAATGCGCTGCGGCAGCTGCAATGTTCTGACGCGTCGACAAAAATCTGAAAACTCCTCGGTTAGGCGTTCTGGTTATTAGAATCCCAGCAGATTTCAGTGTGAGGTCACCTGTTTGCTGTTCTGGTTAAACCAAATTTACTTTTAGACACGACAGTGCACCCATATGCGTTTCCAATGTCGAGACAGTTGGAAACTGCCACTGGCTCTTGGTCCACCATAAGATACAGACTGCAAGTCTCACCCACTAGCTAAAGACCTGAAGTTCTCCAGCAGGAGAGGATCAGGAAATGAAGACAAGCAAAAAATCACTACCACAATCCACCGATGCTCGGTATTGGAGTCGAATAAGCAAAAATGCAGCTGCCCCGTATTGCACAAAATAATCGAACTATCTTCTATTCATTGAATCGCCCCTTGTGACAATTATGTCGGCCTGGTAGCCAATCCAGACACAGCGCCAGGGTTGCCACGCTGGGGGAGCAAGCCTCCACTTTGCATATCGTGAGAGGTGCCAGTCAGGGACTCCAGATCTCTCGTGCTGAAAAAAGTGATTTTATATTAGGGAAGCATCCTTCTCACGGTAAGTATAGCCACGTTTTGGCAAAAAACGTCTTTGTTGATGGGATCACAATCCCTCATTTATGGAGAGATTTAATCTTTCTGAGCAGACTATTTCCAATTTTTGAAATATGGCTGTTAAGCTTCCCAGACAGGAGCGTACATGGAAGATATATATGTTTTTGCCACTCGCTAAAAGAAAGTGGTGACTTCCTGGAGTCAGTTGGGGAGGGGGAGGGGGGTGCCTACAGTCTTGCTCCCACTAAAAATAAGCACCAGCCACTGCGCCTGTGTCGTCCCGGCTTTTAACATGAGAATTCAGGGACTTTTATGACCATTTGCACAAAGGCTCACTTTCTAGGGGTCTCTCTTAAATAGATTCCTACCCCCAATTTCCGCCAACTGACCACCTTCATGACGGTTTGCCACCGTGCTCATGTAAAATGTTTTGTGTACCAGCCCCCTCCCATCTGACCCTAAGTGGGAGGGTGCTACAACGAGAAGACCCTTTGCAGATAGAGTCCACTGAGTGCCGCTTCCCAGAATTACTCACACAGCCTGGTCACTGCACTCAGAATTTATGGCCCCCCAGTCTATCTCTCACTCTGTTCTATGCCGCCTCCACTATGGCCCCTTGGATACAAGTTCTCTACAGATAACACAGGCAGTGAAAGAACATTCTGCCCACAATTTTCTCATGTAAAAGTCATAAACCACACATACCGAATGCAGTACTGGGGAACACCGAGATCATGACCTTAAATATTAATGTTAATCGGACTGGTAATGATATTAAAGTGAGAGAATGGCGTGCCACCTGAGAAGTTTACTCATGGTGACTGTGTGCTCGGGTGTGTGGGAAAATTCTTTCACATGGCGATGATAAACCTGAGTGGTTGCTCAGTTTTGACTAAATGGAAGCTAACTATGATGACGAATGTTATATTTTCAGGCCATTATATTGTAGAGTAAAACTGATCACCCCCCCCCCCCCCCCCCTTATATTATGAATTATGACAGAGTTGTTGTCTTCTTAAAAGTTGTGTACTGGGAGATTAGTATCCGAATGTTCATTGTGAAATTGACAAATGCTTACCTTGACTTGAGGACCCATGTTGTTGTTGTTGTTGTGGTCTTCAGTCCTGAGACTGGTTTGATGCAGCTCTCCATGCTACTCTATCATGTGCAAGCTTCTTCATCTCCCAGTACCTACTGCAACCTACATCCTTCTGAATCTGTTTAGTGTATTCATCTCTTGGTCTCCCTCTACGATTTTTACCCTCCACGCTGCCCTCCAATGCTAAATTTGTGATCCCTTGATGCCTCAAAACATGTCCTACCAACCGATCCCTTCTTCTAGTTAAGTTGTGCCACAAACTTCTCTTCTCCTCAATCCTATTCAATACCTCCTCATTAGTTACGTGATCTACCCATCTAATCTTCAGCATTCTTCTGTAGCACCACATTTCAAAAGCTTCTATTCTCTTCTTGTCCAAACTGGTTATCGTCCATGTTTCACTTCCATACATGGCTACACTCCATACAAATACTTTCAGAAATGACTTCCTGACACTTAAATCTATACTCGATGTTAACAAATTTCTCTTCTTCAGAAACGATTTCCTTGCCATTGCCAGTCTACATTTTATATCCTCTCTACTTCGACCATCATCAGTTATTTTACTCCCTAAATAGCAAAACTCCTTTACTACTTTAAGTGTCTCACTTCCTAATCGAATTCCCTCAGCATCACCCGATTTAATTTGACTACATTCCATTATCCTCGTTTTGCTTTTGTTGATGTTCATCTTATATCCTCCTCTCAAGACACTATCCATTCCGTTCAACTGCTCTTCCAAGTCCTTTGCTGTCTCTGACAGAATTACAATGTCATCGGTGAACCTCAAAGTTCTTACTTCTTCTCCATGAATTTTAATACCTACTCCGAATTTTTCTTTTGTTTCCTTTACTGCTTGCTCAATATACAGATTGAATAACATCGGGGAGAGGCTGCAACCCTGTCTCACTCCTTTCCCAACCACTGCTTCCCTTTCATTCCCCTCGACTCTTATAACTGCCATCTGGTTTCTGTACAAATTGTAAATAGCCTTTCGCTCCCTGTATTTTGCCCCTGCCACCTTCTGAATTTGAAAGAGAGTATTCCAGTTAACGTTGTCAAAAGCTTTCTCTAAGTCTACAAATGCTGGAGTCTGTAAATAAATTCCATCGTTTTTGATAACAATACCTCCCCCATGAACCACGGACCTTGACTCTGGTTGGGAGGCTTGGGTGCCTTAACGATACTGATAAATGTACCATTGGTGCAACCACAATGGAGGGTATCTGTTGAGAGGCCAGACAAACGTATGTTGCCTGAAGATGGGCAACAACCTTTTCAGTAATTTCAGGGGCAACAGTCTGGATGGTTGATTGAGCTGGAATTGCAACGTCAACCAAAACAGCATTGCTGTGCTGGTACTGCAAACGGCTGAAAGCAAGGAGGAACTACAGCTGCAGTTTTTCCCAAGGACATGCAGCTTTACTGTATGGTTAACTGATGACGGCGACCTCTTAGGTGAAATGTTCCATTGGTAAAATAGTACCCCATACGGATCTTCGGGCGAGGGCTACTCATGAGGACCATCGTTATCAGGAAAAACAAAACTGGCGTGCTACAGATCGGAGCGTGTAATGTCAGATCCCTTAATCTGGCAGGTAGGTTAGAAAATTTTAAAAGGGCAACGGATATACTGGGAATTAGTGAAGTTCGGTGACAGGATGAATAGGATCTCTGGCCAGATGAATACAAGGCTATAAATACAAAATCAAATAGGGGTAATGAAGGAGTAGGTTTAATAATGACAAGTAGGAATATACACTCCTGGAAATTGAAATAAGAACACCGTGAATTCATTGTCCCAGGAAGGGGAAACTTTATTGTCACATTCCTGGGGTCAGATACATCACATGATCACACTGACAGAACCACAGGCACATAGACACAGGCAACAGAGCATGCACAATGTCGGCACTAGTACAGTGTATATCCACCTTTCGCAGCAATGCCGGCTGCTATTCTCCCATGGAGACGATCGTAGAGATGCTGGATGTAGTCCTGTGAAACGGCTTGCCATGCCATTTCCACCTGGCGCCTCAGTTGGACCAGCGTTCGTGCTGGACGTGCAGACCGCGTGAGACGACGCTTCATCCAGTCCCAAACATGCTCAATGCGTGACAGATCCGGAGATCTTGCTGGCCAGGGTAGTTGACTTACACCTTCTAGAGCACGTTGGGTGGCACGGGATACATGCGGACGTGCATTGTCCTGTTGGAACAGCAAGTTCCCTTGCCGGTCTAGGAATGGTAGAACGATGGGTTCGATGACGGTTTGGATGTACCGTGCACTATTCAGTGTCCCCTCGACGATCACCAGTGGTGTACGGCCAGTGTAGGAGATCGCTCCCCACACCATGATGCCGGGTGTTGGCCCTGTGTGCCTCGGTCGTATGCAGTCCTGATTGTGGCGCTCACCTGCACGGCTCCAAACACGCATACGACCATCATTGGCACCAAGGCAGAAGCGACTCTCATCGCCGAAGACGACACGTCTCCATTCGTCCCTCCATTCACGCCTGTCGCGACACCACTGGAGGCGGGCTGCACGATGTTGGGGCGTGAGCGGAAGACGGCCTAACGGTGTGCGGGACCGTAGCCCAGCTTCATGGAGACGGTTGCGAATGGTCCTCGCCGATACCCCAGGAGCAACAGTGTCCCTAATTTGCTGGGAAGTGGCGGTGCGGTCCCCTACGGCACTGCGTAGGATCCTACGGTCTTGGCGTGCATCCGTGCGTCGCTGCGGTCCGGTCCCAGGTCGACGGGCACGTGCACCTTCCGCCGACCACTGGCGACAACATCGATGTACTGTGGAGACCTCCCGCCCCACGTGTTGAGCAATTCGGCGGTACGTCCACCCAGCCTCCCGCATGCCCACTATACGCCCTCGCTCAAAGTCCGTCAGCTGCACATACGGTTCACGTCCACGCTGTCGCGGCATGCTACCAGTGTTAAAGACTGCGATGGAGCTCCGTATGCCACGGCAAACTGGCTGACACTGACGGCGGCGGTGCACAAATGCTGCGCAGCTAGCGCCATTCGACGGCCAACACCGCGGTTCCTGGTGTGTCCGCTGTGCCGTGCGTGTGATCATTGCTTGTACAGCCCTCTCGCAGTGTCCGGAGCAAGTATGGTGGGTCTGACACACCGGTGTCAATGTGTTCTTTTTTCCATTTCCAGGAGTGTAGATATGCTACTATGAACAGCATAGTGGACGCATTATAGTGGCCAAGTACACAAGAAGTCCACACTTACCACAGTAGTACCAGGTTATAGCATTTGCAGACCTAGAGAAAACTTGACAGTATTGACTTGAATACTCTTTTTCAAATTCTGAAGATGGCAAGGGGTAAAATACAGGGAGCAAAAGGCTATTTACAATTTGTGCAGTGACCAGATTTCAGTTATAAGAACCAAGAGGCACGATAGGGAAGCAGTGGTTGAGAAGAGAGTGAGACAAGGTTGTAACCTATCCCTGTTGATATTCAATCTGTATATTGAACAAGCAGTAAAGGAAAAGAAATTGAGTAGGTATTGAAATCTCATGCCACGTTGGGTGGAACATTGCGCCCGGATACGTCGTCATTACGGCGAACGGCTGCTGGAAACATGCTCCAGGCCACGGTTACGGGCTGTTATGGGAAGTAATGGGGAACGCGAGATGTTCACCTGGTCTTGATAAGGAAAGCGCTTTCTGTTGGCAGTATTGTTTTTCGACAGCATTTCAGGCAAGCGCCTTTGTCAGAAGGCACCCTGGCTCACGGCCAGCAAAGCAATTGTCCTGGGCTATTGGTATCTCCATGTAGAGCTGCCAATGGGATCTGAGTCAGTAATTGAAGGCACCTTGATAGCTGTGAACTACGTGAACATTATTTCGCCCGACGAGCATCGTTCCCTACTTACTGTCTTCCCCAACAACGCGTATGATGGGGTCTTCCAGCAGAATTACTGTCCATGTCACGAGTCCATAATAGAGCTACAGTGGTTTGAGCAGCATGGTAGAGAAATCACGTTGGTGGTTTGACCATCGCATTTGCCTGATCTGAAACTGCTGCAGCACATCTGGGACGCTACCGAGCGCCATCTACGTGCACCCACCAATCACCGGCTCGTAAGTAACGGGAATTACGAGGCCTACGACTACAGTCCGTACTGAATACCACGGTCAGTAAATGCTCAGACGCCATGGCACGCCTGGGCAGAGTGGCAGTGGTAAGGGCTGCGGGAAGGCGCTGTAGGGGGAATGCCAAGACTGGAGGGGAAGTGCCATTGCCTCGTGATGACTGGGTGTTGTGTGATGTCCTTAGGTTAGTTAGGTTTAAGTACTTCTAAGTTCTAGGGGACTGATGACCATAGATGTTAAGTCCCATAACGCTCAGAGCCATTTTTGAAGTGCCATTGTAAACTGAAGTTTACACTCACATTTATTGTAAATATTAACCGGGTTTCCTCCACGCCACATTAGCGTGCTGACCTTTCAAGACGATGTGTCAACTCTACTTCGGTTAGGGCGTTCAACAAGTTTCGCACAGTCGTCTCCGATTTTTTTTAAACTTTGTAGGAGGAGAATCAATTTTTTTGTGGTCATCCTTGGAACATTTAGCTATAAATTGGTATATAAAAGATTTTCAGGTGAGTCATAATAGACCGTGAAGTAGATGTCAGGTTGCGATAACAGTCGGTGCTGGAGTTCCTCTTCAAGACCGGCGATGACTCTGCCACATCGATTAACAGGAAGTTGCTCCCTGTTTATGGGGAGGACACAGTAGATAGAAGCAGCATCCAGTGGAGGTTGCAGAGGTTTAAAGAGGGTGATTTCTCTCTACTGGATAATCCACGATGCTGTAAAAAAATGGTGCAAATGGCTCTGAGCACTGTGGGACTTAACATCTAAGGTCATCAGACCCCTAGACTTAGAACTACTTAAACCTAACTAACCTAAGGATATTACGCACATCCATGCCCGAGGCAGGATTCGAACCTGCGACCGTAGCAGCAGCGCGGTTCCAGAGTAAAGCGCCTAGAACTGCGCGGTAGACCATCGACAGCCGTGAGTGACGTGCATAAGGAGACCATTAATCAAATCATCAAATATGACAGATGTGTGACGACACGACAGCTTGCTGAAATGATTTGTTTGCCATTGGGTAGTGTGGTATCACTGGTACAGTCACTTGAGTACAGAAAAATCTGTGCACATTGGGTGCCAAGATTACTGACAAGAGAAATGAAAACGATGCGGAAGAATGTGTGTGAGGATCTTATGAGGACCTTTACTGAAGAGCCGGCCTGAGTGGCCGTGCGGTTCTAGGCACTACAGTCTGGAGCCGAGCGGCCGCTCCGGTCGCAGGTTCGAATCATGCCTTGGGCATGGATGTGTGTGATGTCCTTAGGTCAGTTAGGTTTAATTAGTTCTAAGTTGTAGGCGACTGATGACCTCAGAAGTTAAGTCGCATAGTGCTCAGACCCATTTGAACTATTTTTTTTTACTGAAGACTGGAAACAGTGTTTTGATAGCGTCATTACCCAGGATGAAACATGGTTGTTTTTGTCCGAACCTGACAGCCAAACCCAGTCCATGGAGTGGCGTCATTCAGGTTCCCCTCGGAATAAGAAAACAAGGCTTTCACGAACAACAGGTCGAAAGGTGATGGCCTCCTTCTCCTGGGATCAGTGTGGTGTCATTTTCATAGACTTTTTGGAACCTGGCTCCACCATTAACCGGGATCATTACTGTTTGTCATTGGACAAGCTGCGATGTGGCATCAAGACCCACAGACCACAGCTTCAGGATCAGCTCATCAGACTACACCATGACAATGGCAAACCCAATACAGCCGTTATGACGCAGTAGACAATCAGGAAAATGGGTTGGAAAATTGTACCTCATCCTCTCTACAGTCCGGACTAGGCTCCATCTGATTTTTACCTTTTTCATCGTCTGAAGGCCCACCTGCGCGGTAATACATTTAAAAGTGAGAAAGACATTATTTCCTGTGTCAAGCGATGGTGTAAAAGTCAACCCCAGAATTTTACCAAAGTGCATTTATATCATGGTAAAAAAAAAAGGCTCTGAGCACTATGGGACTTAACTTCTGAGGTCATCAGTCCCCCAGAACTTAGAACTACTTAAACCTAACTAACCTATGGACATCACACACATCGATGCCCGAGGCAGGATCCGTACATGCGACCGTACCGGTCGCACGGTTCCAGACTGTAGCGCCTAGAACCGCTCGGCCACCCCCGCTACCCCCCCCCCCCCCCCTGGAAAGTACGCTGATGCAGACGCATCACAGCTGATGGAGGCTACATTGAGTAGGCTCAATGTGTAGCGAAATATTCCAAGTAATTTCACAAAAAATTTCATTCTCCTCTTGCAAAAAAAAAAAAGTTAAGGACGATTGCGCAAAACTTTTTGAACAGCCTTTGTATCTGTAAAGAATTCCAACGAAAATGTAGCGATTTATTTTCGCATTGCTTATTAACCATTTTTTGCTATCAGAGAAGCGTTATGAGAGGTGAATTTTGAGTGAAACCTACACATTTGTCTTATTGTCATGTTAAAATCTGCATCTTTTCCCTAAACGCAGCGGAGTTTACAAAGTGTTAATACAGTAATATGTTGTGCAGACAAAATTGCGACAAAAGTTTGAAACAGTAGTTTATTAACAGCGGAAATTAGCAAAAAGGTCAGTATCTTATGAAAAGGCACATCCTCAGTACCAAGCAAACGCGCCATGTGTTCACTTATGTTGTTCCAAAAGCCATAGCATTTCTCGTTTCACCATCTATCGAAGAAATTGCATTTTTTCATCGAAAAAGTTTGCAGTTCATGGAATAACACGGTAGATAATGAAGTTCTGCGTATTAACCATATGGAAAAATACTCTCGTCTTTGCGTGCTGTAATTTGCCAAAATCTCATTTCACTATCTCAAACCGTTTATGAAATATGAGCAATGTAGTGGATATTTTACTCTGGCTTTATCGCTGGCGAGGCGCGATCGCAAATGAGGGTGCTACGTTAGATGAATTTTCTCGAGTTTGGTGACAGATAGAGACCTCTACCCAGGTCTAAAGAAAAAATAAATATGTTAGATAATTTGATATGCAGTAAAATATTATGTAATATGAATCAAATTCAAAATCATAACGAACCCTATTTTTCATTGCAAATTTTTTCGAATTTCGCACATTGTCTTACTTCCGTGTACATATCACAATATCTATGACCATTAACGAAATCATGGTCACATTTTTTCAAGGAGTTCCCTGCAGGGTGGGAGAGTGGCTATGTACGTAAAAAACAGTATTCCATTTGAGTACATAGATGTACTACGGTACTGCATTGAACAGATATTTGAATGTTGTGCAGGGGCAGTTGAATTTAGTGAAACTAAACTTCTATTGTTGTTGTTTATAGGTCCTCTAAATCTGACTTCATAGCATTCCTGCTCAAGCTAAAGAGGGTTTTTGATTCACGTTGTAGGTAGTACCAGAAATTAGTTACATGTGGTGACTTCAATATAAATTTTGTGTATGATGGTGCAAGGAAAAAGATGTTGGTAGATCTCATAAATTCATATGATCTGATGCAGACTGTGTTTTTTCCAGCTAGGGTGCAGGGGAACAGTGCCACAGCCAAAGACAATAGTTTCATTCATTCTTCATTACTAGATGGGCATTCTGTTAGGAAACAGTCAATGGCCTTTCAGACCATAATACACAAATCTTAACACTCATTTAATTACAAACTATATAAGAAAGTTAATCCAACAGCAATTGAGAGTGTTTTAAACATTGTCAAGGAACAAGAGTGGCAGGGTGTCTATAGAGCCAATAAAATAGATGATAAATATAATGCTTTCCTTAACACATTTGTCATGTTCTTTGAGAGTTGCTTTCGATTAGAACGATCTAAACAGGGTACTAGCAGTAATAGGCAGCCTGGGTGGCTGAGTAGTGGGATAAGGATACCATGTAGAACTAAGTGTGAATTATATCAAAACGTTAGAAGTGGTCATAATCAAGCTACAGTAGCACATTAGAAACAGTATTGTAAGGTGCTTATAAATGTTATTAGGAAGGCTAAGAGTATGTGGTATGAAAGTAGAATAGCTAATTCACAGGATAAAATTAAAACCATATGATCAGTTGTGAAGGAAGTGTCTGGTCAGCAGTAAAAGGTCGACGATATTAAGTCAGTTCACAGTAAAAATATTTGTGTTAATGTTGTGTACATAGTTCCGCGTAGTCAGTGCGTACACACTTTTCCCACTAGAGCGCGCCCCGCTATGCACAACAGCGCAGGCGCAGCGCTCGTCTGTCTCTGCGCTACGAGATGGCGCTGCCTTAGAGACGGACCAAATTCTGCTTCCGCCGATCGGCGTATTAATATGTAACGCAGCCAATGAGAACCTTTTCTCCTCGCAGATCACACTTGCGCAGTGATACCTGAACGTGCGAGGTATTATAACGAGTGTACAGACCTCCAATTAGTCAGTCTGCATTTTTCAGCACCAGTCTGTACCAGTCTGCATTAGTCTGTACCAGTCTATCGTCAAGTTTCAGTCTGCGCCTAATAAGATTACCATATTCCTGTACATAGCCACGAAGATAAATGTATAGACACTTTGTCAAGTATAAGAGATATGTGAGAATAAGATTAACGTACCAAGACCAAAGGAACTTCAGATTGTCAATTGTAAACAGCATCCAGAATCACGTTACGTAATGTCTATGCTTTTTATTATTTTAATAAATGTGTGTGAAAATTAATCAAGTTCTGTTTAAAATTGGTCACCGTCAGTCTGCTACTCTAACCGTGCAAGTGGAATTTCTATCGTCTGACCTACCAGCAGAAGATAAACACGCCACGATAAGACCACGAGACATATTGCTGACACTCGCATACATCGTTAGAGCAACAAGTCAAATAATCCGATGGTGTGTGTACGGAAGGTCTTTCAGTACGCACACCACAGTTACTGATGAATCATATATATGTATGGTATTTAAGAATCATTTTTCGAGCATTTCTGGTGAATTAAATAAAAATTTAGTTTCTACAGGGAATCATACAACTTTCTTTGGAAGTGTCTTTCCGAGATGATGTCTGAAATACCCCCCAGTGATACAAACAAGAGGGAGATTGAGTCAATAATTGAATCACTGAAGGCTAAGGATGGAGTGCCTAGTAGAATATTAAAGTACTGTGCTGCACATGTTAGCCATGTATTCACCCATATTTGTAATTTTTCCTTTACGAATCGTCAGTTTCGTGAATGATTTAAGTACTCAGTACTAAAGCCGCTTGATAAGAAGGGAGAAACGGGTAATGTACATAATTGTAGACCTGTTTCTATGCCATCAGTGTTTGCTGAAGTCACTGAAAAGGCTGTATATGTGAGGATAATTGATCACTTTATAGCACACTATTTGCTATCAAATGTACAGTTCGGTTTTATAAACCGTTTAACAACTAAAAACTGCATATTCTCTTTTCTCTGTGAGGTACTGGATGGGTTAAACAAAAGGTTTCGAACGCTAGGCATACTTTTTCATTTAACTAAGGCATTTGATTGTGTTTATCACAAAATATTGCTCCATAAGTTGGAAATTTACGGAATACAGGGAGTAACTCACAATTGGTTCACCTCTTATTTTAGCAACAAGCAACAAAAGGTCATTATTCACAATGTTGAGAATGGCTGTGATGTGGCGTCTGAGCGGGATACGGTCAAGTGGTGGGTGCCCCAGGGATCAGTGTTGGGGCCAGTCCTGCTCCTTACTTATAAAAATGATATGCCCTCTAGTATTACGGGTAACTGTAAAATATTTCTGTTTGCTGATGACACTACCTTGGCTTGGTTTCAAATAATGCAGTTCATGACCTAAGTTCAAGGCTTGTAGTAAATAAACTAGCGCTAAACCACCGTAAGTCTCTGTTTTTACAGTTTCTAAAACACAATTGAACAAAACCTGACATTTTAATTTCACAGAAAGGGCATATGATTAGTGAAACTGAACAGTTCTAATTTTTAGGTGTTCAGATAGTAAACTGTCGTGGAAAGCCCACGTTCAGGATCTTGTTCAAAGACTTAATGCTGTCAATTTTACTATTCGAACGGTATCTGAAGTGAGTGATCGCTCGACACGAAAATTAGTCTACTTTGCTTATTTTCATTCTCTTATGTCGTTTGGTGTTATATTTTGGGTTAACTCCTCCCAACACTAAAACGAAATTTTTGGATCAGAAACGGGAGGTTTGGGGAATAAGTGGTGTAAGTTCACGAACCTCTTGTCGACCCCTGTTCAGAAGTCTCGGTATTTTGACATTGGCCCCTCAATATACACATTCCTTACTGTCATTTCTTGTTAACAATATTAGCTTATTCCCAAGAGTAAGGAGCTTTCACTCAGTTAGTACTCGGCAGAAATCAAACCTGCATATGGTTCGGTCTTCCATAACTCTTGTGCAGAAAGGTGTGCAGTATACTGCTGCGTCCTTTTTCAATAAGCTACCAGTCGAATTCAAGAAATTTAGCAGTTATCCACGCGATTTCAAGTCGAAATTGAAGAGTTTCCTCTTGGGTCACTCCTTCTATTCTGTCGAGGATTTCCTTGAAAAATTAAGCTGATTCTTGTTGTATTGTTGACTGCTTTTATTTAAACTTATGGACTGACTTTTTTCGGGTTCATGAGCATTTTTTTATCTGTTATTACTTTTATGTTGTAATTTCATGTGGTGACACGTTCCATGACCTTGGAGATTTGCTCCTAAATTTGGTCCTACGGAGCTTGACGTATAAATAAATAAAAATCATCGTGAACCTCGCATATAAAGCTGCAAGTGAAACAAAACATATTTTTTTTTTTACCGAATGGTTTCTGTAAAATATTTCGAGAGAGACTGCAGCGTGTGCGCCTCTATTCTGTCATCGCAACCGGCTGAAAGTGGCATACAATGCCGGCCTCATCGTTTGAACAAACGAACGAACTCGCTCAGCCATTTGGACGGAAACTGGTCACTGCGCCTGGGCCACCGTGTCCTTCGTGAACCCTAGAACTGTGGTGACAGAAACTTGTGGAGCCCTACAAAGGACTTGTCGAACTCTTTCCGCTCACAATAAGTCCTCTATTTCATCTCAAAGATGGACCGACACCATACTAAGCAGACAGTACTGTAGTGCTTTGGTTCATTAGTATGTGAACACAATATGGAAGCAACCAGGCCGGCCGGAGTGGCCGTGCGGTTCTGGGCACTACAGTCTGGAACCGAGCGACCACTACGGTCGCAGGTACGAATCCTGCCTCGGGCATGGATGTGTGTGATGTCCTTAGGTTAGTTAGGTTTAATTAGTTCTAAGTTCTAGGCGACTGATGACCTCAGAAGTTAAGTCGCATAGTGCTCAGAGCCATTTGAACCATTTGAAACAACCAGTAAAACGTAGTACAAACATCTTTGTGAACAACAAATATGTTGATGAGTGATCAATCAGGCTTTATGATAATATGAAATTGCTCTTTGTCGCGTGTGACGCAAAGACTAGATCGTCATGGAAGAGAGAGGTTCTGCGCGAGCCTTGAAGTTCGGTGGACGTGTTACTGGGTAGTGGCCACTCGACAATGAGTCAGCCGTGTGCGGCTCACGTTGATGCCGTTGGTAGGTTGGCATCATGTAATAGAGATAGTGGCATCTCGTTTTCTTCTTCTGTTTACTGACGGCACTACGTCTGTTAGTGTTGTCTGTCTGCGAGTGGCAGCAGCAGCGTTTATAGATATCTAGTACCTGTACCATCTTTGGAAGGACGTGAGGTGTTTTTCCGGGTGGGGTGTGTCAGTACTTCGGTTGGGAAAATGGGATTCACAATGAATATGAGCATAAGTATGAAGCGTATTTCTGCTGACGCGAATGTGCTGCTATCTTTTTTACTGAAAGTGACGCTAACTACGTAAATGCAATGCAGTTTCTTAAAATAACTCACAGTTTCAAACCACAAGCTACAAAGTGCAATGAATCATGATTCTGATTAATAGTTTCAATGTATTGCACATGCATACAAGTTTGTAATATCTGATTTCTTAGGTAATACGGAGGAGCTGAGTGATCCGGCAGAGCGAGGACATGCCGGTACTGCACTGAAAGCTACATTGCTTTTGCTGAGTTATTGCTGCATTGTGTGCGAATCGGCGTTGTGAGACAGCGGTGCAAATAGATGTGCTCACTACCTTGGCTTGGTTTCATATATACATATAATAAGTTGTTGAAAGTCGTTTGTCGTGGAAAAACTGGCGACTTCGAACATCATTATTTTTTCCGCAAACAAACTTGTATTTCACAAATGTTATTAATTGTCTTCATAATGTTAACCACGTATAGTTAACGGAAGACGTAGAAGCGATATTCCGAAACGAGTACGTATAGCGTAAGTCAAACGTTCGAATTAGAATAGAGACCCCACGAACACAAATTCGCTGTGGCAGGTATGAAATATAAACTCCGTTACTCGCTCGTTACACTTGAAGGACAGATGTTGAATGGGCCGAAACGAGCCGAGGCATAACAGCGTAGTTGCCTGCTAACTTCGTAAGAAGGTAGATGCGGTCCCTAGCGCAACTTATAATATATATATATATATATATATATATATATATATATATATATATATATATATATATATATATATATATATATTACACTTGAAGGACAGATGTTGAATGGGCCGAAACGAGCCGAGGCATAACGGCGTAGTTGCCTGCTAACTTCGTAAGAAGGTAGATGCGGTCCCTAGCGCAACTTATAATATATATATATATATATATATATATATATATATATATATATATATATATATATATATATGAATTACAAAAAACTAATAATAAAAAAAACTGCATGGCGCGAGATTCGATCCGGCGACTTTCGGATTACGAACCCGAGCGCTTACCTCCCCTTGTCAGCTCGACATCCTGGGTCCGGTGGACAACGAGGTTGTGGCCCTCGCAACTACAGCCCTTTTATCCGGCTTTGCCTGCATTCCGCCAGCAGTACATTCGTACAGATGTGCTCACTGAATACTGTTTGTCAGAAAGTGCTTCAGCAAACTTATCTCTTGTTTCTACGTGTTTACATGTCTTGTGCGACTGTTTTGCTGGGGATTATTACACATTATTTCTGTTTTTTTTTGTTTTGTCATGTGACAGGGACAGCGTAGGTCACAATCCGTTCTATTAACAGATAACTGCGAACAATAGCTCACTTATCAGAAGGCGGTGAAATCAAAGACGTGTCGCTCTAATGCTACACAATAGGTTTCTGATATATAAGCGATGGCAACAATTCCCAGTATTTTCACATGAACCCATTAACTGAGGCATTAACACGATTATTCTTTGGTGGTGCAAGCAGCTGTTGAAAAGTCATTTGTGGCAAAAGCTTCATAATAAAGTTGCATAGTACTTTTAAATCACTTACGGATCTGTTGCACCACAAGCCTTCAGTGAAAAGAAAACGGACAAACTGCTGAAGGCGACCTACATGTTAGTCAACTGTAGCACAAGACTGTTGCACAGCGACAGCCAGACTTTTTCACTCTTGTGCCAAATCTTAGGCTGGACCTCTATGGCGAAGCACTACGATCCAGGAGAGGAGAAAGTCATGCCTTTCCTGTTATTAAGACACTACTGGATTCGCAGTTTTAAGTTAAGAAAACACTGTGCTACCTGCCCTCCATATTAGACTTCCTCATCTGCTACTGTACATGAGAACATTGTTAATAAATTTTCCATTCATCCAGTAACAACACAATGCGGTTTTGAAATAGCATCTCCTAGGAGAAAGTTCTACAGAATTTCGCATGTTTGGCAAAACTTCAAAAATCGCGTTAAAGAATCTTACTAAAATTAGTCTGTAGCTGTAAATACAATCATAACGGACAGTAGGATTGGGGGAGGGGCTATACTGATCGCTGTTGTGTTATTTAATATAATAACAAATGATATAAAATCTGAAAATGAATTGCAAACGTATGATTTGGTACCAGTCACGCTTTACTGCGTGTCGTCGCTCACTCAGCATACATTGCGACGATCACCCATCCGCTTTAGTCCCCACCTTATGGATCTTCCTCTGTTATTTGATCAATTCTCGTAATTCTCATTCTACTTCTTCTAATTGACCTGCTAGCTGTGTCCTCTGTTTATCTTGCATGCTTCTTGCCCTAATTTCTTTTGCTCGGACCGACCGTACAACCACGTCTGTCGATCGGATGATCCTTCCTCTTCCTTTCTTTCTCGATCCACTCTTCTTCTTCTCTCTCTCTCTTTCCCCGACTGCTTCCTTCTGTGATCTTCGAGCTTCTTCTTTCTTTTCTGCGCCCTGTCTCTCCCAATCCTTCCGTGCGTCTGTTCCCTCTCCTCGTTATCCCCTTCCAACTGAGCAAGTAATATCGTTATGTATTCCATTCTCCCTGCACTAATTTTTTTCAGCTTACTTGTTTCCTAAATAACTGATTTCCTCTTTATCAGTTTCTTCCTCTTTCCACCCTTTGACTCATCCACTTCTGCAACCATCTAGTAAATCAGAATGAGATTTTCACTCTGCAGCGGAGTGTGCGCTGATATGAAACTTCCTGGCAGATTAAAACTGTGTGCCCGACCGAGACTCGAACTCGGGACCTTTGCCCGCGAAGTTCGAGTTCGAGTCTCGGTCGGGCACACAGATTTAATCTGCCAGGAAGTTTCATCTAGTAAATCTTTAAATATTTCCGTTGTCTTTCCCGGTGAATCTAACAGTCGGCCAGTCACCAAATGTGGATTACCACCTCATCACTTAGCTACTTAAAAGAAGTTGATCGCTTCATGTTGCTATTAATGCTAATCTTCCCAGCATTGGTAACTATAAATAACTGGATCGGCAGCCTCACTATAAAATGTTGATTGCGTGAGACAATGGTAATCAAGTAACTGTCGCTGATACACGCCGTTGTCAATTCTCATTTCTCGAAGGCCCAACATCTATTCAAACGATCGTCCAACTACAGTGATTTCGACGCCAAAAAACTAACGACATTAAATAAAAAATTGTCCCATTCATTTGCATATGCCACAAAATATATTACAGATTGCATTATAATGAAGAAACAACAAAAAAAATTTGAAAACACCTTAAAGAAAGGAAATACCAGTTAATAATAAGGACGAGTAATTAAATTTAAATTCTGAGTTAGAATATGAAATTACTGCCCGAAAATTCGTGGCATCGCAATTCTCAAATAGTTTCTATAACTTTGCTAAGTCTCAGTAAAACTCTTAGTAACTCATAGGTTCTCCTGGAAACTAGTCACAGTAACAGAAAACTGCGGATTCTCCAGTTCTTTACCGAAAAAATTTCGTTACTGCCGCCCGTGAATTAAGTACCCTATAACGAGTTCCACTCAGCACTGAGCTTTGGAATTACACTGACAGCGTCTGCCAACTTTCCGACACTCCATGTAGAGCTCCAAGCTTCTTCCCATGTCCAGAGTACCCACTGCTGTCGTGGTATCCTCTCGTCGCAATCCACTCTCGCTAACGCACCCTTTGACGGCCAAAACAAGCACAACACCGTCAGATTCCGGTCACTTTCAGCGCATGTACCACGATAAACTGTCTTCTCCCCTCCTTACTTCACTGCTCGGTCATCTAATAAACATCCATAACGACGATCGCACATTGGTCACTCGGCTTCCTACTACCAAAGAATGGCTGGTATAGAGTTTCAGATAAAAGCCTCTCTGTGAACGAGCCATCACAACATAGCTCGTCGACGGCAATTAAAAAGAACGCAAATGTAGTCCGTGAGACAGTTTTGTACAAGCTGGCTATTATTCATTTCACGGAATTTGATAAAAAGTCAACACCATTTCCCAACAAAATCATTGATTGAACTACTGTTGTTATAGAACTGGGATTGCTATATTTACGTACATCCCATTATGAAATAAAATATCGTACTAGACAAGTGGTCACCGGCTAAACTAAAGCGTAATTGTTCTGTCCATCTCTATTTGAGGTGCGTTGTCGCGCTCCCGCCGGAGGTACGAATCGTCCCTCGGGCATGGGTGTGAGTGTTGTCCTTAGCGTTAAGTTAGTTTAAGTAGTACGTAAGTCTAGGGACGAATGAGCTCAGCAGTTTGGTTTCTTAGGAATTCACACACATTTTTGCGTTGTCGTGCGGCCTCTCCCATCGGAGGTTCGAGTCGTCTCGTGGGCATGGCTGTGTGTGTTGTCCTTAACGTAAGTTAGATTAAGTATTGTGTAAGTCTAAGGACCGATGACCTCATCTGTTTGGTCCCAGAGAACTTACCCCAAATTTCCAATTTTTTAATGTGAATTGTCATCATTGCCAATCACATTTGCAGTGTGTCTCAGGGAGAATGGTCAGTATTCAGGATAATCAGAGGATAGATCATTCGAGGCTTAAAAGGCCAGTAAACATCGGCACGAAAATGCATACATTAAGAGTTATGAACACACATTCACCTTCGATACTGTGAAAAAAAAATTCTCTTCTTCTTGAAGCTCTTTGTTTTTCCTATTTATTGGGGAGGTAATATGAACCAAAATTAGAAGAAACAGACTTGCATACGTAGGCACTAGAATGCACACGTTAAGAACTATGAACACTTCTTCATGTTTTTCACAAATTGCGAAGATGAACGAGTGCTCATAGGTCATAAGGTGGCCTCTTTAGTGTCCATGTTTACT
Source organism: Schistocerca nitens (assembly GCF_023898315.1). NCBI lineage: Eukaryota > Metazoa > Arthropoda > Insecta > Orthoptera > Acrididae > Schistocerca > Schistocerca nitens. The sequence goes on from NC_064619.1 coordinate 610,626,334, forward strand.
CGACACTTTTTCTTGCTTTAGTCCTTACTACTACCTCTGAAAATATGAAAAGCAAGGAGTTTGAAGTAAAAGATATTTGCTTCACATTGTCCACCATGAAGGATTGTTCGTAGCTCTTAAGGTTTGCATCTTGCAGACGATGTTTGTTAGACTGTTTTCCTTCCAATCATCGTTCCTGTCATATTTCTGAATACTGACCATTCCTGCTGCGACATTACGTATTTGTGGGACGATACTTACACCTGTGGTAGCCGGACTGATGTTGACTATGCGGATGTAGCCTGCTCAGGGCAGTGAAAAACCCAAACTAATCTGACTTTTAAAACTTGTTCGCCTCTCGAGACAATAAATTCCTGCGTATGTAGTAATGCTCCGAGTGAAAACCCACGTTTGTTTTATTCACCACGTGAGGGTACTATCTTTTTTTAAAAAAAGGCTGTCAAAAGTACAGTTCAAAACGGTCGCTGCCGTACACAGCAGACTTAACCACCTTAATTCCGATGTGGTGTCGTTATTAGTGACAAGTCTCTATTGAATCATAAAATTTTATCGCGTTACATTAAATTTCCAGTTTCAGCACATTGGAGCTGTATTGTCATCAATAGCACGTTTGAGAATTTTAGCGCGTTAACCGTATGACAAACCGTGCACTGGGAACCAACCATCACTGCGTTAAGGCATTATTAATTACTAACATTTTGGAGGTAATAATTGCTTAGAAATTCGTATTCCTTATTACAATGTATATCTCAAAATATTCAAATGTTGAAATAACTGATTTTGTTTCATTTAATTCAGTCATTTAATGAAAATCTAGGTAATTTTTGTAGTATTAGCAGAAATATGATCTGAATGTTTATCCCAAACATTCTTGTATTATATCAACTAATTTTCCAGTTCAAAAGCTGTCTGTACTTAGGTTTAAAACTGCTACGTATTTTTCCTATTTACACGGCTCTGAAACGATCACACATCGGTATAAAAATGTTTTCGTCTTCATGAGCATCACAGGCATAAATTTACTTCAAGACATTGACATATTTCCACTTAAGCTCTATTTGTTTCGATCTCTCCTTCGTTACCCAAATAGTTTTGACTTAATGTTTACCCATATTGCCGCCATGGAGGAGGGACGCAATAGTGCCAACGTAACCCAGACCAAGTTGCCAAATACATGAAACTGACACCCTATCCAAGAGAAGTGCAACCGTATGTTTGAGAGCTGAGCTGGTGTTTCTTTGGTCATTGCAATTCTTCGTTAAATATCCATTATACTTCCGTTGTCGTCTGTTATTATATTCCTTAAGCAGCAACAGACATTTACGGGCAGCAAATGTAACTATACAAGTTAATTAACATATACTTCGTGCGCGTTTCAGAAATTGCTACGACAGCTATTTCATCGGCAGTTCGGATATGGTGTATTTGTTTTCCTTTAATTGTGTTTCCTTTGGTGTTACTTTTCACTGTTTTGTACTTTCTATATGTAAATTAAATAAATATTGGGAGGGACGACATTCGTGTTAGACATCCATTCTTCTAGTACTTTCCTTATTGATGTTATTAGTCAACTATCCATCGCTATGCTTTTCCTACGGGTAGCGTCTCTGATTAGTAATTAAAACATACTTTTAAGTAAACATACTTTTGAATAAAAAATCATCAGCAATGGCAATTGATGACTTACGATATAAGGGAAACTGACCGTAAAAAGTGGAAGAGCCGGCAATGGTCAGCGGCATAAGGATACAGTAGGCAACAGAAGTCACTGTGTTAAAGGCAAACTATGTGTATCTATTGGATAAGTGGTCTACAATCTAAAACGTATTATGATGGTATCTGCACTGGCAGAACATTCCGGATCAGGTCCCCCAGTTCGGATTTCAACGAAGGGACTGCCAAGTTCAAAAAATGGTTCAAATGGCTCTGAGCACAATGGGACTTAACTTCTGAGGTCATCAGTCCCATAGAACGTAGAACTACTTAAACCTAACTAACCTAAGGGCATCACACACATCCATGCCCGAGGCAGGATTCGAACCTGCGACCGTAGCGGTCGCGTGGTTCCAGACTGTAGCGCCTAGAACCGTTCGGCCACTCCGGCCGGCTCGGAGTGTGGATTTTCAGGGACTTGAACGTGGTAGGGAAGTTAGAAAACGAAACCAGCGTCATGCCATACTGATTTACATTTAACGCTATTTCCCTAAACTGTTCGGGCAAATGATGGGTTGGTCACTCTTGAACGTCACGTTCAGTATCCTTAATATTTCCTGCCCCGTCTGTAATGACCTATATGTCGACTGGATATCAAACCCTAATGCAGCATCTCTTTTTTTTTATTCTGCGACTTCTTATCCTTTCTTATTCAATGTGGCGACTAATTCGCGTCAGCACGATGGTACATCAAATAATCGAGCTCTGTCCTCCACTACTCCCAACCCAATCCGGTATCTAAAGCTGATAAAACTTTACAAAAAAATGACATTTTCTTGTGACAGGTCATTTCCTTACGCTGAAGTAACACTGTTCATAACTTTCAGATACATCCGCCTGTGCAGCCACCGCTGTTAGTGAGCCGTTTCCGGTATTTGGACGGGTGCGCCGGCTCCATATCGAGTCGATTAACGACAAAGACCGGTGTGTCGGCCAGTCTACGTGTCGGTTTTGGGCTGTTTTCCACATCCGACTAGGTCAATTCCGGGCTACTTCCCAAATGCCGCCTCAGTTATACGATTCGAAAACGCTTGGAAAACTTTCACATCTATTGACGTGGATACTACTTCATGGAGACAATTGGGCAAACATTTTCCCTCCCAGGGGATAATAGGGCGGTGACAGGAAGGGCATCCGATCCATCCCTTAAAATAAACCGTACGATATCCAACAGTTGCGATGCTAACCACGGGTAGATGAGACACAAAGACACATGAAAAAGAAGATACATTTTAACTATACAATATCCAGTATGTCACCAGAGAAAGAACGCTAAAGCCTCTAATAATAAACGGCAATCGATACATACACTTATTTCAGCCTTTGAGACAAATCGCTAACTAAAATGTCACGAAGTTATACACCAACAGCTTTTTCACGTAAAATTTGTTGGCAGTGGTTCAGTACACACTTAAATATTCCTCGAATTTACATCTATACTCTGCAATCCACCGTATGGTGTGTGGCGGTGGCTATTTTGCGCACCAGTATCACATCCCTGTTTTCCTCTTCCAGTCGCGTGTGATAAGCGAGAAGGATGACTGCTGGTAAGTCTGTGTGGGCTCCAATACCTCTCATTTTATCTTGAAGGTCGTTCCACGAGAAACACCTTCATGGAGGCAATATATTGGCTGACTGTTCCAGGAGCGCACACTCCCGGAACTTTAACAGTAGACCATAACGTGGTGCACACCGCCTCTTTTGCAACGTCTGCCACTGAAGTTGGCTGTGCATCTCTGTGACATTTTCGTGTTTACTAAACCAACGTGTAACAAAACGCTCTGCTGTTTTTTTGGATGTTCTCCGTTTCCTCTATCATTCCTACCTGGTACAGATCCCATACAGGCGAGCAGTATTCGAGTATTCGTCGAACGAAGGTTTTGTAATACTTTACCTTTGTTGATGGGCTACGCTTCCTGAGCATTCTATCAACGGAACTCAGGCTGGCGTTTGCCTTACCCGCGATTGGTTTTAGGTGGTCTATCCACCTGAGAACGCTCCGAACACATAGTCCCAGATATCGTACGGAAGTAACTGCTTCCAGTGACTGTTCTGCAACATTTTAAATAATACAATAAAGGGTCTTCTGTCTATCTACAAATAGTCTGTCACATTTCGTTTTGTTGAGGGTCGATTGCCACTCCCTGCAGAAAGCGTACCCCCTCAGGTCTCGTGCATTTCGCTACAGTCTATCACTGCCCTGCTCCAAGTCCGCAGTTATGTCCAAAGACTTCCGTCCGTTCAGAACGGCATGCTGTGTTCTGTTCGCTAGAAGCTCTTCAATATAATCACACAGTTGGTCTGATATTCTGTAAGCTCTTATTTTGACCATTACGTGGCTATGCTGAAAACGACATACTGGATTTTTATTTATTTATTTATTTATTTTTGCTAGAATCTCTTGAGCCCTCTCAAGGAGTTGGTGTGACATTGCATTCGCTCATATGTTGTTCATTATCCGACAGTACGTAACTGTATCGAATGCCTTCCGAAAGCCAAGAAACACGGCATCTACCTGGGCACCAATACCCGCTGCTTTCTGGGTGTTGTGGTTGAACAGAACGAGCTGGGTTTCACACGATCCTTGCTTTCGGAACCCATGTAGGTTTCTGCAGGGGAGATTTACGGTGTCCAAAATCATGTGCCAAAATACTATAACCGACCGACGTCAGAGGTAAAGGCTTTTCGTTTGTTGAGTCTGTTGGATGACCGTTCTTGGAAACTGGAAAGACATGAGCTGTTTGCCAAACATTAGAAGCGCCTCGTTCCTCTAAAATCGTATCGTCCACTGCTGCCAGAAGAGGGACAATTTCTGTTCAGAATAGAATTGGTATCACGTCAGGTCCACTGACCATTCATCTTTTGAGCATTTTCAATTGCTTTCCTAAACGCTGGTCACTTATTACCACGTCTGTCATTTTGTCGTTCGTGCGACCATATAAAGCAGGAACGACAGTGTGATGTTCCTCTGTGAACCAGTTCCAGAACGAATCGTTTGTTATTTCGGCCTTTTCTGTGTCATGCTCAGTTTCAGTACCATTATGGGCAGAGAGTGCCCGGACAGATGGCTTCCATTCGCTCATTGATTTGACGTAAGTCTAGAATTTCTCAGGATTTTCTGTGAGCTAGGAAGGCAGAGTTTTACTTTCGTATTCTTTCAACGCTTCACGCGTAGCCCTCCTTGCGCTAATATTGGCTTCGTTAAATTTCTGTTTGTCTGAGAGGCTTTGAATACGTTTAAAGTTTCTGTGAAGCTCTCTTTGCTGTCGTGGCAACTCGGTTGTCAGACCACTATGGGACATTTCCATCCCTTACAATTCTGTCCGGTACATATTTGTCTAAAGCGCGTTGTTCGATCCTTTATCATTGCCGTTCGTACATCGCGTGATCTCCCAGATTACGCAACTCTTTTTTCATATGGACCTCTTTCACGCAAGAGTTGGTGGAGTCGTACAAAACTTCTTGCACTATGCACGGGAGGTGGAAAACATGTGGGACCACAGAAAACACAGAACATTACGATGCCTAACACGGCCTATGAATACCGTAGGCAGCCAAAACAGCTCTCAGTCGTTTCGTAATGGATAAGTAGAGGTTTTGTATGTTTTTCAGGGGCATCTTATACCATTTCTCCACGGCAAGCTCAGGTGACGGTGATGGCAGCGGATAGCAAGAACACCACAAAGCCTCAATAATATTGTGATCTGGTGGCTCTGGTGCGGCACTTCAGCCTCTTTCTCACAAAACCAGTCCTCGACGATGTAAGCTGTGTCAACAAGGGGCCTCGTAGTCCTCGTACACAGCATCACCATTACGGACAAAGATTGTACCATGTGACAGTAATGATCTGTTAAAACGGCCACATGATCCTCGACAATAACATGCTCTGACAGACTAACCGTGGGTCCCATGGAATACCAAGATAGAGATGCTCGAATCACCACCGCACATCCGCCACGTTTCACTGTCGAGACGCAAACTCGGCCAGAATTTCGAAACAATATGGAACAAGATTCATCCGATCATATGACATTCTTCCATTACTTTAATGTACAGGCCCGCGTCCGTCGGCCTTCGTAATTTAATTTATTATTTACTACAGAAATTGATTGGTAATGGCGACTGTTGCCGACTTACGTGGTGGGTCTTAATCAAAATGGTATTTTATTCAATTTTGATTTACAATTACATGATTTTGTGAAGTTCTCTTTTTTAACAATATTAATCTTCAGTGGAAATTATTTGTTACGTTAATGAACGTTAGACGCGCAGAATCTTAAAACGTAAGTGTATAAGTTGAACAATGGAATAAACTTTCCATATTAATTTCCTCGGCTAGTCAGTTCACTTTAAAGCAAAAAATCTTTAGTTATTAATTACAACAGCGGCCCACACACGCGCGGGAGTATTTTTTCTTACCTCCGTCAAACACTGCATTGTAGTCGGAGTCCTGGCTCTGGCTCTCGGCTGTTGTACTGAAAATAAGAATCTTAAAGCTACGTATTTCCTGCAACGTCGGCCGCGCGTGGAGAAAAATGTATATTATTCTAATAGCGGGCGAGTTTTTCGCTTCCGCTAATTTTTATAAGTTAATATCGCCACGTAATGGCGTCGTTGGCTGCGTCGGCGGCTGCGATTGTTGCACTGTAAATTACTCGAATGCAGGTTAATTCAAGGAAGGCGGACATCAAATCGGGATCACCTCGTACAAATTAAAAGTGAACAATAACATCAAATCAATATACTATTTGCTTAATTAGTACAAATATGCTTACATTTGCCAGTCCTCTCAATATGTCCGTCTACACGCAACCAAGACAAGAGAAGAAGTGAAGACGACTAAAAAACAAAAGAGGCTATTTTGCCGTCTCTTTAGATGATTTTGTTATATTTCTTTGCCCTCGATACTTACACAGATAAATTGTTATACTACGGATACATGAGAGAAATGTATGATCACCTGACGGCTGGTGTCCACTTATTATTAAAATTTTAAATGTCTCTTCTTTATAAATACTGTTCTTTTCTCTTAGTGTTTCACTGGGGACGCTATAACAGGTTTTGTAGCTTCGACACCACGTTTCCTTGTCACGGATATTTCTGTCACTGAAGAGGATTTTCCGAATTCCAGCTCGCCCTGCAGTTTCCTGCTTCAGCAGATGCCCTTATGTTGTCTCGGTGCTGAAAGCGTTCGCAGGTGTCAAGTTCAGTTTTACAGTCATTTGAGCAGCTTCCGTCCTCTTATTTATCGTCACTATGCTCTTGAGTGACTCTCCATGACGGTCACCCAACACACACATTCGTCCGCGCTCTTACTTAGCTGATAATACATTTCCGCTTTCACTGTATGCCGTATATATCTTCGTCAACTGCTTCTTGAAACAGCGAACGCTTCAGCTGACTTGGCTACAGAAGCGCCCGTCATACGGACACTATCAATTTTGCCGTGTGAGAATACACAGAGCCCCGACAAAGGCACTCACAACTACACACAACACTGTTTTCATCACGACGGACACTTCCAGCCTATGAGGGCGTCGCACAGGTACCGTCAGAGGACAAATACAACAGAGTAGCATGCAGGGTTGGCTGGTATCTGCGTTTATGTTAAAGCATGCGTATCTCGGTTTGCTCTCGTCCCGCTGTAACTGTCTCACAGGGTAACCATCGGCAGAAAGTGTACTTGCTGCTTCCGCGTTGCCATTTTCTAGGCTGTACATAGCATGTCTCACATTTCAGCCACAGAATACACCGTTGTGATGTGTAGTGAGTGCAGTTCCTCTAAAACTTAACAAACGACAATCAAACAAAACAAACCATGAGCCATGAGCAAGTGTAAGCAAGAACGCGAGTAAAAATGGACATTTGTGGCAAGTTATACGACTTGACCAGCCAACCTGTTCCCCACTGTTTAACGTGAACGCCCTCAGTCTTTAGCCATTCGTGTCTGCTTACGCGAAAATATCTATCTAGAGCACTAGGACTGGTTACATTACAGTATTGTACAGACGGCTCCCTCTGTGCAGGTGGTATGTGTCAAGGATTTGAGAGGGACAGATTGTGAGCGCCTTAAGGGATGCTGGTATGAGATGGCAAGAGAGAATCTAAGGAAACGCTGGTACAAAAGGCATTCAAAAAGTTTTGCACAGTCATCTCCAATTTTTTTATTTTTTGCAGGAGGAAATTTTTGTGAACATACTTGGAACATCTAGTTATACATTGAGCCTACCCAATGTAGCCTCCATCAGCTGTGACGCATCTGGCCCAATGTTCTTTCCACGATGTAAATGCAGCTTGGTAAAATTCTGGGGACTGACTTTTACAACAGCACTTGACACAGTAAATAAGGTCTTTCTCACTATCAAATGTTTTACCGCGCAGGTGGGCGTTCAGACGGCCAAGGAGGTAAAAATCAGACGGAGCCAAGTCTGCTGCGTACGCCAGAGACCGTTTTGAACAGTATTTTTGACCGCCTTTTTTTTTTAAAAAAAGTAGTACCCTCACGTGGTTAATAAAGCAAACATGGGTTTACACTCGGAGCATTACTACATACGCAGGAATTTATTGTCTCGAGAGGCGAACAAATTTTAAAAGTCAGATTAGTTTGGGTTTTTCACTGCCCTGAGCAGGCTACATCCGCATAGTCAACGTCAGCCCGGCTACCACAGGTGTAAGTATCGTCCCACAAATACATAGTGTCCCAGCAGGAATGGTCAGTATTCAGAAAGATGACAGGAACGATGATTGGAAGGAAAACAGTCTAACAAACATCGTCTGCAAGATGCAAACCTTAAGAGCTACGAACAATCCTTCATGGTGGACAATGTGAAGCAAATATCTTTTACTTCAAACTCCTTGCTTTTTGTTGTGTCTAGCTCATAAAGCATAGACACAATGAGGTAGCTAGGTGCACGCTAAACTAACGCAGACGGGCTTGAAGTTCTGGAACATGAGACTTATTAATGAATAAGAAGAAAAGTACGTAGATGTTACTTAACTTTTATTCTCTTGTTGGAATACATCTCTTGAATAGTAGTAAGCTATAAGCACTGATACAAATGGCGCCTTGCTAGGTAGTAGCTATGGACTAAGCTGAAGGCTATTCTATCTCTCTCTCGGCAAATGAGAGGAAGACTTGGTAGGTCTAGTCGCAAGCAATGTCGTCCGTACAACTGGGGCGAGGTCTAGTCCGTGTCTTGTGACCTGCCATGTGGTGGCGCTAGGTTTGCGATTACACAGTGGCGACACGCGGGTCCGACATGTACTACAGGACCGCGGCCGATTTAAGTTACCACCTAGCAAGTGTGGTGTCTAGCGGTGACACCACATTCCTCCCCCGCAAATCGGCGAACGGTCGTGAGATAAGGCTTCCGCCCGCCGTGGGAAGGACCCCATGTTGACGCATGCGATGAGGTGGGGAGCCTAACAACAGGCGAGGCTGTGCCACCCGCACCCGGCCATTCGGTCCGAGTGGAGCTAGGAAACGCCTGCAAACCTAGTCCAGGGTGCACGTCAACATGAGGTGTATGCGCACGTAAGGAGACAAGAGGGGCCGAAGGGTCGACCTCCATGTGGTCGGAGCACCCGACGGGCGAAGACAACATCTGGTCCGGAGCGGGCAAGAGGTCCATGGCGGAGGACGGCTGGTCACTGGAAGCGAGCGGCGGCGCGTGATCCAGGGAGGCGCGTGGCGGCTGCAGTGAAGCGTCCACTGCGGGCGGCGCCGGCGGCGGCTGCGGCGGCTGCTGCGGCGGCGGCGCGACGCCATGGGGCAAAATGGAAGGCAGCGTCGGTAACACCTGGGGATGAGGCGAGCCAGTAGATGGGTCCGCAAGGCGCCGACCTGACGGCACCGTCGCTGAAAGCAGACGGGGAGCGGCAGAACCCAGGCGACGACAGAGGCGCAGCTGATTGAGATGCCGACGCACCTCACCAGAGGCCCCCAAAACCAAATACATCGCGCGGCCGAGGCAGCGAAGAATGCGCCCTGCGAGCCAACGCTGTGAACCGCGATAGTTGCGATAATAGACAACGTCGCCAGGAGCAAAAGCAGGAGTCTGCCGCTGCACAGGAACCTGATGCGGCGGATGCAGCAAAGACATCAGGGTGCGATGAGAACGACCATGGAGCAACTCAGCCGGCGAGCGACCATCGCGGGGCTGAGAGCGATACGAAGACAAAAAGAGCAACAAAGCGTCCTCCCGAGAATGCGACTCTTTCAATTTCAACATCTGTGACTTGAAAGTCCGGACCAATCGTTCCGCGGCACCGTTTGACTGAGGCGAAAACGGCGCGGACGTCAGATGTTGAATACCATTGGCCTTGCAGAATGACTGAAATTCTGCGGACATGAATTGTGGGCCATTGTCGGAAACAATAGTCTGCGGAAGACCTTCAATGCAAAAGATAGCAGACAAGGCTTGGATTGTGGCAGAAGACGTCGTGGAAGACATCCGGACAACAAAAGGAAAATTACTGAAAGCATCGACCACAACCAACCATCGAGCATTCCAGAATGGACCAGCAAAATCGATGTGCAAGCGTTGCCAAGGGGAAGTGGCTTTCGGCCATGCAAAGAATTGACGCGGCGGTGCGGATTGTTGTTCGGCACACACCACGCAAGAGGAGCACATAGTCGTAATCGCAGCATCGATTCCGAACCAAGTACAGTGCTGACGAGCAAGTTGTTTCGTACGCACTATACCCCAATGTCCGTGGTGGAGAAGCTTTAAGACAGAGGACTGTAACGAACGCGGGACCACGACTCTGGACTGATCATTATCGGAACGCAACAACAAAACACTACGTCGGACAAAAGGTCTCTCCTTGTGAGCAAAAAAACGGCGAACCAAAGGATTCTCGATCCGTGACTTTGACAAGGGTCATCGCGTAGCAACAAAACGCAAAACAGTAGCAAGGACAGGGTCAGCAGCTGTGGCTGTAGCTACACGACGAAAATCAATCGGAAACGATTCGACCACGTCATCGGTTTCCGAATCAATGAACATGCAAGCAAGTTCGGAAGAATCGAATGCTTTATCCTCAGCAACAGGCAAACGGGACAACGCATCAGCGTTTCCGTGCTTAGCAGTGGACCGATACAAGATATCGTAGCGGTACTGCGAGAGAAAAAGTGACCAGCGAATGAATTTCTGCGCTGTACGTGGAGGTACAGGCTTGCTCGGATGAAAAAGCGATGTCAACGGTTTGTGGTCTGTGATGATGGTAAAGTGACGACCATACAAGAAGTCATGGAACTTGGTAACACCAAACACGAGAGCGAAAGCTGCTTTCTCTATTTGTGAATAATTTCTTTGCGCAGATGAGAGCAATTTTGACGCAAAGGCAATAGGGCGATCATGCGAGCCATCCTTGTGCGCAAGCACAGCACCGATCCCGAATTCCGAAGCATCTACCATCAACAAAAGGGGTTTTCGGGGATCGAATGGCGTAAGGCAAGTATTTGAAAGTAACGCCGATTTCAACTGGCGAAAGGCGCGTTCGCATTCCGTCGTCCAGACGAACGGAACACCTTTACGGCGTAAGCGATGAAGCGGAGCTGAAATGGAAGAAGCATTGCGCAGAAATTTATGATAATAATTTATTTTACCCAGCACACTCTGTAGCTGTTTTAAATTCTGCGGAGCAGGTAAATCCTGTATGGCACGGAGGTGCTCTGGACTCGGATGTATACCTTGGGCATTTATGACATGCCCCAGGTAGGGTAAGTCCCGAGCAAAAAACACACATTTGTCCTTCCTCAAGCGAAGACCATTCTGACGCAATACCTGAAATAATGTTCGGAGATTTTGCAAATGTTCGGCTTCTGTCGTTCCTGAGATCACAATATCGTCCAGATAGTTCGCTGCAGTAGGGACCGACGCACACACAGTTTGTAAATATTGCTGAAACAAAGCAGGGGCGGATGCACACCCGAATGGCAGTCTTTTGAAGCGATACAAGCCAAGATGCGTGTTAACCACCAAGACGCGCTGGGATTCTTCGTCCACAGGTATTTGCAAGTACGCATCTGCGAGGTCCAATTTGGAAAAATATTTTCCCGGGCACAGTTTGTCAAAAAGATCTTCCGGGCGGGGCAAAGGAAAAGTAGCAGTCACAAGTTGTGGATTCACAGTGGCCTTGAAGTTCACACAAAGTCTCAATTTTCCGGAAGGTTTTGGCAAAATTACTAAGGGTGAGGCCCAGAGAGAAGCCTGCACACGGTCAATTACACCTTGAGATTCTAAATCGTGCAATGTTCTTGCGACCTCATCACGCAATGCGTGGGGAACATTGCGTGCTCTGAAAAATTTCGGTTGCGCGTTGTCTTTCAGTTCCAAATGTGCTGCATAGTTCTTAGCGCAACCAAGGCCCGGTGCAAAAATGTCTGCAAATTCTTCACAAAGACTAGAAACACTGGCGGAAGGCACAGTCTGATTCACTGATAGGACCTGATTTACTATAGACAAATTAAACAATTGAAACAAATCTAAACCAAACAAGTTCACTGCAGTAGAAGAACGAAGAACGTAAAATGACACAAGTTTTGTTTGTCCCTTGTATGTCGCAATAAGGCTGCACTGTCCTAATACAGGGATCTGCTGTCCTGAGTAACTAGTTAACATTTGCGGCACGCAATGGCGGTTTGCCCAGTTGTTTGTACGTGTCGTGATTGATCAATGAAACTGCAGCTCCGGTATCGAGCTGGAAAGGGATCACTTTGCCTGCAAAGTCTAAGTCCACAAAAAGTTTATTGTCCTGCTGACGACAAGAGCGACTGTCACGTGCAATTTGAACTGATACAGGTACAGAAGCACTTGCGACTTTACGGGAATTCCGGCGACGTCGACGCACTCTGTTTGTGGGACAAACACAGTCACTGATAGCTAAAGTGTCACTGGACGGGTGGGAATGAACTACATTAATGTCCATGGGCGAAGGTCCACGAGCCTGATTGTCCTGGGTTCGATTCCGGCGCGAAGCAAAGGGCCTGGAATTTGTGTGATTGTCTGATCTTAACTTTTTCTGGCAAACACTTTGTACATGGCCTTTCTTTTGACAGTAATAGCAAATAGCTTGGCGTGACGGGCAATTTTCACGCGAATGTCTAGTTGCACACCGCGGGCATGATTTCACTGCAGTTGCTTGCTTACGCGGCGCACGTGTGTGCAAGCTAGGCTGCCGCTGCTGTGCGGACGGGCGCGAGGGCCGTTTAGCGTCCCGTGCAGCGCGGCCGGCGGGCCGGTTAATGTGACACACGGCTGGCGAAGTTTCAAATGATTCCTGAGCAAAGTCAAGTGTGTCTTGCCTGTCCAATATGTCTATCACTTGTTGAAGGGAGGGATTAACTAGTTTCAAAATCTGTTCCCTTATGCGAACATCAGAAACGTTCTGGGCAATTGCATCACGCACCATAGTATCGGAATATTGGAGGCCACATTCACAGGCAAACGCGCAGTCTCTAGTAAGTCCTTGCAAAGTTGCTACCCACTCCCTATTAGTCTGACCGGCCGTACGTTTTGTACGAAAGAACGTATACCGTTTTGCAACTACATTAACTGTTTCTTTGAAATAGGCATCTAAAGCAGACAAAATTTCTTCGTAGGACAGAGTTGCTACGTCGCGTCGGGGAAACAATTGCACTATCACACGGTAGGTAGACACACCGACACAAGAAAGCAAAAACGGCTGCCGCTCTTTACCTTGAATTCTGTAGGCTGCGAGATGAAACTGGAACTGGCTGGCCCACTCAGTCCAGGTTTCGCACGTGGCCTCAAAGGGCCTAAATGGCGGTGCGACAGCGTTGTGTGGCTGCGGTAGCGATGAAGCGGCGGCTGCCGCATCGGTTTGCAGCGCACGTTGACCCTGGACGAGCTGTCCAAGGGCTTCCAATAATGCCTGCGTCTGCTGATTCTGCAAGCGAAAAAATTCGGACAGTACATCTGGAGATTGTGGCGAAGCCATGACACAAGCAAATCAGAGCAAAGTATAATCAAGGAATGCAACGTGGGCGCGGCACCACTCCTCGGCGCCAAATAATGTTGTGTCTAGCTCATAAAGCATAGACACAATGAGGTAGCTAGGTGCACGCTAAACTAACGCAGACGGGCTTGAAGTTCTGGAACATGAGACTTATTAATGAATAAGAAGAAAAGTACGTAGATGTTACTTAACTTTTATTCTCTTGTTGGAATACATCTCTTGAATAGTAGTAAGCTATAAGCACTGATACAAATGGCGCCTTGCTAGGTAGTAGCTATGGACTAAGCTGAAGGCTATTCTATCTGTCTCTCGGCAAATGAGAGGAAGACTTGGTAGGTCTAGTCGCAAGCAATGTCGTCCGTACAACTGGGGCGAGGTCTAGTCCGTGTCTTGTGACCTGCCATGTGGTGGCGCTAGGTTTGCGATTACACAGTGGCGACACGCGGGTCCGACATGTACTACAGGACCGCGGCCGATTTAAGTTACCACCTAGCAAGTGTGGTGTCTAGCGGTGACACCACACTTTTCATATTTTCAGAGGTAGTAGTAAGGACTAAAGCAAGAAAAAGTGTCGAGTAAATATGGACACTAAAGAGGCCACCTTATGACCTATGAGCACTCGTTCATCTTCGCAATTTGTGAAAAACTTATGAAGAAGTGTTCATAGTTCTTAACGTGTGCATTCTAGAGCCTACGTATGCAAGTCTTTTTTTTCTAATTTTGGTTCATATTACCTCCTCCAAAAGTAGGGAAAACAAAGTGTTTGAAGACGGAGAGATTTTTTTTTAACAGTATCGAAGACGAAGATGTGCTCATGGCTCTTAATGTATTCATTTTCGTGCCTATGTTTATTGGACCTTTATGCTTCGAATGATTTATGCTCTGATGATCATTAATACTGACCATTCTTCCTTGGACACCCTGCAAATGTGATCAGCAATGATGACAATTCACAAAAAAAAGGCATTTTGAGGTAAGTTCTATGGGACTAAACAGCTGAGGTAATCGGTGCTTAGGCTTACACACTACTTAATCTAACTTACGTTAAGGACAACACATACAGCCATGCCCACAGGAGGACTCAAAACCTCCGACGGGAGCAGTCGCGCCACAACGCAAAAATGTGTGTTAATTCCTAAGGGACCAAACTGCTGAGCTCATCGGTCCCTACACTTACGCACTACTTAAACTAACTTAACGCTAAGGACAGCACTCACACCCATGCCCGAGGGAGGATTCGAACCTCCGGCCGGAGTCGGACAACGCACCTCAAATGGAGATGGACAGAGCAATTACGCTTTAGTTTAGCCGGTGACCACTTGTCTAGTACGATATTTTATTTCATAATGGGATGTACGTAAATATAGCAATCCCAGTTCTATAAAAACAGTAGTTCAATGAATGATTTTGTTGGGAAATGGTGTTGACTTTTTATCAAATTCCGTGAAATGAATAATAGCCAGCTTGTACAAAACTGTCTCACGGACTTCATTTGCGTTCTTTTTGATTGCAGTCGTCGTGTTAAGTTGTGATGGCTCGTTCACTGACACGCATTTATCTGACGCTCCGTACCAGCCATTCTTTGATAATAGGAAGCCGAGTGACCAATGTGCGATCGTCGTTATGAACGTTTATTAGATGACCGAGCAGTGAAGTAAAGAGGGGAGAAGGCAGTTTATCGTGGTACAGGAGCTGAAAGTGACCGGAATCAGTCAGTTTTGTGCTTGTTTTGGCCGTCCAAGGGTGGGTTGGCGAGAGTGGATTGCGACGAGAAGATACCACGAAAGCAGTGGGTACTCTGGACATGGGAAGAAGCTTGGAGCTCTACATGGAGTGTCGGAAAGTTGGCAGACGCTGTCAGTGTAATTCCAAAGCTCAGTGCTGAGTGGAACTCGTTATAGGGTACTTAATTCACGGGCGGCAGCAACGAAATTTTTTCGGTAAAGAACTGGAGAATCCGCAGATTTCTGTTACTGTGACTAGTTTCCAGGAGAACCTATGAGTTACTAAGAGTTTACTGAGACTTAGCAAAGTTATAGAAACTATTTGAATAGTGCGAGACCACGAATTTTCGGGCAGTAACTCTGAACTTAAATTTAATAAATGAACTTCAGTTTTATTGACGCGTCCTTATTATTGGTTGGTAGTCCCTTTCTTTAAGGTGTTTTCAGTTAATTTTGTTGTTTCTTCAATATAATGCAATCTTTAATATTTTTGTGGCAGATGCAAGTGATTTGGACATTTGTTTATTTAATGCCGTTATCTGTTGTGCGTTTTTTGGCTTTGAAATCACTGTAGTCCGCAGGCCATTTAAATAGATGCTGGGTCTTCGAGAAATGATAAGTGACGACGGCGTGTATTAGCGACAGTTACTTGATTACCATTGCCTCACAGAGTCAATATTTTATAGTGAGGCTGCCGACCCAGTTATTTATAGTTATCAGTGTTGGGAAAATTAACATTAATAGCAACCTGAAGCGATCAATTTCATTTAAGTAGCTAAGTGAAGATGTGGTAATCCACATTTGGTGACCCTGGCCGACTGTTAGGTTCACTGGGAAAGATAACGGAAATACACTCCTGGAAATGGAAAAAAGAACACATTGACACCGGTGTGTCAGACCCACCATACTTGCTCCGGACACTGCGAGAGGGCTGTACAAGCAATGATCACACACACGGCACAGCGGACACACCAGGAACCGCGGTGTTGGCCGTCGAATGGCGCTAGCTGCGCAGCATTTGTGCACCGCCGCCGTTAGTGTCAGCCAGTTTGCCGTGGCATACGGAGCTCCATCGCAGTCTTTAACACTGGTAGCATGCCGCGACAGCGTGGACGTGAGCCGTATGTGCAGTTGACGGACTTTGAGCGAGGGCGTATAGTGGGCATGCGGGAGGCCGGGTGGACGTACCGCCGAATTGCTCAACACGTGGGGCGTGAGGTCTCCACAGTACATCGATGTTGTCGCCAGTGGTCGGCGGAAGGTGCACGTGCCCGTCGACCTGGGACCGGACCGCAGCGACGCACGGATGCACGCCAAGACCGTAGGATCCTACGCAGTGCCGTAGGGGACCGCACCGCCACTTCCCAGCAAATTAGGGACACTGTTGCTCCTGGGGTATCGTCGAGGACCATTCGCAACCGTCTCCATGAAGCTGGGCTACGGTCCCGCACACCGTTAGGCCGTCTTCCGCTCACGCCCCAACATCGTGCAGCCCGCCTCCAGTGGTGTCGCGACAGGCGTGATTGGAGGGACGAATGGAGACGTGTCGTCTTCAGCGATGAGAGTCGCTTCTGCCTTGGTGCCAATGATGGTCGTATGCGTGTTTGGCGCCGTGCAGGTGAGCGCCACAATCAGGACTGCATACGACCGAGGCACACAGGGCCAACACCCGGCATCATGGTGTGGGGAGCGATCTCCTACACTGGCCGTACACCACTGGTGATCGTCGAGGGGACACTGAATAGTGCACGGTACATCCAAACCGTCATCGAACCCATAGTTCTACCATTCCTAGACCGGCAAGGGAACTTGCTGTTCCAACAGGACAATGCACGTCCGCATGTATCCCGTGCCACCCAACGTGCTCTAGAAGGTGTAAGTCAACTACCCTGGCCAGCAAGATCTCCGGATCTGTCCCCCATTGAGCATGTTTGGGACTGGATGAAGCGTCGTCTCACGCGGTCTGCACGTCCAGCACGAACGCTGGTCCAACTGAGGCGCCAGGTGGAAATGGCATGGCAAGCCGTTCCACAGGACTACATCCAGCATCTCTACGATCGTCTCCATGGGAGAATAGCAGCCTGCATTGCTGCGAAAGGTGGATATACACTGTACTAGTGCCGACATTGTGCATGCTCTGTTGCCTGTGTCTATGTGCCTGTGGTTCTGTCAGTGTGATCATGTGATGTATCTGACCCCAGGAATGTGTCAATAAAGTTTCCCCTTCCTGGGACAATGAATTCACGGTGTTCTTATTTCAATTTCCAGGAGTGTATTTAAAGATTTACTAGATGGTCGCAGAAGTGGATAAGTCAAAGGGTGGAAAGAGGAAGAAACTGATAAATAGGAAATCAGTTATTTACGAAACAAGTAAGCTGAAAAAATTAGTTCAAAAAAATGTTCAAATGTGTGTGAAATCTTATGGCACTTAACTGCTAAGGTCATCAGTCCCTAAGCGTACACACTATTTAACCTAAATTATCCTAAGGACAAACTCACACACCCATGCCCGAGGGAGGACTCGAAACTCCGCCCGGACCAGCCGCACAGTCCGTGACTGCAGTGCCTAAGACCGCTCGGCTAATCCCGCGCGGCTAGAATATGGCAAGCATGCGGTACTCTGACAAAAGGGGAGTTGAGAGGTGAGCTCTGCATCGCCTCTTATAAGTGTTGTGGGCAAACGTATTACAACGCCTATGTCTCGCGAAGTGGCTGCAATACGAAAATTAGAGGCTATTGCGAAGGCTTTTACTGAGAGACGCTCAGCAGCAGAAGTACCTTCTTTTGTTTTCTACGTCTATAGATACGCTTCGCAAGCCATCGTACGGTACGTGGCAGAGGATACCCTGTGCCACCACTAGTAGCTTCCTTTCGTATTCCACATGCTAATAGAGTGAGGGGAAAAATACTATCTATGCGCCTATGTGAGCGTTAATTTCTTCAGCAATATAATGCTTCTGCAGTCAGCTTCAAACGTCGGTTTTCTAAATTTTATGAATAGTGTTCCCCAAAAAGAAAATAATCTTCCCTTCAGGGATTCCTATTGGAGTTAGTTAGCGAGCGTAATCTTACAGGAGGATGTAATTACTCACCATGCAAAGTGGATCTCACGATCAGTTTAATTAATTAGTCAATCAATTTGATATCAATCATGTGACACTGGGCAGGTTGAAGCGAGGGCGAGAGTACCATGGATGTGATTCGCCGGTTCGAACAGTAATCAGGAGTTTTTTTCGTTGTGGCGAGATCTTTTAACGAAATTTCAACCCCCCCCCCTCCCCCTTATAGACGAAGACATGGCCATCGCACTAAAATCAGCTATTTTAAAGCATTTTTTAAGTGACTGGTAGTATTAACCTGAGACAGCAAAATAATAAGACCAACTATATTACCAAATTTGGAAAGCGACATTATAAGTCCTCTGTGGTGCTATTTAACTACCTTAAGAGAGTTTGAACGTGGGGAGACATCCTGTAAGAGAGGTACTACATGCGATAGTCAGGAATGAGGTTCCCATTGTAGTTCTATGATGCAGGACGTAACAGATATTAAGTTGACATGTACGGATTTTTTTACCACATGAGAGGACAGTTTGAGGAAATATAGCCTACACCACACCGTTGTACAGGATTGTCATACTAAGAACGATACTTTAGCGATGTGAAAACGAGCGTATTATCCGATTTCTTCCAGTTTAGAAAATGACATGCATAGTAGGAAGAATCTACGTTGCGTGTGAGAAATTCGAGGTGTATGGACAACATCCCTATCTCGGACTGGGGAAAGTGGATTTTTTAAACTGGGGAGAGTCTATGTCAGGGATGGAATTGCAGTCAGAATACTGTGCTCCATTCACACCTGCTTGTCTCGCAGTGTGCTAGGAGTCAGAGAGGCCATCTGCGGTCAGTGGCTGACTGGAAGCTGCAGCTTAGCCTATGACGACTGGCCTGGTACAAACAAAGTTTCTAGATCGGCGGCTCTTCGGATACACAGTACGCTGGCTAGTTTATGCTGGACTAGACAGGAGGTGGCTGACCAATTTCTTTCTTCTTGATACGCAGTTTTCAAGTAAGATAATGAGCACTACACTCATAAAAAATATCGTTCGATATATTTCCCCCGTATATGTTAACTAGAATATGACTTGCATCTCGTAAATTGGTATAAATGTGATCCCCAATACTGCTGCTACAGGACTCATGTATTAGGGGTAGGGATTTATAGTGGCATTGATACTCATTTTCCATTCATTTATGTCCGAATTTTAAGTAATCACCGAATCAACCTTTTATATTTTAACTAATGCAACTGATCTTTTGTCTTTTTATTCTTTATAACGTTTGTTTTTGCCAAACGCCATGTTCAGTTTTTGTATTTTCTTTTTTAAATTTTCCTCTCATTTCGCTGAAGAGCGGCAAATTTTGTCCGCTGAGAGCCCACCCCCTTGCCTATCTGGGGCAGGAGGATGAAATAACGAAGATAGAAAATAGTAGCACTGAGACAGTGGGTTGCTGTGCTAAAATCATTACCCATCCTTAAGTTCCTTGCTGCAGCTATTCACATGTGGATTGGTAGGAGGTTACATCCATGCATGTCCGTGATAGTGTGCCGTCTCATTATAACACATCCTTCCCAAATCCTTCCCACATAGGTCTACTGGCTAGACTATCTGGAGCAACTCTCTAGTGTGAGACTAATAGCGAAAATGTCCTCTCTACATCCAGCAGTCATTGATGAGACTGGCTACAGCTACTTTTAACTGCTGGATCAAAGGCAACTACCACTCCCCAAATCCCATACTTCACAGCCAGAGGAAAATATTTTTGTTTTTCCCTGCTGATTTTTGAACTTCTCACCAACTGAATGATGGGGAGTTCGACTGCACCAGTACTTTGGGTCGGCATCTTGGATTTTGACATCATAGTTATACTGTACCTGTACTCTAAAGATGATGAAATAAAGAGAATACCCTACATCTTTCCACATCAATGACACAAAATAAATGCTTTTATAAATAAAGAATATTTTATTACTATAATCATTATTTACTCTGCTATGCCATGTAATTAGCATTTGAAATTACCACTGAAATTTGATTTACCACAAAAAGTTGAACTTTGTGCCGATTTAGAATTTCCTGACGTTTTTCCAGGTGGAGGATGGTAGGGTACTGTGGAAGTGATGGGGAAGGTTGGGGTTTTCCAGAGGGAGAAGGGGAAGGGACGATCCAATTGACTGGGTATTTCCCTGAGGGGGAGGGGGTACTTAATTGATCAATTTAGCGAATTAGATTATTAATTTGATATTAAAAATGTACTCGTATTGCGAAGGGTACTGCAAATGGCTGGGGATTTCCCAGGAGGGGAAAAGTGGCTCAGAAATGAACTGGGGATTGGTGACATAAAAAGTGTCCCGGGATGTGCATCCATTTTCACAGAGGGATGGAAGAGGAGGAGGAGGAGGAGGAGGAGGACGAGGAGCAGGAGGAGGTGGTGGTGATGGTTTGGGGTTTTCCTCAGAAGGATGGATTATCCCCCAGCGGGTCATAAATCAACCCCAGAGGGTCATTAATCACTTAGCAGAGCAAATAGTCAAGATCATAAATCAATCAGGTGTCACAATTTATTAATTACCATACCAATTTGATACTCAAAGTGCACCAAAACTCTCTTTGCCCCTCTACTACTGGCCATGAACGTAGTTTCGTATCTGTACACACTATCAGCATGAATGTATGTGATTACAGTTGTAATTCTCTGTGACATGTAACATGGCTACCAGGGTGCATTAGTGTTGTTCATATTTAATGTCTGAAGCGGCCTGGTAGGGTATATAACGATGTGAACAGAGTCAGATGTTGAGTGTTGCTGTAAGGGACACACAGCTGCCACATTCTCGTGTGACAGCGTTACCACAAGCTGAGAGTGTTTGACTGGGGTCTTCATTTTTCCAGGTGGAAGGAATGGGGATCTGTATTTGTGGAGCACTCGGATGTTGGACTGCTTGGGGACATGAGTTCACACATACTCGCCACCAAGGTTCCTGTCTGATCGTCAAGCAAGAGCATCGTTGCATTAAGCCCTAGCACATCATGAGCCTTTCACATTTGCGCCTGCCATCCGAGAACAAGTAATGGGTTCCACGTAACATTTTGTGTCATCCCACGCCATTGGTCGAAGACTAGCAGCAGCCTACGGAAATAACCTTGAAGTTTTCCATTGAACTGCTGTCTGCAAGGAAGTTGAATCCAGTGGCAGATCTGGTTCAATACTCGTATTTTTTCGAATAAATAGTGCGGGACGGTGTCAAATGCCTTCCTGAAGTCTAGGAAGACGTCATTAACATGAGCGGTGATATCTACAAAACTGTGGATCTCATGGAGAATCAGAGCGAGCTGAGTTTCATAAGATCTCTGTTTGCATAATCCATGTCGATTTTTATGGAGGAGATTTTAGTTCTCCGAAAACATCATAATACTTGAGCATAAAACATTTTCCGTAATTCAACAGATTAATGTCAGCGATATAGGCCTATCATTGCATGCCTTTGTCTTATGATCCTGTTTACAAACGGGAATGACCTGAGCTTTTTTCCAGTCGCTAGCCCTGTGATGCATGAATTATTAACAAGTGAGAAAAAAAATTTTGAAATGAAGTTTATATATCAAAGGACAATGCCTATTATCACAAAATACAAAATTTTATTCAAATTGCTAAAAAATTACATATATGTCCACTGGAGTGGACACTATGCACTTAAGAACCCACATCCCCACCCAAAGTCTTCGTCTCTTAACTATTTCTTTCTGTATGGAAACTCTCAAAGCAAATTGAACATAGGTGTTCCTTACATTTAGTGCAAACGCACCTAGTTTTCTTTTGCACAATTGATCATTATAATTGTTTGCATTTTTTATGTCCAAAAGTTTCGGCCAATGATTCATTGATGGAATCTCACCTCATCAACTGTTTTCCAAACTGGTTTCTTTTTCTGGGTTCTTGGAGTACAAAAATGGTTCAAAGGGCTCTGAGCACTATGGGACTTAACATCTTAGGTGATCAGTCCCCTAGAACTTAGAACTACTTAAACCTAACTAACATAAGGACATCACACACATCCATGCCCGAGGCAGGATTCGAAACTGCGACCGTAGCAGTCCCGCGGTTCCGGACTGCAGCGCCTAGAACCGCACGGCCACCGCGGCCGGCTTGGAGTACAAACAGGTCTTCGTCTCCTTCCTGGTGACTGTTCGTTTGTTTTCAGGCTTGTGAGGGATCGTGCTACCGATGCCTTGAAATCAAGGAGATAGATGTCATTTCTTGCCTACCTATATCGCAACCAAGCCTTCACAATAGTCACATCAATAAAATGAGAAACGACAGTCAGGTACGACCGCCTGTTTAGTCGATGATGTGGATATAATGCTAGGCACTGGTCCATGATGCCTAGACCACCCATATGATGATTGTAACAGTGACGCTGAATGGTTGAGGTATACTGATGGTCTTGGTCTCCTTCTTGTTCTACATCTTGTTACAGCGCTGAACTTGTGATGTAGACTGTGCATCAGCACAGGTAGAAGCAATATGCACACATTTTGTAGTGGTTATACCCTCTTTACACATGACAGATGCACAGTCCCTTAATGCAACCTTTTTCATGTCTTTTTATGAAGGAACTGAAGATTTCGAAAGCGGTTTACTCGGCATGTCTCGTTGCCCCAAATGTCATTTTTGAGCTCCTTGAGTAGTGAGACACTTGTAAATAAGTTGTCAAAAATACTTGGTGGTTCCTGTGCTTTATATCATCACAAAGTCGTAGAACCACATCAGCACAAGCTCCAAACTCACTAACAGGCTGCCTCCCACTTCAAAACAGTAGACATAACCAGAAGAACCAGCTGTCACCCAGACTTTCAATCTCCATTTCTTTGGTTTGTTAGCAACATACTGTTTGATATTGCTAAAACCCTTGAAAGGTATGATCTGCTCATAAATACACTGATGCTTCTCACCTTCTGCGACACGAAGAAAGTTTTTTGCAGACACACAGAAATGGACGGGTTTTGTACACACGATTGTGTTGCTTTGATCCACTGCACTATTATTCACAAAATGAAGAAAATGCACTATGTTATCATACCGATTGATTGGTAAAGATTTGGCTACTAAATCCACCCTTGAATGATCGGGTATGAAGGTACTTGATATATTTCATCACTATGTTCATACCTAGAAATGTTTTCAGTTCAGGAACTGTCAGTACAAGATTCAGTTTGCCGTTGTGGAGAGCTTACAGATTAGTTTGAAACACAATGTGTTCCAACATTTCGTCAGAAATTTATTTCTGTGAAGAAATCAGTAGGAGTCTTTGAAGTTATATTTATTTTTTCCACACCTGTAAATTTTTGTAGTGGTACAGAATAACTGTCGATCTGCTGCCACTTGTAGTTTGAAAGCCGTGTTCTTTTCACTGGTTGGGAACTTGTAGCATCACACGGAATTTAACTCTCGCTATCCCCAGAATCAGAACCATTGTCGTCAGAGCTTAACTTGTTTCCACAATGACGTTTATCGATGATTGCGGTTCCCCGACTTCGTCGTCAGTTTCATCTGTCAGGGTTCACTCTGAATCAGATGGCAGCTCTTCGATTGCCTCCTGAAAATCTAAATTTTGTGACTAATTATAGTACTTTGTGTGCCATAAATTATAAGATCCATGCCAAACTAAGAAACTATACTAAAAACTGTAAAATAAGAAACAAACTGAATGTCTCAGTGAGCTGAGCCACTACGTCACGTTGTAACACAGCTCACGACCAATGCCATTACTGCATGATGTCTACTGCAGTGGACAGATACTTCTTGCTTCTTAGATTATTTAGAATTGGAGCAGTATCTATCTAGATTCATTAAGAATATTCTTATCCTGCATCTCGAACGCCCATAGACCGCTTTCGCTGAATTAGTATACGCTGGAGCACAGCCATGCTTCGAGACGCCATCTTGATCACTTGCGATGTTTATACGCAAACAGACGCTCTAATAGTTCCACTACTGCCCTACAGATGGCAGCACCAGTTGGAGAGTGTCCACTAGAGTGGACTGCATGCATTGGAGACTTAAAAACACGGTCAAAGTGAAGGTCAAAGTGAAGGTAAAAGTGACCAATAACAGCCGACCACTATGGTGGACACTATGCGCCACAGACCTAGGTACTCTTCTTTGCTCCAGGGACCTACGATAAACTGGTGCTAGTAGATTAGCACTTTACTGGGCATAATAGTTGTAAAATCTTACAAGTATCTCATCTGGTTCTGATGCTTCCACTACTAAACGATTTGTAGATGCTTTTCTATTTCACGATTACATATCTAAATATTTGTCATTTCGATGTTTGTTCGATGACTGAAAGGAGGGACCGTATTTCAGGTGATGACGATGCGCTTACTGACTATGTGTGAGACCAAAACCTCTTAGGGTTTTTTAGCCAGATCGACTGACAAAATTTTACTTGCAGTCACTGAACGCTTCTCACGTTATCCTATCTGCCATTTATTTTCGCTTCTTTCAGCATTTGTTTGTCAGGCAGGCTTTAACTTTGAATCTGTAATAAATCTCTCTTTGTTTACATAGCAGCTTTCTAACACGGTTATTAAATTACAGTGGGTCTTTCCCTTTCTGCTCTTAAATTCTCTTAACAAACGTTTCCTACTCCCTGCCTGATGAGTATGTTCTTTTCTCTCTTTATCCAATTTAACTTGAGCCTAATTAAAATTAAGTACACAGTAATATTCTTTTCGTAACATAACTGCGCATTTAATTTTAATAATTTTAAGTAAATATAATAACTTTTTGTCTCGTCTGAAATTATCTTGCTGTAATGAAACGAAAGGACTCACATCTGCAAACGAATTGCCGCAACGTAGGTCACTCACTTCTCCTTGACCAGGATGGAGTAACTGGAAAGAGTCCACATCAGAAGTTTGTCCTACGTTATTTCATATACAGACAGTTAAATTTTAGGAGAAATTATATTATGTCTTCAATATGCCTTTGTCTGGTGCATGCAGGGAAGCAAAGGTTTTTCGAGGCGTGAGCAGCCGAACAATGTATACAAGTTGCGGACTCGATTTGTGATGGCAACAATGTCATGTGAAGGCAAGCAAAACGTTTTTCAAAACTTATTTTTTATGCAAAAGCTCATTTTTATCTTAACTATGCATCCAAGTTGCTGACAAGGATGATATACAGAACAATGGAAAAAAATTGAAGATATGTTAGGGGACGATCAGTTTGGCTTTAGGAAAGGTAAAGGCAGCAGAGAGGCAATTCTGACGTTGCGGTTGATAATAGAAACAAGGTTAAAGAAAAATCAAGACACGTTCATAGGATTTGACGACCTGGATAAAGCGTTCGACAATGTAAAATGGTACAAGACGTTCGAAATTCTGAGAAAAATAGGGGTAAGTTACAGGGAAAGACGGGTAATACACAAAATGCACAAGAGACAAGAGGGAGTAATAAGAGTGGACACCGAAGAACGAATAGCTAGGATTAAAAAGGGTAAGAGACAGGGATGCAGTCTTTCGTACCTACTGTCCAAACTGTACATCGAAGAAGCAAATCAAAGAAAGGTTCAAGACTGGGATTAAAATTCAAGGATAAACGATATCAAAGATACGATTCGATGACGACATTGCTATCCTCGATGAAAGTGAAGAGAATTACATGATATGCTGAATGGAATGAACAGCCTAATGATCTCAGAATGTGGACTGAGAGTAAATCGAAGGAAGACGAAAGTAATGGGAAGTAGCAGAAATGAGAATAGCGAGAAACTTAACATCAGGATTGATGGTCATGAAGTAGATGAAGTTAAGGAATTCTACTACTTAGGCAGCAAAATAACCAATGACGAACTGAGCAAAGAGGCCACCAAAATCAAACTGGCAAAGATAAATCTACTAGTATCAAGCATAGGCCTTAATTTGAGGAAGAAATTTCTGGGAATGTACTTTTGGAGCACAGCATTATACGGTAGTGAAATATAGACTGTGAGAAAACCGGACCAGGACAGAATCGAAGCACTTGAGATGTGGTGCTACAGACGAATGTTGAAAATTAGGGTGACTGATAAGGTAAGGAATGAGGAGGTTCTGCGCAGAATCAGAGAGGAAAGTAATATGTGGAAAACACTGACAAGGAGAAGGGACAGGATGATAGGACATCTGTTAAGACCTCAGGTAATGACTTCCATGGTACTAGAGGAAGCTTTAGAGGGTAAAAACTGTGGAGGAAGACAGAAATTGGAACACATCCAACAAATAATTGAAGATGTAGCTTGCAAGTGCTGCTCTGAGATGAAGAGGTTGGCACCTGAGTGGAATTCGTGGCGGGCCTCATCAAAACCTTTTAGAGGACTGAGGACTAAAAAAAAAGAGTTTATTTAGAGTCTAACTCTTTCTTTATCCGTTAGTTGTAGTGTATTGATATCATAAATGATGAATTGCTGTTATTCATGCTAACAGATATCGGATATTGATAAGAATCGCAATGCTGGGTTCCGAAGACCTCGTAATTTAGCAGCGAATCCGATTAAAATTTTCCCGGTCGCCTGTAATCTAGAAACATGATTTCACTATCAAACAATCGACGGAGTTTCTGTATAGGCGCAAGTTCTGCGACGAGATTTGGATAATCTTTACGGCAGGGCAGGATTTCATAAATCATAAAACGGGACAATAATATTTGAAAAAGGATAAATGACCGTGGGTTCAGATTCGGCTGTTGGATCATCCAGCAAGCATCGTTCCGAAAATTCTTGGATGTAGCCAAAAAAGCAAATCCGTCACTATTCAAAGAAATAAACGGTTATATACCTTTGTCACCAAGAAAACGTTATCGTGTGCCCTTTACATGACCATGAAGATGAGATACGAGGTCTGTTGAAAAATTCCGGAATTTTGTGCACAAAATTCTTCTACGCTTACCTGTTACTTGTTGCACGTCGTTTCCTTCGAAATACTCTTCTCCACAGTCGATACACGTTTCCAAACACCGTTTCTACTTCAAAGTAGTCTTGGTACGCCCATTGTTGGATCGCAAGAAAAGCCGTTTGCAAATTTTCTTGTATCTTGTGTATCGTTGGAGATCTTAGGAAATAAAATAAAGTAAATATATCTGTCACACAGTAATAGCATTTTGAGTAATAAGTGAAATAGCTAATTTAAGCTTACTTTTAATTAGGCTCAGGGTTCAATATATAAAAACAATATCTCAAAGTTAATGCATTAATACAGTTAATAAAGTTAATACAGTATGCCTAATACTTTCAGTCAAAAAGCATGTAAATAGCGGGTTTTAATGGGGTATTACACCCTAAAAATATTTATTTGAAAATAACTATAGTAATATAGTAATACAGTACTAAACGAGCACTAATATTTCGAAACTGAAAATTTAACATTATGTATGTATTTAATTCTCTATTTTATAAAGATTTTTAATATTGCTCTAAATACCATTATTAGGGCTAGAGTGTCTTTACAAAGGTGCAAATGTCGACCGTCTGGATTACGGAATATGAAGGCGTTGATGACTGGTCGGATATCCAATTCATTCAAAACATCTCGGTGGACACGAAGAACAGCCAAGTTGTTCAATCGCTTCTGTCCCATTGTTGATCGGAGATATGACTTCACACGTCTAAGGGCGCTAAATGGCCGTTCTGATGTTGCTGTCGTCATTGGAACTACTTGGAGAAGCTTAATCCACTTCACTACTTCACATAACATTTCTCCAACTGCAGGCTCTTGTGTAATGTACTTTCTTACGTCACGCATGTTTTCTAAGACCAGCTGTTTTTTATTAGCGATATCGTGTAACATATTCAAGTGTAAGCGCAGTCTCTCAGTGTCTAGGTCATTATTGAAAAACTCAGTTGATTTTTTCAAATTTGTTTCGCCTCTGTTTACTAAAAGCAAGCGCTCTTGTTCAACTCCAATGACCTGTGTGAGTCGAGTTAAAGCAAACTGCTCAGTAATGCAAGATTGCACCGTTTCACAAACTTCAATGTAAATAGCCCTGTAGTATTCCTTTTGGGTTTTGAAAGTGTGCGGTGAGCTGGCTTCGTTGTTTTCATACTTTTTTGGTATACTTCGATTCCGAGGAAGCGAAGGATCATCAACTTGTGAAGGTTTTTCTTTTAAACACAATTCCCAAACGTGTTCAAAACTATCACGCCTTCCATTCAATACACAAATCAACACCTCACATATTTTTTCCAGATCAGCAACGTTTAGATGGGGGCATTGAATTTTTCCATTGAAGTCCTCTACTGGGTTCACTGCATGGCAATAAAGACGTAAAAAAAAGTCTTGACTTGTAACGTTGACTCAAGGTAGCCTGTACATTTGTAACCTGCCTCTGTTTTGTCCTCTGCAGAAAATGTTTCAAAAAACTCTAGAAGTTCTTCAAAGTTTTGCAGTATTCTCAGGATACTAGAAGCTCACATAGTCCATCGAATCGGGCAATGAGGTCGTAGACAAGCTTTGTCGTTGGCGCTTTCACAGTGTATGCTTCTGAAAAGTCTCATGCTTTTGTTGGTTTCCGTTAGGGTGTTTATTAAGTCCTTGGCTAAAGCCATAATATCCCTCATAGACGTAAGATGGGGAGACTGTCTATGACTGCCAAGTCTAAACTGTGAGCAGTGCAGTACACATAACCTGTTTTTGGTTGTATATCCAAAACTAACTTTTTTTAGTCCTTTGAACTTACCTCTCATATTTGAGACATCATCATAGCACTGTCCTTGACAAATCAAGACAAGCAAAAACGTCTTTTAAAATACTAAACAGAGTTCGTGATTCAGTGTTGGAGGTCCCGTATAAGCGAATAAAGTCTTCATTGATGAGTAAGGAATCATCGATAGTACGAATGCAAAATGACACTTGTTCGTGAATCGAAGAATCACTTGTTTCGTCAACCATAATAGAAAAGTGTTCAGTTTTGTTGATTGAAGCCAATACCTTTCTCAACACAGACTTTCCAATCTTTAAACTCAGATATGCCATTCTTTCGGAGTTCTAACAACTGAAAAAATAATTGAGTTTACATCTTCATGCCATCTAACTGCTTGTCCTTGTCGGCATAGAAATTGCACGGTAGTAAAAATTGTCTCAAGAGCTAAACGGCGTTTCTTCATATCACTATCTAACTGTTCATTCAGTTGGGAGGCCACACTTCGGTTAGTTATAGAATTTGGTTTCAGAATACGTTCTTTATGCGTAAACGTATTTTAATGAAGACGTAATTTTTCCAAAGGCGTTTTCGAGTTAGGAAACCTTACGGAAGTAAATGCATCTTCTTTTTTTGAAGAAAATTATAATAGAGTTTTAGCATCTGCCCCTTTGCAGGTTTTGTAAAAAAAAATTTCGGTAGATGCTTCATATCCTAGCCATGTATATTTGATCAACAAGACTTCTGAAATGATCTTCCGGATTGTCCAGGTTTCGGCTGGGATCGGTTCTCGCCTGAAGATGACGAAGAAATTAATGTCACAATAATTGTTGGAGGATGACTTGAAGTATCATCAACTTCCAAGCGCACCTTTTTGGTAAGAAATTTATCGATTGCAAACTTTATTCACAATACACTAAGAGACTAAAGTCAACGAAATAAAATATGGTCGTATAAAATAGTCTACTAGATACTAAAGTCAGAACACTAAACATGCCTGCAGCATGCACTCAAGGAAACTATCCACACCGATTGACTGCGGCGGCAGGGTGGGCTTTATATTGCCGCGGCGTCGTAATGCCTCGAAGCGTCAATGAGACGCGAAGGTTCCAGGTGCTTCTGCTCCAGTCCTTTTGATGTCGACACGGCCGCAGCGTTGGCCCACCGGTGCCACACTTTACCCGAAGGTTCGCGCAGCGGGACAAATTCTACGTGAGCCCGCAGCACCGTAACACTATCATGATTCACACCACTCGTTTTCAGTTAACCTGCTTACTACCGTAATAATTATTTGTTTTAACTCATTACTGAATGTATTTTAGAAGGTAACTATCGTCAAACAATGAGAATAAAATATTCCAACATAATTTTGTGATTCTACAAAGCATAATATACCTAATAATTTTCTTAAATTATTGCCCCCCCCCCCCCCCCCCAAATCGAGTTTTTGAGGGAGCTCAGGATCCCTTAGGCCTCATGAAGTCGGCGCCTGTGATCATAGAGTTCCTGCATCATTTGGTGTATCTCTGCAAACGTTTTCGTAAGTTTCGTGCAAAATTTAATGCAGACGTGTTACTCCTCTAACCCTGCCATCTCGAAATTCGCAAACTGTGTGACAAAACGTTCTACTTAACACAACACTGAACAATAACTAACAGACATCAAACAATGAAACTTCCGGCGTTACACATTAAACACGGGCGTGTGCAGGGATCGCAACCGCATTTGGCTCCAAGCACCATTAACACGAAATTGCGGATGTTCCGGAATTTTTTGGACAAACGTCGTATTAACTAATTGACACTATTTGTCTCGTTGAACCTAAATTAACTTTTGACAACCTTCAATGATTGCCTGCATCAATGCCCATACTACACAAATTGAGACAAACGCCGATACGCCCACTCTCTCAGCAAATTTTAAGCCAAAAGTGAGTCTCTTCATTTAATTTACGTGGCAGCGAAATTTTCTCTGCACGGAGAAGCGCTAGAGTTGTAGGAGCTTCGAGATCTCTCGCAGGCCGGTTCTGTTTCTTGGGCTACAACCAGTGAAAACTGTTTGACAATGTGAAAGGTTGTTAACTCTGCATACTCGTGTATGCCATCTACACAGTGGATAACAAGCTGCATAGTGCGCAGGTCCAAAATGGCAACGTCATTGTTTACTGTCATGGCCATTGCACAAACATCCATGGCATTCCATAACTCGGCTGGCGAACTGCTCTGTGGGGCAGGGAACTCCTTGAATATACACACAATCATGTAACCGCTATAAGATTTAAAAATAAGTACATCTACATCTAGAGCTAAATAGGTAAGCGGCAAGCTATCGTACGGCACGTGACGGAGGGTATACAGTACCGCAGTCAGTCATTTCCTTTCCTGCTCCACATGCAAATAGAGCAAGGGAAAAGAGACTAACTATATGACGCCGGAAGAGCCCTAATTTCTCATATCTTATCTTCGTGGTCCTTACGGGAGATGCATGTATGTTGACGGTAGTAGAATCGTTCGCCAGTCAGCTTCGAATGTCGGTTCTCTAAATTTTCTCACCAGACTATCTCGAAAAGGACGTCACCTTACCTCCAGGGATTACCATTTGAGTTCCCAAAGCGTCTCCGTAACATGTGTTGTTCGAACCTACCTCAGAATAGCTTCGATGTCTTCCTTCAATCCGGCCTGGTACAGATAGCACCAGCGTCCTATATGCGGTATCCTTTACAAGTGAATCACTCTTTCTTAAAATTCTTCCAATAAACCGAAGTGGACCAGTCGCCTTCCCTACCACTGTTCTCACATGCTTGTGCCACCCCACATCGCTCTGCAGCGATACGGCCAGATATTTAATCAACTTGACTGCATCACGCAGGTCACAACCAATACTGCATCCGAACATTACGGGTTTGTTCTTCCTACTCATCCGCATTAAGTTATATTTTTCTACATTAAGAGCGAGCTTTCATTCACTACACCAACTAGAAATTTTGTCATGGCCATCTTATCCTCGACACCTTCCTGTATGCCACAGTATAATCAGCGAACAACCGCAGACCGCTGTCCGTTTACATACACTCCTGGAAATGGAAAAAAGAACACATTGACATCGGTGTGTCAGACCCGCCATACTTGCTCCGGACACTGCGAGAGGGCTGTACAAGCAATGATCACACGCACGGCACAGCGGACACACCAGGAACCGTGGTGTTGGCCGTCGAATGGCGCTAGCTGCGCAGCATTTGTGCACCGCCGCCGTCAGTGTCAGCCAGTTTGCCGTGGCATACGGAGCTCCATCGCAGTCTTTAACACTGGTAGCATGCCGCGACAGCATGGACGTGAACCGTATGTGCAGTTGACGGACTTTGAGCGAGGGCGTATAGTGGGCATGCGGGAGGCCGGGTGGACGTACCGCCGAATTGCTCAACACGTGGGGCGTGAGGTCTCCACAGTACATCGATGTTGTCGCCAGTGGTCGGCGGAAGGTGCACGTGCCCGTCGACCTGGGACCGGACTGCAGCGACGCACGGATGCACGCCAAGAACGTAGGATCCTACGCAGTGCCGTAGGGGACCGCACCGCCACTTCCCAGCAAATTAGGGACACTGTTGCTCCTGGGGTATCGGCGAGGACCATTCGCAACCGTCTCCATGAAGCTGGGCTACGGTCCCGCACACCGTTAGGCCGTCTTCCGCCCACGCCCCAACATCGTGCAGCCCGCCTCCAGTGGTGTCGCGACAGGCGTGAATGGAGGGACGAATGGAGACGTGTCGTCTTCAGCGATGAGAGTCGCTTCTGCCTTGGTGCCAATGATGGTCGTATGCGTGTTTGGCGCCGTGCAGGTGAGCGCCACAATCAGGACTGCATACGACCGAGGCACACAGGGCCAACACCCGGCATCATGGTGTGGGGAGCGATCTCCTACACTGGCCGTACACCACTGGTGATCGTCGAGGGGACACTGAATAGTGCACGGTACATCCAAACCGTCATCGAACCCATCGTTCTACCATTCCTAGACCGGCAAGGGAACTTGCTGTTCCAACAGGACAATGCACGTCCGCATGTGTCCCGTGCCACCCAACGTGCTCTAGAAGGTGTAAGTCAACTACCCTGGCCAGCAAGATCTCCGGATCTGGCCCCCATTGAGCATGTTTGGGACTGGATGAAGCGTCGTCTCACGCGGTCTGCACGTCCAGCACGAACGCTGGTCCAACTGAGGCGCCAGGTGGAAATGGCATGGCAAGCCGTTCCACAGGACTACATCCAGCATCTCTACGATCGTCTCCATGGGAGAATAGCAGCCTGCATTGCTGCGAAAGGTGGATATACACTGTACTAGTTCCGACATTGTGCATGCTCTGTTGCCTGTGTCTATGTGCCTGTGGTTCTGTCAGTGTGATCATGTGATGTATCTGCCCCAGGAATGTGTCAATAAAGTTTCCGCTTCCTGGGACAATGAATTCACTGTGCTCTTATTTCAATTTCCAGGAGTGTATTTTGATCTGTTATCTCTTAAGCATTCCCAAGGCATTATTGCGCCCTCCATACTGCTTTGTATTCCTGGGGCTTTGTCACATTATTTTATGTATTTCACCTTTCCATTGATTTATTTTAGTATCTTTGAAGGGTACTAATTCCATTACGTGGTCCTGTGACTGCTTGTATTCGTGTCGTATGCCACGACTGCTTTTTTCGTGGTTAACAAATGCAGTTACATATATTTTATTGTATATCACTATGTGCTCTAGTTCACACATTTTGTCAATACGTCATTTGCGAATAATTTTGATTTTGTATAATTGGTTTTTATATCTTATGCATATGATTTTATCTCTATTCTATTGATGACATTTTATCCCAATGCAAAAATTGTTTTACGGCGTTTTGTTTAACATACTTGTCCTTTGTGTACCTTTCTGAAAGCTATGTTTTATATACAACAATTTTTATGTAAATAATTTAAAATTTATCAGTCTGTATTCGCCGCTAAGCGGCGTCACCTATGTATGGTTCACCGCCTTCGGGTGGCGTAACTTGTCTGCCTACAAAGCATGATGTAGATCTGAAAACAGTTTGAAATGACAGCTGTATCATTTACAGCGTGTCTTTATGCATCTGAATACCGAGGTGATCATCATGTGTACGTCAGTTCTCAGTATGAAGGAACTTTGTAATTCTTGTACTCTTGTCATGTTGCGCTGTGTGCCTTTGTACATTTCCTGTCATCTGTTTTTTGGTTTCCATACTGTCTGATGACGGGTATCTTCTGAAACGAGTCAAATAAAGTCGCTGGTTTTTTGACTAGTGGCGTTTCATTTAGCGACCAGTCCAACAATTTTGCAGCATTCATATTAATTTGAAGTCTAAGAACCAGAGTTCAGAGCTCTGCAGTTATCATATTGGGATGAAGATGTAAGAAGCTCTGAATAAATGTGATAATTTTTTGCAATAGTCATCAAAACCTGACCGTGGAGTGCCGTAAAGTAGATGCGAACGTGTGAGAAAAACGAACACTTGAAATTCCGATTTCAATATCTAAACTGTGTCTTTTTAATAACAAAAATTCGCGTGGCATGTTATATAAACTGAACATTCGTAGAGGCCAAATTGTCTAATATTTGAGCGCGACAGATAATCCGTTTGGTAATCCTTTTGGTAAAGTGTTAGTTACCATAAGCTGGCTATTACGAGTGCAGTCATTGCATATGAGTGTTGAAACTAGAACTCAAGATTAGCACGGGCTTCACAGTGTTTTTGAATCAAACAAGTGACAATACAGTACAGCGAAGTTCTCACTCACAAACTAGCTTTCAGTCTATCGCTCAGTTTAACCTGATGCTGAAAACGTTGGTTGCGACCGTTGAATTCGTATAACGCTACTGGTTCTAGTACAACTTTTCCAGTAGAGGAACATCATTCGTTTTTAATAGGAAAGGTATGTGGCCTGGACCACAGAAAACGAAATCGCCTCTAGGTGAGTGAACATTATTTCTGTAGGACGAGCACAAAGTAGCCACGTTAATGTTCTAACAATTTTAAGTAGACCTTCTTTGCTCGATTTTAACGAACTTGGATTCTATTGGATAATACGAGTACTTAATCTCACCATTAGTACTGGTGGACGCTGCAGGTGCATTCTCGATTAGGTCTTTAACACTGAAGAGCCAAGGAAACTGGTACACCTGCCTAATATCGTGTAGGGCCACAGCGTGCCCACATAAGTGCCACAACACGGCGTGGCATGGTCGAATAATGTCTGAAGCAGTGCTGGAAGGAACTGACACCATGAATACTGCAGGGCAGTCCATAAATCCGTAAGAGTACGAGCGGGTGGAGATCTCTTCTGAACAACATGTTGCAAGGCATCCCAAATATGCTCAACAGTGTTCATGTCTGGGGAGTTTGGTGGCCAGCGGAAGTGTTTAAACTCAGAAGACTGTTCCTAGAGCCATTCTGTAGGAATTCTGGACGTTTGTAGTGTCGCATCGTCATGCTGGAATTACCCGTCGGAATGCACAATGGACGTGAATGGATGCAGGTGATCAGACAGGATACTTACGTACTTGTCACCTGTCAGTCGCTTGTAGGCGTACCAGACGTCCCTTTCACTCCAACTGCACACGCCACACACCATCACAGAGCCTCCACCAGCTTGAACAGTCCCCTGCTGAACTGTAGGGTCCATGGATTCACGAATTTGTCTCCTTGCCCGTACACGTCCAATCGCTCGATACAATTTGAAACGAGAGTCGTCCGACCAGGCAACATATGTCCAGTCGTCAACAGTGTACTGTCCTTGCTGACGGGCCTAGGCGAGGCGAAAAGCTTTGTGTCATGGAGTCACCAAGGGTACACGAGTGGGCTTTCGGCTCCGGAAGCCCATATCGATGATTCGTGGAATGGTTTGTACGCTGACATCTGTTGAACGATTCTCTTCAGTCGTCGTTAGTCCCGTTCGTGCAGGATCTTTTTCCGGCCTCAGCTATGTCAGTGATTTTTACCAGATTTCTGATATTCACGGTACACTCGTGAAATGGTCGTTCGCGAAAATCCCCGGTTCATTGCCACCTCGAAGATGCTGTGTCCCATCGCTCGTGCGGCGATTGTAGCGCCACGTTCAAACTCACGTAAGTATTGATAACCTGCCATTGTAGCAGCAGTAACCGATTTAACAACTGCACCAGACACTTGTTGTCTTGTATAGGCGTTAATGACCACAGCGCCGTATTCTGCCTGTTTACATATCCCTGCATTTGAATACGCATGCCTATCCCAGTTTCTTTGCCGCTTCAGTGTATAATGTCTTGTATTGGACTCTGTTGCTTAAGAAATATTCGATGATGATGATGATAATGATGAAGTTTGGTTAGTGGGGCCCTCAAGTTCGCGGTTATCAGTCCCCGTACAAATTCCCAATCTTTACTCAGTCCAATCTCGCCACGTTCATGAATGAGGATGAAATGATGAGGACAACACACACACCCAGTCCCCGGGCGGAGAAAATCCTGTTCTGGTGATTCTAACTGCATGACATGATTGACCTTTAACACTAGTAATATTATTTCCAACATATTGTTAAGAAATTTATCACTAATTTGTCCTCTTTCAGACATCTAGTGCGTTTGCGGAGGGTAAGGATTGTTGCTGATTGGAGTCACAGTGACCTGGTATGGTGCCAGAATTTCTTAAACGTCGCATTGTACAGATCCGGAAACATTCCCCACGTTACGTTGCGGTTCAGGGTTAGCGCTGGAGCTGTTCCCTCCTGTAATACGGAGACATCTGTCTGCCTGCTCCTGGAACAGCGGCAAATGATGCAAGAGCGTGCGCCGGCTGAATCAGAGGTACCTTCCGGACGAATGTACATGCTTGCAAGTGATAATGCTACAGTTGCGCTATGTTCCTGGTTAAGTGAAGCAGGTTGTGTGTGTGATAATGGCAGGAAGTTCTAGTGGCTCTTGAGATTTAATGAGTTTTACCCCCATACTTGACTATAACCTCCACATAAGACACTTCCTACAAGAAAAAAAATTTTCTTAATGTCTTGGCGGACCTGTGAAAGCAAGAAATATTAGTTTCACACTCCGTGGGGTTACATTTGTTGCCGCGCGGGATTAGCCGAGCGGTGTAAGACGCTGCAGTCATGGACTGTGCGGCTGGTCCTGGCGGAGGTTCGAGTCCTCCGTCGGGCATGGGTGTGTGTGTTTGTCCTTAGGATAGTTTAGGTTAGGTAGTGTGTAAGTGTTGGGACTGATAACCTTAACAGTTAAGTCCCATAAGATTTCACATACATTTGAATTTTTTTTTTAAATTTGCTGTGGTCAGAAGGTACTATAAGAAGATAAAAGCAAATGAGGCTATCATAGACAAACCAATGCCAATGCGTGTAACTAGAAAAGAACTATGGTCCACGAATCAGCATGTGACAAGAGAGCGAGCTGAGTTCCGCACGAGCCATGCTTTCTAAAAGCTTGCTCTCTTGTCACATGATATACTGCGAACCATGGATGAAGGGCAACAGGCATACGGAATAGGCTCCCAGATATGTGACTGGCTCGAGGATTTCTGTCCGCAGCTCGTGGCCGGCAAGGTAGCTCAGCGGGTTCAATCAGAGGGTTAACTACCCTCTGTAAAAAAAAAAAAAAACCTGAGTTAATGGATCAACAAAGGACCTAAATGGATGTCATCGGACGTCCGCCTCGAACAAATTCAACGAACAATATAGAAAAAATGAGATTAAAAAAAAGTGGCTAGCGTTGCTGCCTCTGGATCACGGTCTCCCGGGTTCGATTCCCGGCCGGGTTCGGAATTTTCTCCGCGCGGGGACTGGGTGTTTGTGTTGTCCTCATCATTTCATCCACATTCATGAAAGTGGCGAGATTGGACTGAGTAAAATGGCTCTGAGCACTATGGGACTCAACTGCTGTGGTCATTAGTCCCCTAGAACTTAGAACTACTTAAACCTAACTAACCTAAGGACATCACACACATCCATGCCCGAGGCAGGATTCGAACCTGCGACCGTAGCAGTCGCACGGTTCCTGACTGCGCGCCTAGAACCGCGAGACCACCGCGGCCGGCGTACTGAGTAAAGATTGGGAATTCGAACGGGCACTGATAGCCGCGCAGTTGAGCGCCCCACAAACCAAACATCATCATCATTATCATCATCATCATCGAAGATTTCTTAAGCAACAGAGTCTCGTATTTTATCCTCGACGGCCAGTGTTCATTGGAGGCAGGGATAACAACAGGTGTGCCCCAGGGAATTGTGACAGGGACGTTGCTATAAAATATTTTCTACGAGTATATACACTCCTGGAAATTGAAATAAGAACACCGTGAATTCATTGTCCCAGGAAGGGGAAACTTTATTGACACATTCCTGGGGTCAGATACATCACATGATCACACTGACAGAACCACAGGCACATAGACACAGGCAACAGAGCATGCACAATGTCGGCACTAGTACAGTGTATATCCACCTTTCGCAGCAATGCAGGCTGCTATTCTCCCATGGAGACGATTGCAGTCCTGATTGTGGCGCTCACCTGCACGGCGCCAAACACGCATACGACCATCATTGGCACCAAGGCAGAAGCGACTCTCATCGCTGAAGACGACACGTCTCCATTCGTCCCTCCATTCACGCCTGTCGCGACACCACTGGAGGCGGGCTGCATGATGTTGGGGCGTGAGCGGAAGACGGCCTAACGGTGTGCGGGACCGTAGCCCAGCTTCATGGAGACGGTTGCGAATGGTCCTCGCCGATACCCCAGGAGCAACAGTGTCCCTAATTTGCTGGGAAGTGGCGGTGCGGTCCCTTACGGCACTGCGTAGGATCCTACGTTCTTGGCGTGCATCCGTGCGTCGCTGCGGTCCGGTCCCAGGTCGACGGGTACGTGCACCTTCCGCCGACCACTGGCGACAACATCGATGTACTGTGGAGACCTCACGCCCCACGTGTTGAGCAATTCGGCGGTACGTCCACCCAGCCTCCCGCATGCCCACTATACGCCCTCGCTCAAAGTCCGTCAACTGCACATACGGTTCACGTCCATGCTGTCGCGGCATGCTACCAGTGTTAAAGACTGCGATGGAGCTCCGTATGCCACGGCAAACTGGCTGACACTGACGGCGGCGGTGCACAAATGCTGCGCAGCTAGCGCCATTCGACGGCCAACACCACGGTTCCTGGTGTGTCCGCTGTGCCGTGCGTGTGATCATTGCTTGTACAGCCCTCTCGCAGTGTCCGGAGCAAGTATGGTGGGTCTGACACACCGGTGTCAATGTGTTCTTTTTTCCATTTCCAGGAGTGTATCACAATAAATAAGCAAAACATTTTTGCATTTAAGGTTGTAAGGCACTCAACCATCCAAAAAACACCTCAAATTCAGTATGTACGGAAAGCCTACGTCCGCATAATGAAACATAAAAATGTGACATTCATGGAATGAGAGCAATAACTCCCACACTCACAAAGCAGGGTGAGGGAGATCGTACAAGTTAAAATAAGAAATAAGTGAAATACAGTGAACAATATGGAAAAAGTAATAGCAACGCATTAATGAGTAAATGAAGTGCAAAATAACTTTGAATGCCAAACCTGTCAGGAACTCAAAGCTTCAAGAACAATTCATACCAAAAAGAGTCCACAGGAGCAATCCATCTGCCTAAAACACATAGAGCAAAAAGAATAGTACAAAATTTAGGTAGAATGAAGGAAGGACACGCAAGAATATTCCTCTATTTATCTAATTAACAAAATACGACGATAGTGAAAGGTGTCACAACCAACCGCATGGAAGAATACATGAGTGAAGTAGGGTAGAGCAGGTGGGAAATAAGTAGAATTACACGTGTAGTGTTTCTTCAAACGTTTTAAAGAACCATTGGCGTTTTGAAGACAGCTGCTCATTCAACAATGATGATAGGTCTCACGATTGGTGTATAAAAATTTCTCTCTTCCAGAATATCTAACTCACGCTCTTTTGGCTCGACATGATGTATTGTGAGTCTTCTGCCTTTGGGAAGCATGAGGTATCCCTCATGTGCTCAATGGCACCCAAGTACGAAATTATTTTTACAAGGTTCTGGTAATTTTGCGCTACAACTGGGAATTATAACGGACGATCCAATTAAAACGAGAATGATGCAAAAGAAAGGCCAGGAATGAGTAGGATTCGCGCATTGATAGTTCCGCACAAACTTAATTATGTACGTACACAGTTTATTCAGCCCGGGAATCAAGGATACTGACAATTTTTGCTTGTTATCTGCACTGATTCTGCCAAGATATCGGTCACAGGGATTCCAAGACTTTTGAGAATATTTTAATTTGAAGTTTGAAGTTTATAACAAACAAAAACGATTTTTTTTTTCTTGTGAGTTAATTACAAATTAACAGTTTCGGATTTTTCCTTTTACTTGTACTGTGAAACTTTGCTTCTTACCAACTTTCGTGATTCTAGAGCAACAGGAAGAAGCCCTTAGGTTTTGGTGAGTGAGTTTTTGAGTCTCAAAATATGTGGCACAAATGGCAGTACCTTATCATTGAACTGAATTAGAAGCTTAAAATAAGGGGCTATAGAGCTTAGTATGGGACATAAATTTTAACTCGATACGCCAGTCTGCTCCAGAGAAAAAGCGTCTTAACAAACGAACAGACAAACAGACATACGGAGAAAAAATTAAAAATAAATATTTTTCATGTTATATAATTACAAATTAAAAGTCTTCATATCTTTTTCCTTTATCTGTACTGTGAAAACTTGCTTCTTGCCAAATTTCACGATTTTAGGTCAACAAGAAATACCCTATATGTTTTGTTGAATGAGTTTTGAGTGTCAAAATATGTGACATAATGGACGTTTCTTTTGACTGAACTGATTTCGAAGCTCATTCCTGAGAGATACGGTTTTAAACAGTCGGAGAGACAGACAGACAGACAGACAGACAGAGGGACAATAAAGTGATCGTATATGGGTTGGTTTTACAGATTAGGGCACGGAACCCTAAAAAGTAAGTAAACTGTTTACTACACTACTGGCCATTAAAATTGCTACACCAAGAAGAAATGCAGATGATAAACGGGTATTCATTGGACAAATATTATGCTAGAACTGACATGTGATTACATTTTCACGCAATTTAGGTGCGTAGATCCTGAGAAATCAGTACCCAAAACAACCACCTCTCGCCATAATAACGGCCTTGATTCGCCTGGGCATTGAGTTAAACAGAGCTTGGGATGGCGCGTATAGGTACAGCTGCCCATGCAGCTTCAAAACGATACCACAGTTCATCAAGGGTAGTGACTGGCGTATTGTAACGAGCCAGTTGCTCGGCCGCCATTGACCAGACGTTTTCAATTGGTGAGAGACCTGGAGAATGTGCTGGCCAGGGCAGCAGTCGAACATTTTCTGTATCCAGAAAGCCCCGTACAGGACCTGCAACATGCGGTCGCGCATTATCCTGCTGAAATGTAAGGTTCCGCAGGGATCGAATGAAGGGTAGAGCCACGGGTCGTAACACATCTGAAATGTAACGTCCACTGTTCAAAGTGCCGTCACTGCGAACAAGAGGTGACCTAGACGTGTAACCAATGGCACCCCATACTATCACGCCGGGTGATACGCCAGTATGGCGATGACGAATACACGCTTCCAATGTGCGTTCACCGCGATGTCGCCAAACACGGATGCGACCATCATGATGCTGTAAACAGAACCTGGATTCATGCAGGAAAATGACGTTTGGCCATTCGTGCACCCAGGTTCGTCGTTGAGTACACCATCGCAGGCGCTCCTGTCTGTGATGCAGCGTCAAGGGTAACCGCACCCATGGTCTCCGAGCTGTAGTCCATGCTGCTGCGAACGTCAACGAAATGTTCGTGCAGATGGTTGTTGTCTTGCAAACGTCCCTGTTTGTTGACTCAGGGATCGAGACGTGGCTGCACGATCCGTTACAGCCATGGGGATAAGATGCCTGTCATCTCGACTGCTAGTGATACGAGGCCGTTGGGATTCAGCACGACGTTCCGTATTACCCTCCTGAACCCACCGATTCCATATTCTGCTAACAGTCATTGGATCTCGACCAAAGTGAGCAACAATGTCGCGCTACGATAAACTGGAATCACGATAGGCTACAATCCGACCTTTATCAAAGTCGGAAACGTGATGGTACGCATTTCTCCTCCTTACATGGGGCATCACAACAATGTTCCACCAGGCAACGCCGGACAACTGCTGTTTGTGTATGAGAAATCGGTTCGAAACTTTCCTCATGTCAGCACGTTGTAGGTATCGGCACCGGCGCCAACCTTGTGTGAATGCTCTGACATCTAATCATTTGCATATCACAGCATCTTCTTCCTGTCGGTTAAATTTCGCGTCTGTAGCACGTCATCTTCGTGGTGTAACAATTTTAATGGCAAGTGGTGTATATTAAAGGTAAACGTCATAGCTGTTAGCACACTTATCCCACTGTGAGGCAAGATGGTCAGTGCCTTTATGGAAAAATGTTTTGGACTGTGTACGAAACCATGATTCGGGACACGAAGAAAAATGGAAATAGCATGGGGAAATAGTTATTTGTTTATTTCTCAAATAAAGACCTGCTGCCTGTCATATATCAGGCCGTGCGTTGTGTGATTTTACATGTTATATCATACAAATCCTTTTTTATTACTAGTACTTTTTTTGGTTGAAAATTTTACAACAAATGGATAAAATAAAAATATTACGACAGTGACAGGCTTTTGCTCGAGAGCAGACCAAAGAATCCGCATTAACGTATGCTGTAAAAAGGACTTCAGATGCATCTTTTACGATTCAGTAGCGCAACAATACAGAAACTAGATCATTGCCATTACGAAGCTAAATGGTTCAAATGGCTCTGAGCACTATGGGACTTCTGAGGTCATCAGTCCCCTAGAACTTAGAACTAAAACATAACTAACCTAAGGACATAACAAACATCCATGCCCGAGGCAGGATTCGAACCTGCGACTGTAGCGGTCGCGCGGTTCCAGACTGTAGCGCCTAGAACCGCTCGGCCACGAAGTTCTCGGAGTCTGTACTGAAGCATTCAAACCGACTCCAATTAACGCTTTGCAGGTAGAAGTAAATGACAAGCCACTAGAACTATGTAGGCAATACGTCGCCATCAAATACTTCTTTAAACGTTTCCACTGCTTAAATGACAGTTTATTAATTAAGATTAGAGATCTCACTACAAAATGAGTAAGTGGGTAAGTAAGTGACTATAACTCGTAGTGATCATTGTTCAGGCAGAAATTCAGTACAAAAATTTCGAGATGCGCATTGATCAAAAACTGCGGTGTTCGAACCAACCTTTGCGTTGACGACACCAGTACACACAGTAGATCAATTGCACGATTTCGTTCAAAATGGTGTGGAATAAATCGATTTTCAGCGTGGGTATACATGATTTGTTTCGATGTATGGAAGCAATTTGGGCGTTTACAGG
The DNA here is from genome assembly GCF_023898315.1 of Schistocerca nitens. NCBI lineage: Eukaryota > Metazoa > Arthropoda > Insecta > Orthoptera > Acrididae > Schistocerca > Schistocerca nitens. Next base: position 610,669,984 of record NC_064619.1, read on the forward strand.
GTACTATATAGCAGAGCGGATTTTATTCAGTAAAACTATACATTTTAATCGCTCTCACTAGCCGTGTTACAAGTGAAACACATGTTTGAAAATAAAAGTAACATATTTTTCTACTATGCTAGTTATTAAATATTGATCTGTGGAATAGAAAGCATTCTAAAGAAGAAATGATTTCAGATTAGATTTATTGTAGGTTAGTAGTTCGTTGAGGATCATTTTTCTTCTGAAGGCGCCTTCTCCTGACGTAGGTTGGTGGTTCACGTAGCCATCTCTGGACGTGATGTTGCAGCATGTAAGGCAACTTCTGACGCACAGCTGTAACATCTCCGAATGTTCTTCAGCCACCAGTCCAATCATCTTGCAACAGACATTTTCCCTTGTATTTAAGTTTGCCGTAAATGTTGGGGCTAAAATCGAGACATAAATCCACAGAAATCCAATCATGAGGGTGAGGACTTCAAACGCCCTGAAAAATTAGTCTAGTTAATTACTGAATAATTCAGTAATTAATTACTAAATACAATATTTGTATACTTTAAACAGATTATTTTATGAGCTTTCTCAGACGATTTGGCGGCTTTTATAATGTCAGTTTGCTTGCTTGCATAATTATAAAAGTCCGCACAGCTCATTTCAAAGTTATAAATACACTGTGAGACACTCTCAACTGTTGATACATGCAAAAGATTATGTTGAATAGTCCACTGAGCTGCCATTAATGAAAAAACAATTCTCTACATTAGAATTATGTGCTGCAATTGAAAATATATATTGGCGTATCTTTAACGATTTTGACTTCTGAACGCTGAACTCGATATTTCTGAAAAATTCCAGTCATTTGCTCTGGGTGAGTAATACTGACGTCCAATCATCCTCGGAAACTTTTGAAGCCAGAAACGTCTTCAAACGCGCACCTGATCGCACATTTTTGACTCACAAATTTCTACTTATTTTCATTTTAAATGAACCAATGCGTTTCCTATGTTTCTCTTTCCACTTATTTAGTCAAAGACATCCACTCAAAAATGTAAAAACCTGATAGTTGACAGACCATTTTGTAAGATAAGTAGTGGCACGTCACTGTGAAATTTTTCGATCGCTATTTCACAGCACTTTTTAAAATTTCTTTGGTTTCAGTACCCAAATAACAACAGTTTTGTTTATCTTGTAGTGTCATTATTATATTCTCAATAAAGACCTTCGCTTCAATCACAAATTTGCCACTACCCTCCATTTTCTTCTTGCTAACCAAGTGAACTCATCTGATGACGAATAAACCAGAAATAAGCCTCTCTTAATGGAGCAGAGAAAAATTCTACGGACATCTCTGGTGGTTCTTCTTCTGAGAATAAAAGAGATTTCAGGACTTTCTATAGTTGTAAGATTCTCTCGATTGTAGTATTAAAAACAGTCAAAAGCACTCTGTAGCAGGTATTCACAAATTCACAAAAGACAGTAAGTTTTTAGGTTCTAATTACGTAATGGAGAGTCAGTAAAAAAGTTTCACCTCATTTAACTCGATATCAACAGATAAAATGCCTGTAGCAGTTGAAAAGGTGTAACGTAAAACTTGTGCTGGACAGTCTACCCCTTCCAAGTTCTTCCCATGTTTCGTTTTTAGTCAACTGTGTACATTCTTTTTACCTCCCTCTTTGACCCCCCGATTTTTGGTGTTGCAGTTGTCGCCGCAAAATACTACTCTTTTTTTAAAATTTAATTTAAAATCTGTGATCGGTGAGATGCGTAAGTTGGATATAGACTCTGACGTTTCATTTTGTACAGAATCCGGCTTAATTAGTTAAGGTTTTATCCCTTCACATGGACCAAGTTACTAGCTAGCTATATAAAACAATTTCAATGCTTCGTGATTGTCAGCATCAGATCCCAATGCAACGTGCCTGCAGCCAATATTGCCTACGTTCGTCTGTGAAAGTGGACTCGATAAGCTACCTGAACTATTAGTAATCGAAATATAACCTGCATAACACTGTGTGCATGTTGTATGAGTATCATTTTCACTGTCATTTAAACTCTCAACAGATCGTTACATGAAAAACTTAAAACTAACATTTGGATAACCTATCTGACAGCGTATTTGAATAAGAATTTACAAGTGATACATAATCTGACCTGAGCAACGGAATTTACTGGATTAGAGCACATGACATGTGTGGTGTGTCAGTGTCTCTGTTTTGGCCCCAAGATTTGCACTCACATCTTAAGATCACTGCCTTTTACCATGAGGATTACAGCAATTCGCAGCAGAGTCTAAAGGTTATTGTTACTAAAAATGAATCTAATAAGAAGGAGTTTGCTTGGGTCCTGTTTACTAAATAACTTATAAGAAGGGATTTCCTAAATTAAATATATATTTAAAACTTCAGAATCATCGTAACCCATAACCAATAATAGACAATGACAACTGCAGTTACATAGGTACCAA